>NC_051164.1:47334656-47676497 GCF_013339745.2 Dermacentor silvarum | reverse complement strand
GACATAATTATGAGCGCAAAAAGCAAACAATACGAACTAAATAGTCAAATCTTTCTCTTTCTCTTTCCTTTGTTTGCTTTTTATTCGTTAACGCGAATCATATTTCATGACAGCATTGTGTAATAAACAGCTTTGCCCGTGTCCACTCACCTTTTTTTGTTTCGTTCTGTGATTGTTCTTCGCGCACATTATTATGTCAGTTACGCATCAACTAGGCCCTCAGCAAGTTCTTTGGAGCCATCTATCGACTATATCTCAAAGAGGTCTTCTTGAACCGATGGGCTACAGTGAATGGAGAAAACGCACTTCTCAGCCCACGACCTCTGGAGGCTGTGTTCCAACAGTACGCGGAGTCCACCATTTGAAGCGTCTACGATTGTTGACGGAGGCACGCACCGCACAATGGATTCCTGAACAGTTTCATGTATACAAGGAATACAAAATACTACACAAGTCGCATTTGTAAGTTTACCCACAGACGCGTGTCATTTATCTACTGTTCCTGTAGCTATCCTTATGGTTTGACCAGATAAGGCAAAGTTGAGTACACAGAACATTAGCCTACAACCCACCTAATGTGGCCATCCTATCACAGATGCATTTTCCATTTGAGAGGTCAATTCAGAGTCTCGTGTAATAATGTTGCGAAAGTTTGACTAAACTGAGTGCGTATGCTCCTACTATTCACGTCTATTATGTATTCAAAAACAAGAGGCTCCATTTCAGAATCGATATAACCTGGGACATCTTTTTGTTCAGTATACTCTACAATGTAACTTCAAAAGACAAAGAAACAACTGCCACTACTACTAACAACGTTACGCGCATGATTGAACGATGCTCTGTAGAAGTATGCACAATGCACTCACCTGTCCAGTGCACGTCCTCTGGCGAACTGCACGGCACGCGTCACCAGGCCACAGTTTCGACGCGCTGTGTCCCGAACTTTGAAGCCGTCCTGTGCCGATTCCGTGTCCAGTACTCCGCTCAGGGTGACGTGGACTAGGCTGTAGTTGTCCGTGATGTCCTTGGAGAAACGGCGAAGGAACGCGCCGACCACGCCCGCCTGTTCCGCGCCGAAGTAGACCGTGCGTATGTTCCGCCTGGACCCGATCACTTGAGCAAGACGCTGGACTTGGTACTGCTCTAGCACGTCGCCGACGCCGTCTTCCTCGTCGCTGTCGTCCGAGTCGATGTCCACGTGCACGCACAGTCCCTTGATGGTCGTGTTGCGAGCGAGCTGATTCCACTATCTCGGTCCACGACGTGATCATATCGTGCTCTGTGTCACCGTCGTCCGAGTACAGAGCCAGCCGCAGCTTCCGGAGCGACGTGGCAGCTCCGATGTACGCGGCGATGGCTGAAACGAGGGCCACGTCCCCCATCCTGATGCTGAAGCGTACGGAGGTAATGTGCGTGAATGCCAGCAACATGCGCGGGAGCTGTCCCATAACGTTGCCGAAACAGAACATGTCCACGTCCGAGAACGCCTTCGAGTACATCAAGTCCCAGTCGTGATACACAAAGTAGGTTCCCAGCGAGACCTTTTCTTCGGCTCCACTCTCCTTGAGAGCCTTGCACAAGGCTCGCAAGTTGCGGTGAGCGGTGGCGTGCACGGAAATGATCAACTTCTTTAGACTCTGCTTTCTCGAGGCGGTCCAGAAGAAATCGACCCACTGCGCCGAGTTCCAGATGGAGAACGGGAGGCTTAGTTCCTCCAGCGTCTCGTTGGTGGACAGCGGTGCGTACCAGAAGTTGTAATCTGTGATCGGCTGTAGGGATAAAACTGGCGGTAAGTACTCTACGTTGAAGCTCCTTATAACTTCATTTCCCGTGAAAATCCGCGCGGCCAATTCGGCGTTGTCCTGGTCAAACAGGACGTTGTTCAACCTGACTTTCTTGATGGTCTTGTTTAACAGGAGGCCTTCGGCCATCCAGTTGAAGCAGTTCCGCCGGCTGAGCTCGTCTGCCGCTACGCTTAGTGTGGTCAACGAGGTGGTGTCTCTCAGGTACTGCGCGAATTCGCCTCGTCCGGCTTCGCATATGACGGAACCGTGCATTGACAGCTCTTTCAACGTAGAATTTCCTTTAAGAGCGGCGACGAATGGTTTCGCCGTGCTGCCTGTCATACGTAACTCGGCAATCTTCAGGGTCGTCAGAGATGTGCAGACGCGAAAAACCGTCGACAAAGCAGACGAGACGTCGTCGCATGCCCCATGGGCTAGACATTCCAATTCTTCCAGGTGCTTCAAGGAACAGAAAACGTCGTCGAGATCCTGCTTGACGACATACGCTCGGAAGTCGATATTCAGCAGCCTAGTGGAAGGGTTGCACTTGAGGGCGTCGCAAATCATCGCTTCATGAAAGGCGAACACGCGGTGGTGAATGTGAACGTGGAGCACGCACGAGTGCGTCTTGAGTAACCGGTGGACCAGCGCAACCGCTTGGTTGACGATCTTTTCCGAGTCGCGTGGTATGCATGGGTTCTTCTCTGCCAAGCTCGCAAGCGAGAGCTGCCCGCATGGTGCGGACAGTTCCCGCAGTTCCAGTTCGGCGTGAAAGAGCAACTCGTTTAACGTCGAAAGGTGGTTCACAATCTGACACGTGCTGTCCGGCGTGGCCGTACAGAGTGGCAGCTGCTCGAAGGCTGCACTCGCGAAAGGAACTTGCGTCGTGTCTCCTCGTTCAGCCAGGACGGGGTCGACGACAGGGGCTCCAGCTGCCATCTTTGGCTCTGGTGACGTGTCCTGCGTTCAACTTGGTCTTTTGCCCTAGTGACCTGCATTAGACACATTAGCGACAGAATATTGCTTTCTTGCATCGGAATTTCAGGCCACACGGAGCTTAAAGATGTGCTCAGCAAACAAATAATAATTTGTGGTGGTTGATTGCACTTTGTGCAGTACCAAAACGGGCCCCTCTTGCGATAATACAAGGCTTGGTAAGATGGAAAGATTTCGCAGACCATCGCCAATATGAGTAACTGGTACATCTAAGACGACCAGCCATTACCATACGTACGAGCTCCTAGCTTACCTCCAACGTGAATCCAGTAAAGCGTGACGTAAAGAAAAGAACAAAGAAACAAACTTGCCGCTACTGGTTAAAAAAAAACGTACATATCTGTAATTGTCTATTCAAATGAGAAGTACTCTAGGTAACTTGTTCGATAATTATTGATCATTGCATTTCAAAGGTAATTTGGCGCACCGAAACACGTTGCGTTGCATTTACGTTTGATAGCGGCCACACATTCCCACGCCCATCTTCGCATCACGAGACCTGTTTTTGAAGCCCTCTTAAGAGGCTTCGCTGTGAAGCGCAAAAACAAAAAAAAAAACTTGATTGGTCGGCGCTTCACGCACCAGCTCACCGTGACGCCACCGTGCCGTCATTGATTTTGGCAGCGTCTTCTCGGATCTTGTTAGGTATTCCTGTTATTCGGTAAAAAATTCGAAACCAGACTACGTCACATTATAAAGAAACCGGAGACACGACAACTCGTGTATGGAAGATCAAGTATCGAGAACTCCGCCAAGGCGGCCCAAATACGAGAAAATACGCTGGAATCTCTTACTTCTTACTGACTTGCCAGCGGTGAGGTTTCGGTACGAAAATCATTATAAGGAAAATTTGGACCCAGCTTTCTACATTAATAATTTATGATCCCATCCACTTATCACCAAATTAACGGAAACGTGGCCTTAGGACCAATTTATTATAGCTACCGTGAGCGCTCACGAGACGGATATTTTCGGTTCAATACTACGTTTTATACTGATTCATCCAACTACAATGGCACTGGTTGATATCTAGTGACGACATCTAACGACTACGACACCATGACGACACTGGCATGATGGAGGCATGATTACGAAGGCGCGAGGACAACGAAATGACGTCATTGTGATGACGACTCTGGAATGTCAACGACCCTATGACGTCAGCGGTGGAGTGACCAAGGGAAGACGTAACTGGAATGACAACGACAGAATGACGATGATGGAACAACCATGATGGGCTGAAGACGACTGTACGATGGAGATGCAGCAACCACAATGACATGCAGGCGATCGAATGAGAACAAAATAACAACGCAATGACGATGACAGAATGAAGACGGCGGAACGATGGCGATGGTGCAACAACCAATGAATGATCGCATTGAGATTAAGGAGTTGAAATTACGACGGTGGCATGGTGATGGCGGGATTTTTTTTAAAGCGAAGATCCTGTGTAGCAGAAGATCCGGTGTCGGTGTCGGCCTAAGCATCGGCGTCTGTGGCTTCCGTAGCGGAGAAATTCATCCCGAACCAGCCCGACCACACAGGCCCTCCGCGTGGCGCAAGGGGTTACAGAACAAAAATTGAATTTCTCAAAGTAATATTCCTCAGAAAAATTGTAAAGTACGACTTAAGTCGTCACCCTTTAAAATGATGTCGTTTTCGTTAAAAAAAAGATCTTATTTCTTGATAATTTAAGAATCGGCAGACATTCAGAATTGTGGTGCAGAAAAAATACGTCTCTATCCAGTTTTGTTCAAACGTTACGTTGTTTTTTATACTTGCCCGCAGACCTACCTGAAACCGAAACTAATATTTTCTGAAAACGAAACCTACATTTCGATCAATAAAACAAACTCATCGTTGTGCTCAAATGCGCAGGATACTTTTAGATTAGTTTGTTATGAGATATTTTAATTTAATGATAGGTAACGTGCAACTCCCAGAAGCGCTTGGGTTTAAAGTGGAAGGAAACACCAACAGATCAGCCGTAGAGACAAGGAAGAGACGATTAGAGTACTGGTGGAAGAAAAGCAGGGAGAAGATGTATCCGACCTGATCTCTTAAAATCATAGGTAGCGGTACAGGTAAATTTTTGGGGAAAAAAAAGAAAAAGAAAAATGAGAGGTATACAAAAATGCTAGACAAAGAACATGTATAGTATACCTGATTAAATCAAGCAGGCTAGGTGACTATTTGTCGCCGCCCCGTTTCAAAGGGGATGCCAATAAATCATCATCATCATCATAGCGCCATCTCTCGCAATATGTTGCTGCCGTAACGCCACGCGGCGAAGCCGGATTGCAGGAGACGGGAGCCACGAGGGGAAAACATCAGGGGACACGTGAGAGTCGCGCATCCCCACAAATGTTACCTTTGGCGGCGTATTTATATGATGACGCGCCATAAAAGAAAGTTTGGGCTTCCTTCTTAAACCAGTGAAAGAAAGACGTCGAACAATATAAGTGCAGAAAAATTAATCTTCCGAAATACCACCCAGTGGCAAGAAGGCGCTACGTATTCTCGTGCCTATGGTAAGATGGCGGTGGTGCAACTTCAGATATGGGACGCCATCTGAACTCCAGCAATTTTTTTTTTTTTACACCTGCTCGGGTTTTTCCTTAGCGGCCCGTCGCGGCGGACTTGTGCGACTCGCGCGAGTATGTGTGACGGTGATACTGGACCACGAAACGCGCGCAGTGATATACCTCGATGACTGAACTTCTTGCGCATCGGATAGTTTAGACTAACCAGACAGAAGCGAGTCGAGTCGGCTTGTCGAGTTGGAAACGGCCTGTCGAGTTAATGTCAACGCTAGCCTGTCGAGGATCAACGGGCGTCGAGTCGGGTTGACCCAGCCCGACCAGTTTGCAGCGCGCATGCAAACGCGGACGGGTCGGGCAGGCAGCGGGAATTGTATCGGGACAAGGACAAGACAAGCACCACGCAGTGCAGTCTATAACTGTAACGATACGGGCAAGGAAATATAGATCTGCTACAGACGGCCGATAGAACGCGTGGATGACGTGTCGGCTCGATGCTGTGTGCCACTGCCGTCCAGGCTCGTATAGGAAGCGAGTTAAATGAAACGCGGTCTCGTCGGGTTCGGTCAGCCCGGACTTCTGACTCTGCTCGATTGAGTCGCATTCCCGTAGTCGCATTCCCGTAAACGTAGCCTGTGCAAAGGAACATACAGATCACAAAGCTGTTTCACGGTAGAGCTAGCTCAACGCGAACCTGATCGCCTCCCACATTAGAGCACATGTGTACCAACAGTGAAGGTAGGATGCCCTATGACCCATTTCGAGTGCGGAATTTTTCACTCACCTAGCACGGCGTGTCCGTGGCAGTCCCTGGCCGAGGCGTTGTTCTTGTCCCGCTGCACACGCCACGAGGATCCTTGCTCGAGACTGGCCAACGCACGAGGACCAGGCCGCTTTCAGTCGACGTCGTCGTCGTCTTCCTCTCCACCAAATGAACATTACGTTGGTTATTACGTCAACAATACACACATTATTGATTCGTTCATTACTTTAATCCAGTCCTTTCTCTTCACAGCTGGCGAGCAAACTATTCTTAAAAAAGAAAGGACAAAAATTCAGAGCCCTTCCAATACTGCGAAGATGGAAGCAAGCGAAGCTGGGACTATGGTGGGTCTGCTGTAGCGAATATTGCTCCCACGATCAGAATGGGCGTATCGTCATTGGGCAACGTGCAACCGAACATGTCTATCATGAACGTTCCTGTTGAGAAACTCGCGCTGAAATCTCGCCGTCGCACCGGGGAAGTTGGCGCTAGCGTTGCCGAGGCCTGCACCACCGTTCTCGGGTTCCTGGAGGGCAGGATGACGCAGACGTTTGGCCTCAAGATCGCACTGCCGCAACTCTGGGTCCACGGCTCTTCGCTGACGTTTCGCCTGGTCTTCGGAAGCCCTCACGCTAGAATGGCACGTCGACGACGAGCCGTTTCCCGAGCGCGTTCGCGGGAGCGTTGCTCAAACGTGTTAGGACACGACGTCCGTTGCTGATGAATGTCTCGTACCTCCTTTAGCAATGACTCATACGCCCGCAAACGTGGCCTCCGCATTACGACGACAGAAGAGAAGTGAAATTATACGCCGGAATGATTAGCGGCAACACAGCCAGCTGTGGGAGCAGGCGACGACGACGAATGCGGGAGCAGTGACACGAGCGTGTGCCGGGCACGCGCTCATCCTGAGCACGGCATTCCAACGGCACGACCGCAAATGTTGGCGCGCCAACAAGCCAGCTGCGGAAGAAGACGACGACGCTAGAGCCAATGCTGATGATGATAGTTTTTTCTACACGCGGACAGAATCTTGGGCGAGCTAGCCCTTAACAGCTTCGATGTAAAAGTGGCAGTTTCGCAAGAAGGGCAAAGCGTTTAATGCAATAGCAAGGTTCTGCGTTGGGCTCCAACTTCTCAGACATTGTTGTAAGCATAGATGGCACTTGCCATGCGCATTTCCTAGCTGTTGGCGCATTTGCGCATTTGCCACGTGTTGACGACACGAGACTCCGGACCTCAGCGCAGGCAGACTACTCCCTGTCCAAAAAGCGAGGCTTAAACACATACAGAGAAATTCTAGAACACTATAGAATGGGCCGGAGAACCCTCCCCCACTACGCCCATAGATCTCTCAAAAAATTAGCAGTGACTTAGCTTGGCTATGCCAAGATATACGTAGCGTTCGGCCACATCGTTCAGAACCGGTAGACCTGGTGGCATGGGCGGGTAACGATACCCATTGATAACGCTAAACAGTGGTATCGCCTGATTAACGAGAAAGTTTTTGCACGTTGTACAAACCCACGCCACGGTTTCACCCCACTCAGGCGCCGCCGCTAAACTCAACGTTTCACGCATGGCACTACTTACCGGCATCAAGTCTTTCATGTGCCACAGTCTTTCACACACATCGCACACATATCCAAACGAATTGTTTACGAAGTCTGTCTTGAAGGTCTGAGTCGCACTGGCGCTTTCGCTAAGTTTCACCGTATAGTCAGTCAATCGAGTCAACGGCGTCTTAGAGATGGTCGGGCACGTCGCTCAGCCTCCTCGCGACGTCGCTTTGCTAGACGTTCTTCCGTTTGCTCCGGTCCCTCAGCAGCACGTTTAGGCTTATTCTGTTTGTTCTTCCTACGCTAAACCACTAATTGCCTGGCAACTACTTCGGCATCCAATGAGGTAAGCTTCTCCGCTGTTCTGCGCCGCTGAGAAGCAATTTCGCTCTCCTTCTCCGTGGCTATACCAAACTGGCGAACGCCCAGCGCAAACGATCAAACGCCCGGCGCGCCAGCTGTGCGCCGTGTGACGTCACTGCTCCTCGCGCATGCGCAGCACGCCTGTCCAGGAGCCACGCGAAACTGCTCAACCTCAGCCAGTGTAGCTCACACTACAAAAGAAGGAAGGAGTAATCTGGCGAAAACTGCAGACGGGTACCTCCCCAAACCCGTATATCCCACACAAATGGCATCCTGAGGTGCACTCTTCCAAATGCAATGACTGTGAAGCCATAGCAACCCTAAATCACATGCTCTGGGCTTGCCCAGCGCTAGATCGTCTACATGGGAACAAAGAATGATGGGAATCCTCCCTCCATAACCAGGAAGATGAAGCGGAAAGCCAAGTCGTCGGTCAAGCCCAGGCCACCGCCGGAATCCAACTGATCACGGCCGACATCCGGGGGGGGGGGGGGGGGGGGGGTAGGTAGATGGTGAAAGGGTGGGCTGCGTCTCAATCGGATCACCCATACTCTCTGACTGGACACATAAAGTGCTTTCTCTCTCTCTGGCGTCGCGATGCAGCATGCAAGGCTTTGCACGGCAACTACTGTTTGTCACATGGAACAGCGCCCTCGCAGATCTACTGATGGCGTGACACGTCGTTACAACATGTAAAAAAAAGATTTAGAGTAAATAAATAAAAGTAGGCCTGGGTGCGAGGCACCAGCTAGCAGAGCCACCAACGTTTGACGATAATTTAAGCGTTACCGTAATACCAAACGTATACCAACTCCAGAACACTTGCAGAGGAATAAAGAATGGTCCATTGCCATGGAGACTGCTAAATACATTTGGGATAACATTGAGCTACACGAACACCTTTTGGGTCCAACGATTCAGTGGCACTATAAATGCAGTAAGAGGAACTTGCGTATAATGGCACACCACAATCAAACACGTCACATGTCATACCATTTTCTCCCTTCCCCAGTACGACAGCCAATGGTATACATCCTGTGGTTAACCTCCCTGTCTATCCTTTGCTTTACTTAATCTCTATTTCCAGTGGCACTACGCGTCACGCGTGCTAACGCCACAGCTGTTCTTTGCGCAACCCCTGTTTCGAAGCAGGTAGCAAAGTGGCCGTTCTTTCACTTTTACGATAACGATGGATTGGCGATTGGCTATTTTCTAATGCATGCTTTAAACAATTTGCATGATTTGGAGTGTATTTCTTGTCCCAAACAATAATCTTTATTTATCTTGAACACGTTTCTTAGCTTTGTTTCATAGCTTTCTTCAAAGGGATAGTGTACAAAACTTTTGACGCCGAGATTTTTAGCCTAAATGAAAGCTTGGGTGCTGAAAGTGGTTTACACAACCTTGTTTTAGGCGGAAAGTAACGAAAAATAATGAATTTGTTCCGTTTTTCGCAGAATACGGCCTCTAGCGGTCACGCCATGCGGAGGAAGTGACGTTTCTGTGACGTTATCTGTACCGGACACCGGCGCGCGACCCATCGTCCGCGTCTATCCACCCGCATGGACGGCGCCGACCGGCAGCGAACGACGCCTGACCTGCGCTGTTGCTCGCGGCCGCATACTTGTTTTCGCATGCGGAGCATGTGCTCAAATCATTTATATCGCCGTTTGTGCTGTGTGCTGCTTTTTAATCTGATTAGTGAAGCACCTGGTGTAACGCAGGGGAATGCATCCGCACTGCTGCGTGCAAGGGTGTGAGAAAAGTATTGTCGGGCGAGACAAGCCGTGTCATACCTTTCCGGCAGAGCCGAAGCTTCGAGGGATATATGGATTCGTGCGGCGCGCCCATCGCAGCCAACATGGGTGAGTTTCTGTACTCGCAACACTTGGAGGGCCGTGACTATCAGACGAGCCCTGCTTTGCTGCAAAGCTGCGGCATGTCAGCGAAAGGGCGCTGTGGCATCGTAGCGTGCCTCATAATCAGACAGTGGTTTTGGCACGTAAAGCCCATCATTACTGCGGCATGTCAGCGAAAGGGCGCTGTTGCATCGTAGCGTGCCTCATAATCAGACAGTGGTTTTGGCACGTAAAACCCCATTATTACTGCGGCATGTCAGCGAAAGGGCGCTGTGGCATCGTAGTAGCACGGTCGTTCAACACTTTTTATCTGGTCGTGAAATGTCCGCGTAACGCTATGGGAGAGCTTCATATAGTGCCCGCGGTGGCCGCACCACAGCGCTGGCGCAAGAAGGTGGCCTGGAGCAGACGCCGAACGGACGCCACAAACAATACCGAGGTCATTTGTGAACTCGGTGGAACGCCATCTGTCTCAGCCCCCAAGACCTGACTGCGTGCTCCCAAGAAAACGCGCCCCCATACCGTTTGTGCCCGGTGTGAGCGAAGGCTTAGCGCGCGTTCTACGTGGCTATGACGTCCAGGTAGCTCACGTGCCATCCCAAAAATTACGCCATCGGCTGGTAAACGTAAAGGACAAGCTTCCGAAGACAAAGTTTCCTGGCATCGTCTACGGGATTCCATGTGAAGATTGCGACTGCGTATATATCGGCGAGACTGGCAACTTCGAACAGCGGTTGAAGCAGCATTTCAACGGTGTCAAAAAAAAAAAAAAGTCGCACCAAACGCCTTGGCAGAACATGCAGGTGACTTGGGCCACAGGATTGATTGGGATAACGCCAAGATATTAGAAGAAGAAAGAAATTTGACTTCAAGACACCACTTGGAATCCCTCCTAATCCAAATGACAGATAACACCCTCAATCGGAATGACGGAATGCTCCCCCCCCCCCTCCCCCCCATCTACACGCGCTGCTTACGTCATATTTTAAACAATATAAACATTGTATGACACGTCCTTGATTTCATTGTGAACAAGGCTCCTGTCAGGGGAGCCGAAACGTCTTTTCTTGTTTTTTTATTGGTCGGTGTCCTTCTTTTTACCCTTCTTCATAGATATATTCAAAATGGCTGAAGTAGGCGAAGAATGCTATTCGCACTAATAACGTTCATTTTTGCTCAACGCAGCGCGTTCACGTATGGCACACACCAAATGGAGCACGCATATGTACCTGTTCCTGTTACAGGATGGTGGGGCATGACAAACTGAAGCTCGGGAAGTTTATAAAACAAGGCTACCCTATTGAAAAATTCATGTGCCCCATAGCTCCTTTATCCAATAATCCGATATCAAACATACATAGGATGCCATACAAAACGCGTTTTTCCTATATGTCATATGATGTTACTGGATATACGAGTTATGGGGAATACAATAATTTTTCACTAGGGTATGCCGGGTGTGGAAGTGTAAAATCATAGGCGTGACTGATAAGAAATGGCAACTACTGGTAAATGGCTTATATTCGCGTGAACATGACCATGCCGCCTGCTTTCGGGTATCTAACCTGAAGAAGTGCACATGCACATGGATCAGCGCAACAGTAAATACGCGCGATGCCCTAAGTGGAACAGCCGCACGTGTTTCCGACACTACAAGTGGTTCCACTAGAGTAAACTACAAGATTATTCAGTAGATGGGAGTTTTTATAGATTCAGGACCAGATGCATGGCTTTAAGCTGTCCTAAAGTTTGTTATAACCCAATCGGGTCTAGCGGGACCTAATGTTTAAGGCCAATAATGAAATACCAAAGGCGGCATCATGCATTATTTTCTGCTACAAGCTCAACTGTGGCGCAGTAGCCTAGAATAATAGCACTTGGTACATAAGAATCAGAAATATGAGAGACTGGTCTTCAGTGGCAAATTTTTTATATTACAGATGACAAGGATTCTAATCACAGTCCGCTTGAACGGCCATCACTGTCTCGTTGTACGGCTGCATAACTACGTAAAAGCGGTGTGTGGCTGTGCAACAGGCTAGTCTGCAGCAAATCGTATTCAATTTTCGAGCTCCCATTTTAAGACTGCCCAGTTTCCATGAACGTCCTAAGTAGCGCACCTGGTATAGGCTCCTCATGTTATTGGGAAATTATTAAACGACGCAAACAAGGAAAACGAACATGTTCAGAATGTCATAGAATGATGCATTAGCGTGTCCAGCTTCTTGGGAAAATCCCGAACTGAGGGATTGTGCAGTCAGTTTATTAAGATGGAAAATTGGGCGATTTGGTGGAGCTTGTCTTGTCTTGTTACCTAATCTTTGGCGCATACCCACTACGGGGGATTGGCCAAGAAGCAGGCGGTTTACCATGAAGCTCAGGCGGAGGAAGAAGAAGGAAGAGCTGTCCGCGTTGCGCGAGCTCTTTCTTCACCGCCCACAATTCATCTCCATCGACATCAGTCTGTGATATTGGCCGTCAGCCGCCGGACAGCCTTGGGACCAGAATCGAGGTGAGAACATTGTACAAGCGTATTATATAACAGGCCTTGACGCAGCCGAATGCCGGCCATTTAAAAAGAGCAGCGTAGTTGATGAATATCCAGTACCGGGCGTCAAGTAATGAGCTCTTTTTCGTTCCTCAAACTGCCTCGGGAAAGGCATTGCCCATTACGTCACCTGCCCCGCCCCTTGTCACTCTACCTTAAAGTGAATAATTTATACGTTGCGTCATTCTGTTGACGAGCTTTATGTCACTCAGCTGCACTGAATCGCACCACAGCAGCTTAGCCTGCGTCGTGATGCCCTGTCACTGAGACACGTAGCATTATTTTGCCAACGCGACCTGCGATTTGGTAGTCGAGGAAACTCGGCTGAAAGGGGCCCTCATCCACGTTGAGCTTGAAGGCAATCTGACCTGCCACTCTAGCCCAGTAGCTATGACGCGGAGCTGCTGAGCGAGGTCACAGGTGTGTTCCCGGCAGTGGCTGCCGCGTTTCGATGGGCGAGAAATGCAATAACACTCCCTCGAGAAAAGAGGAGGAAGAACGAACTGGGCTCGAGCTCTGAATCTAACCGGTCAGCGCTGCAACCGCTGTAGTAAATATAACCTGTAAATAGTTGCTCGTATTACTGATTCGTCCTTCGCGTAACAATAGGTTTATGTGCACGGTAAAAAATTCTGGGTGGTCGAAATTATTCTAGAGTTCCCCCTCTACAGGGCGTCTTATAATCAGATCTTAGGTTTGGCACCTAAAACACCAAAATTTAATTTTCGAAGGTGAACTGGCGGTTTGTTTCTGTCCTTCGCCACCCTCCACGTGGGTGCGCTCTCCTACTTACCTTACCTACTTACCTACTTGTCTACCTACTTACCTGGTACCTACCTCTTTAGGATACGCGTGGGCACTGCGTCAGTGGCGAACGTAACTTAGGAGTTTCTTCCTTGTCTGAAAAAAAAATAATGAAAGCGCTGTCTTCCCGTTACTATGATAACACGTGTTTTGACTACATGCTATGGACGCCGCACACGCTATGCAAAGTACGCTACACGAAATGAAATACGTCAATTGCGCGGGATAGGAAAGCGTAGCGAGGTGGCATGTGCAAGAGGTGGCATGTGCATGTGCGTCTAAAATTTAATAAAATAATTCCATCAAACAAATTTGCAGGAAGTGAGCACCTTTTTTGGGACGAGGAAAAAATTTGTCATCGCTGCATGGAGCAAGCGCCGAGTTGGACCACCAGTTTTTGCGAAACGATTTCAGACACCAGTGTCTTGTGCTGGCCGCTTGTGGTTCTGACGAAAGGCCATGAAAGCCTCACACACAAACACAAAAAAATGTACTCTAGCTTGGCGAAAACTAGCGTATCTTTGGACCATCGAGATTTCCGCTCTCGTATGTGTTCTAAACAACAGTTATCTTAGGCAGAAGAATTTTCTGATTGTTCAGCGTCTTAGCGCGAAACAATAATAATAGAGATCGGCGTAATTGCGAGATTATCGCTTCAGCAATGACAAATCATGGACGGCACATTGGTAAGACAAGTAAATTCGTGCCCACCAAGAAGAAGTCGAAGATACAACCCAGACGCCAGCTTCTTTCCTCAGTTCCACTCCATGCGCAACCGTTGCAATGCAATTCACACCAACAACAGTCAGGCTATAAGGAAAACGCTCCTGCACCTAGTCTGGAATTCATTGTTGAGTGCTTGCTTCTAAACTGGTTACGTTCGCATCAATGCTAATAATGGACTGCCGTTTGACTTACACGTCCACACGTAGCCGTTCGCGCAGCCCGAAGACAGGGGGAAATGGACTCGGACAGCAGCAGCAGCAACAGCAGCAGCAGCAGCAGCAGCGGAGCGTCGGATAAGTGTCATGCTGGACCTTCAAAAGGCGGTAAAAGGTGAGGCATCGTGGGTTTCAAGGCTGCCGTCGGAATTTGGGGAAACAATGTATCCGGGAAATACGACTGCGTATTTAGATTGATACCTCGATAACGTATATGCAACGAACACGTACAGGTTGCCTCCCACAAAGCAGCCTTCCGAAGAGGTAATCTTATTACAGTTGTTGTCCGACCATGGTATACGCAGGTTGTGATACTACTGGTTTAAGGTATATTGGTTGATAACGTGTGCTTCTGCTCAGTCTAACACACTCTTCGTTATGCCAGTATCGAAGGCCAGAGATATTCGTTCCGTGAATTCAGATTCAGCTACAATTCCACACACTCCACGGTACGCACTCGATGTTTGATCTACGCGAGAATGGTGCTTGCCTGAGTCTGTTGGATGCATTAATATAGGAAAGAAGACACGCGACGCACCGCTTGGTAACAAATGAGTGTTTAATATCCGCTTTTACTGGAATACAGCAAAAAAAAAAGGGCCAATGCGGTGTCCCTTTTCTCTTGACACGCGAGTGTTTGTTCCTTAGGCTGATATAATCGTCTTGCGCTGGTAGCCTTTCCCTCTACCGTTAGTAGAATTAATAGTATACACTGATTGCAAGATTTTGCACTGCCCAGCATGAACGCGTGTTCTGCGTCAGTTTGTCTCTTCTGTCATTTTTAGAGCGATGCTGTTAATGACTAGTTCCCCCAGGATTGTGTCCGCCTGTAGAAAAAAACTATCATCATCAGCATTATGGCTCCATGTGCGTGGTGGTTCCATGTGCGTGGCTGTTTTCCGCCAGTTGTGCCTTTGCACAGGTGTCAAAGCGTATGATTAACGTGACTGATAGGTCATGACATCAATAACATCCCATGATCGTTATTATGTCACGATTAACGATAATAAAATCACGTTTGGCGCATCCCCGCATTGGTTATGCGGGTGTGAGCCAGGGACAAGAAAGAAAGAAAATGAAGAAGGAAGGAAAAAAGGAAGGAAGGAAATAAAAAAGGAGAGAAATAAATAAAGAAGGTAAGAAAGAAATGACGTGTGACGCATACCCGCGTTAGATATCTGGGTATGAGCCGCCGAGAGCAGGAGCGGGAGAGATCTCGCAGGATCCGGACGCTGCCGTGCAGTGTGCCGCGGCTATGAATACTGTGGCTCATACGCTAGTCTATGACAATGGCGCGGACTTGGCGCCGCTTACGCACTAATTGGCCATCGCGCCGGGCGAAAACAAGACGCCGGTGTCCTTGCTCTTTGACGAACATGCTGCACACGCTCAATATTTCGAAGTTTACACGGCCGATCTACTACCTTACTTCATATAGCTGTCTATGAATTTTCTATCGCAATCGACGCATCGCCTTTCGGGAGAAACTGCGGCTTTTTTGTTTCCAGCCCAACTTTCAGGTTCTCCCGCTCTCTTTCTCTCTCTCGCACACACACACACACCTTGGAGAAGACGAAGACGACGGCCGCGCGGTGATTGCGAGAGAGCTCGTGCTGTGAGCTGCTACCGCATTGATGTTCCAGGAGCATCGCCAGTTGTAATTCAGCCTTATATATTTACAGGCTGTTTCAGTGAACACTTTCAAAAATTCTTAAAGGTTGCCTGTGGCAGATAGCACAATTCTAGTTCATGAGCTGGTCTACTCGAAGAGGCGGACATTACTTGCAAAAGAAATTGAAATGCATAATTCCATGATTACCAAAAATTGACAAATTAAGTTTAACTAATTATTAATTAGGTTAACTAATTAATTGTTAATTGTTTAACTATTGGCCCATATTGCAATTTACAAATTGTAGTCGTGGAGTTCGCAAGGCGGATCCACTTGGAACGAATTCTCAGGATGAGACCAGTTTCCAGCTATTAATTCCCGAACTTTGCGGAGAAATGCATTGGCGTTCCAGTTAATTTTGTGCTTCAATCATAAAGCGACGTTTTGTTAAGAACCTAACTGGAACGCCATTAGATTTCTCCGCTAAGTTCGGGAATTATTATCTCGAAACTGGTGTCATCCCAACAATTCGTTCCAAGTGGATCCTCCTTGCGAACTCCACGGCTACAATTTGTAAATTGCAATATGGGCCATTAGATAATTAGTTAAAAACTTAATTAGTGAGTTTTTGTTGATTAGTCGATCATGCATTGCAACTTTTCGTGCAAGTGATGTCCGCCTCTTCGAGTAGACCAGTTCATGAACTAGAATTGTACTATCTGCCACCGACAACCTTTAAGAATTGTTGAAAGCGTTCGCTGAAACACCCTGTCTATATATATATATATATATATATATATATATATATATATATATATATATAACCGCAATGTATATGTTACTGTGATAGGAGGCTAGACTCTCTCCGCCAATGCAAAGGTCACGTGCCCTTGCGCAAGCTAGTTGCGATGCGGGACACTTTAGTCGCAGAATGGCAAATAGCTCTTAAGACACACGTGCAGTCGCCGTGTCTCTTCGTCGCGTTTGTCACCTAGATCCTCTGCGCGTCGCTTGTCGAGATTTGCCGTTTGTGTCTTCAGGCTAATCACAGCATCACTCCGACTTGCAGCCTGTCATATCTCCTGATTTTAGTTGTACTCTGATCGGTTGAAGCCATTGTCTGAACCACGAACGTCAGGTTATACCGCATGTTTATCTTGACAGCAGCGCAACGCCCGCGTGCAGTGCGTACTCGAGCTCCCGCATCTGAGCCTTCACGTCCAGGTTCAAACCGAAACAATAAGGAGAAGCTTTTTTTCTGAATTTACATTTCGCAGTCCATCATGCCTGACGTTGTGGTGGCATGTCTGCACCTAGTTCAAATCAGACAAACACAGTGGAGGCTTGCTGACATACTCGCCGTTGATCCTCACTCCTAAGCCTAAGAGCTTCAATACTTCTTCTAAGCATGCAGTGAATAGCATTCGAGAGATTGTGTCTCCTTGCCTGGCCCTTTTCTTGATAGGTAACTTTCTACTTTTTTTGTGGAGAACTAAGGTTGCTGTGCAATCCTTGCAGATATTTGCCAAGATATTCACGTATGCCTGCTGTACTCCTTGATTACGCAATGCCTGTATGACTGCTGGTATCTCTACTGAATCAAATGTATTTTCATAATCTATGAAAGTAATATAGAGAGATTGATGACATGGATGTTATCCATCGTAGAATATCCCTTCCTGAAGCCTGCCTGTTCTCTTCGTTGAATGAATACAATTGGTAGCCCTGATTCTATTAGAAATTATCGTGGTGAATATTTTATGCAACATTGCAAGCAACTAATGGGTCTATAATTCTTCATTTCTTTAACGTCTCCCTTCTTATGGATTAGTATAATGTTGGCGTTCTTCCAGCACTCTAGTACAGTTGAAGTTGTGAGGCACTTTGTATAAATGGCCGCAAGCATTTCAAGCATGGTATATCTTCCTTCTTGGATTAAATCGACCGTTATTCCATCTTCTCCAGCAGCCATTGCCCTGGTCATGTCTTTTAAGGCCCTTCTAACTTCATCGCTAGTTATAGAAGGAGCCTCTTGTATCCTGTTCACCACTACTTCGAATAAGAGTAGCTTGGCTGCTCTGGGCACTGCAGGTCAGTATAGAATTCTTCCGCAGCTTTTACTATGTCATGGAAATTACTGATGATATTACCCTGCTTATCTTTCAGTGCGTGCATCTCGCCTTGTCATATGCCACGTTTTCTTCTCACTGATTTAGTGCTGCGTCCATATTTTACTGCTTCCTAAATCTTTCCACGTTAAATATTCTAATATTCCTTACTTTCTTCTTGTTGATTAGTTTTGACTGTTCAGCGAATGTGATCTCTCGAGTTTGCCACTTTCATGTTCTGTCGTTTCTTTATTAGGTTCTTTGTTACTTTGGAGGGCCTACCTACTGGTTGGCTTGATGCCTTCCTTCCACTTCAACTGCTGCTTCTGAGATCATCCTAGTGGCGGTTTCATTAATTACCTGTGTGCTGTCTTCATCCAAGCACGATAACATCGTCACCACGCGCCGCATGGTGTATGTGCGCCTGAAACCATGCCAGGTTGAGACGGTGATCGCGGCTAAATGTCGCGCACCCAAGGGAAGAAAGCGGGAAGGAAGCGCGCCGTCTTCCGTCGCGTCCAAGGCTCCGGGGAAGGGTATGGAGGAGGGAAAGCCTGGGCGGCCACGCGCGCCTGCCCGGGCCGCTGTATCTTGAAAGCCATGTGCGACGGGTACAGAGGCGGCCGGGCGTGTGTCTTCGCGCCTTAGTTCGGCGTTGATGCGAGAGGAAGCGCGAAAGTCAATTCGCTCGCTGTTGCAGCCGCGCTTCCTCACTCCAGCGTTTCGACAGCGAGTTTCCGCAGTATTCAAGTGAGATGCGTTCATGTTTGCTAGAGCTCGTGCGAAACCATGCTTGTTAATTTGATTAGTATTTCTATGTTAACAAGCACATACGAACGATAAAGCTACTAACCTTAGTTTGTATAGCTGTCGGCTAATTTGCTATCGTAATCAATGCTTCGCCTTTCGGGCGAAACTGCAATTTCTTTAAAGGTGACGAGGTTCAATGGGAGGGGGCAAGCTCTCGAAGACAGCCATAAATGAACGTCAATCACAAGTTCACAATACGACGCATAGGCAGAACGTTGTGAACTTCATTTTCAACCATAGTACACGGTATAGAAACCTTGTTTGTGATTGCATGCGCTGTACCATACGGATGCCCATAATATTAGTTTGAAGCTCTGGAGTTAAGGAGAACTGATAATTTCCAGAGTCACAATCTGCAACGAAAAACAAAATATTGAAGATTCAATTGCTTAGCTGTATCTACGCTC
The DNA here is from genome assembly GCF_013339745.2 of Dermacentor silvarum. Classification (NCBI taxonomy): domain Eukaryota; kingdom Metazoa; phylum Arthropoda; class Arachnida; order Ixodida; family Ixodidae; genus Dermacentor; species Dermacentor silvarum. The sequence continues at coordinate 47,657,397 of NC_051164.1, read as the reverse complement.
TGCAAAAAGCTCGCACCGTTTGGGGCCTACCTCATCGCAACTCAATAATCGTCATGCGTCTTGCTTACATCCTTTTGTTTTAACTCTGCGCTGTCTGCCTTTCTTCCAAGAACGCCAAGTCAGGTTCATGCGCATATATGGTTCTTGAGCTGAAAACACTGAGCGCGCATCGTTTGGACAAGATATATTAGTATTATTAGCCTCAAATGGTGCAAGGCTATTTTGAAGTTTACCTTCTGCTTACTAGGCCGACTAAGAGCATGGACGGCTATTCCATAATTTTTTCTGTTTGTTTTTTGTGCACTTGAAACTGATTGATATAAAATGTTTCCTCGCATAAGGTGGTGATTATAACGTCTCTTAAGTGCTCCTTAAATGCCACTGTTTTCAAAAATGAATGTAAGGGTAACCTTGGTCCTCTCTTTAATACATAAATGGTACATGATGCCCACAGTTTACACGAACAATCGTAAAAGAGAAGAGACCTCCTGAAGCCATTTTTGTAATTTTTTTTCTGATATCTTGCACCCATCTTTGCATTATTGTAGAATCTAGCGACTAAAAGGCCTCGCATTTCCGCCATGCAGGTCATCTCAAGGGACAAAAGCCAGCGGAGTGCAGTTGGAAAGCGGCAACTCCAAGATCAAAGGATACCCGTGCGGCGTGTGCGAAAAAGTCCTGGGCACCAAGCGAGCCATGCGCAGGCACCTGCGCACGCACACGGGCGAAAAGCCCCATTCGTGTCAAGTCTGCGGCCAGAAGTTCATTCGGAAGGAAAACATGCAGCGCCACGCTCGCATGCACACGGGCGAAAAGCCCTGGAGGTGCAGCGTCTGCGGCCAGACGTTCACTCGGAAAGGCTTACTGACGACCCACACGCGGAGACACACGGGCGAGAGGCCCGTACGCCTGCACCTTGTGTCCGGCCACGTTCGCCAGCAGATATGCGCTGACGGTGCACATCGCGACCCACAAGCGCAAGGCACCGTACGAGTGCCTCCTGTGCGGGATGAAGTTCACCGTCAGAGGGAAGTTTGTGGCACACGGACGCAATCACACGGCCAAGAGACCCTACAAGTGCCACCTGTGTCCGGCCGACTTCACGGGAAAGTACCAGCTGCGAAGTCACCTGGTCACTCACTCGAGCGAGAAGCCTCACCAGTGCGACATATGTCAAAGAGGGTTCAAGCGGCGCAGTACGCTTATGAATCATTTGCGTCTAGTTCACGATGGTAAGAAGCCTTGACTGAAGTGTGAGACCTTGAGCAGTGCCTTCCCCATTTGTGAGTCCGTGCGAGTGACCAACTGCATCTGCCCGTTTAAAAGCGTTTGGCCAGAAAAGTAGTTCCCGTACAACACTGACGTTGTTGCGAACTAATAAATGTGCTGGCAATTCAACCTTGCATAAGAAATTGATATCCCTGCTCGACTTGTGCGAGAGATGCTGTTGTCGGGAGCAGAGCATACGATATAGATCGGAAATTACGAAACAAAATATAATAAATGCTTTTGTATGTATGCCTTCAAAAACACATTGACGTATCTTCACTGCCATTTTTTTTCTTTGTCACATATTTGCGTACCACAAAATACGAAAAATAAAAACAATCGATCGTGCGAAAGTAACCTGCTTGTAGCGCACGGTGGTGTCCTTCGTTAGCTGCAGAATCCGGAGCAAGTCTGGGATGTACAATTCCTGGCATACGTTGTAAAAACATTTAAAATTAAATGATTTCGCTGGCATAAGATATGCCCACACGCGAGGCGGCGACATCGACATCACAGACGCTCTTTTTGCGGCCAGTGTCGGTTTCAAGGAGCCTGCCAAAGGAACTAATTGTTCGCGTAGCTCCCACATGAACTCCGCTATTCAAAATTTGTTCGTTGGGATAGGTAGTGTCGAGGATGGGCCACAAAGTACTCATTTGCTGTATCCACCTATTGTTGATAATTAGAAAGTTAATTACCATAACTTTGCTAATTACGCACGTAAGTGCGGAAATTGCTCTGTATCTAGAGGCCGCCAATCCGTACACTCGAATGGTAAACATAACGTGACCAAGATTTATATTTTTGTAATTTTAAAAATTGGTGCAGTTAAAAAAAAAAACACCCCTGTAGACTACACTTAAGACGACGTCTTGTTAGTCGTGTGGTTGATCACACTGAAATGGGCAATTTGGCGTTGCCAAGTCATCTAAGATACAGATGTCGTCGTCAGAAGGGTACATGTCTGACGTCCAAATGTCAGGATGTACCATGTGATCACTGCATTACCAGGAGACGTACACTCGGCGTCGTGGCGAAACGGTCCTCCTCGCCTATTCGCGTCGCCGGGTTTCCGCTGTGGAGGCACAGGATCCACAGACAGTACCATTGCTTTGTGATCACTGTATTACCAGGAGACGTACTTAACATCCTTGATCGCGCGCATGGACATGAAATGCCAAATGAATACAAGTCCCACGCGATTTTGTAGTAGCCTGTCGGGAAGCGGACAAATGAAACCTGAAGATGTTTTGCATTGATGTGAGAAACTTTGTAAAACTTGTTGCATTTTGATTGAAGTCGCCTACCATGATGGATGCTTCGTGCCTAAGCGCCAACGGAATGTTTTGCCCGATACATTTCGTTGCAGTGTCTTCAGACAAGTTCGGAACCAAGTGCGCACACATTGCAATTAGTCCCTGTGATACTTGTGTGGCACATATTGCGCCAAGCTCGCTGTCGATTCTTAAATTATGACGATGGTGTAAAGATAACAGCGTGACGATGGCAACATGAGGACAATAAGATGACGATGACTGTATGACGCCGATGGCTTGACAACGATGGTATTACGACAAGCGGATCAATGCGACGGCGGAAATAAAGCTGAAATGACGCCGATGACCCGACCACAGGAGCCAGACGATGGTCTGACAATGACCACATGAGAAGGGCGGTGTGGTAACGATTGGATGTCGACAGTATAATTACGATGGGATGATATAGGTTGCCATCGACTGAACGACGAATGCACTATGACGACCACGGCATGGCAACAACGGGATGACGATAGGGAAGTGATGACGATGATAAAACAACAGCATTCAAAGATACCGACGGCATCACGATGGCCGTGTGACAAGGAATGCATGACGACTGTATGACGTCGATGACGTGGCGATGATGGCATGACGAGAGTCGGATGCGAAAATGGAATGGCAACGATGCAACGACCGGGACTGCATCACGACCACGAGCCCATACCTGGTGGACCAAGCTATCAGACAACTTGATCCACTTAGTCGGAACAGAAGGCGTGAGTACGACGGCATGGCGAGAGTAAGATCACGAAGCTGGAATGACGTCGATAGAGTGACCACGTCATCATCACGACCAGGAGGCCACACCTAGTGACCCAAGCAAGTAGACAGCACCTGGCTACTGCATGGGTCGGCGTGAAGAGGCTAGGTAGACAGACATATAGATAGATAGATAGATAGATAGATAGATAGATAGATAGATAGATAGATAGATAGATAGAGGTAAAAATAATACGCGTGACTGATTAGAGACAACTACTGCTAAATGCTTTCCATTTGCGTAATTACGAGCATGTGGTTTGCTTTGGAGTATCTAACCTCAAGAAGTACACATGCACTTGGATTAGCTGCAACAGTAAATACACGCGATGCCCAAAGTGGAACGGCCGCGCGGGTTTCCGACGCTGCAAGTGGTTCCACAAGAGTTAGCTACAAGATCATGCAGTAGATGTCAATATTTAATGATTCAGGAAAATAAGCATGGCTTTATGCTGTCGTAAAGTTGATATAACCCAATCGTCCAGCGGGACAAAATATTGACGGCCAGCAGTAAATCAGCAAAGGCGGCAGCAGGCATTATTTTCGATTACAAGCAATTCTGGCCCAGTAGCCTAGAACGATAACATTTGATACATAAAAATCAGTAATATAAGAAAGTGCTCCTCAGCGGGCTAATTTTTATTTTCCATCTAACAAGGATTGTAATCACGGTCCACTTGAAAGGCTATCACTGTCTCGATGTATGGCTGCATAACTGCTTAAAACCGCAGTGTGGATGTGCAACATGCTAAACTGCAGCGACTCAAGGTATACACTTTTACAGCTGCCATTTTAAGATTGTCCAGTCTGCATGAACGTCCTAAGTAGTGCACCTAGTACATGCTCCTCATCTCATCGGGTAAAAAATATCAAATTGTGCAAACAAGGAAAACGAACATGTTCAGAATGTCGCACATTCATAGATTAGCCTGTTCAGCGTCCTGAAAAACCCCGAACTGAGGGGCTGATTGTGCAGTCAGTGTATTAAGATAGAAAATTGGGCGGCTTTGTGCAGCTACCATGAAGAAGAAGATGATGATGATCCTTTATCATGGCTCGCATGAAGATAAAGCTGCCGGGAGATGAAGAAGAAGGAAGAGCTGTCCGCGTTGCGCGAGCTCTTTCTTCAACACTCACAATTCATCTCCATCGACATCATTCTACGATATTGGTCGTCGGCCGCCGGACAGCCTTGGGACCAGAATCGAGGTGAGAACATTCTACAAGCTTCTTAAATAACCAGCATTGACGCAGCTGAATGCCGGCCGTTTAAAAGGAGCAGCCTAGTTGTTGAATATTGAGTACCGTGCATCCAGTAATGAGTTGTTTTTTTTTCTCGTCTCCTGATACTGCATCGGGAAAGGCATTGCCCTTTATGTCGCTCCAACCCCCGCCCCCTCTCCTCGGGTCACTCTATCTTAAAATGGATAATTTATATGTTTTGTCAATCTGCTGACGAGCACTGTCACTCAGCTGCATCGAATCGCACCATGGCCGCTGAGCCTGCGTCGTGATTCCCTGTCACTGAGGCACGTAGCATTACTTTGTTAAGGCGCCCTGCGATTCGGTCTATCGAGGAAATTCAGCTGAAAAGGGCCCTCAACCACATTGAGCTTGAAGGCAATCTGATCTGCCACGGTGGACCAGTCGCTAATGACGTTGCGGTGCTGAGCGAGGTCGCAGGTTCCATCTCGACAGCGGCGGCCGCATTTCGATGGGACAGAAATGAGATAATACTCCTGTACATAGATTTATGTGCACGGTAAAGATGCCCAGGAGGCCAAAATTATTCTAGAAGTCCCCCTCTATAGTGCGCCTCATGATCAGATCGTGGGTTTGGAGCCTAAAACATCCGAGAATTTATTTTTTCGAATGGGAACTGGCGGTTTCGTTCTGGCCTTTGACACCCTCCACGCGGGCGCGCTCTCCTACTTACCTGGTACCTGTTTATGACACGCGTGGTAACTGCGTCAGCGCCGAACGTAACTTGGGCGTTCCTTTTATGCCTGAGAAAAAAAATAATGAAAACGTTAACGTCCCGTTACTATACAAGTGTACGACCGGAGCCTTGCGCGCGATGGAGGACGGCGCCCTTCCTCCCTTGCGCGAGGGAGATTGAGCCGCCATAGCCGGCTCACCCTCGCACGCTATCACTCGCGCATACAGCATACGGTGCGTGGCAGTGATGTCATCGCACTTGGACGTTACACTAGCTACATACAGCCAATCGCGTTCAACCGCGGTTGCTAAGGCGCTGTGCCATCTAGATTTTCAATATACGCAGCCCGGATCGTGGGTTTCACCTCTAAACATTTCATTTGTTCGCATCTAATGCACATACCTGCACTTCAAACTCCTAAGTGTTTCTGTGTTCTTTCCATTTGATATACTTTAGTGGCTGTGGCCCATAAGACCTTTTTTTTTCATTGCATGCATGTGTAGTGATAAATTAAGTTACGTTTAAAGGGGCCCTGAATCACTCTTTATCGAAGTGGAGAAAGGCATTTAAAATAAAAATAGGCTATTTCAGAAATACTTTCCCGCAAAAAAGTACTTCGATGCATTCAGCAGAAGAGCACTTATTGCAAATCAAACACGGGCTCCGCTGTGCTCCCCTTCCTCCTTCAATGCCTTGCAATGCGAAGGCTACACAGGAGGGGGGCGTGGCCACAACGCTCCCCCTTCAACTTCAACTTCAACTTTATTTTGGCATTTTCCCTCCCTTTCTTACAAAGAAGAAAAAAGAGACAAAGAGAAAAAAAATGTCACGAAATGTCACCGTGGCGCACATTTCAAATTTCATTTTAGATGATAACGTAGACGCCACGGTTGCGATTTTGATGCCTACGCCGCGCTAAGCGTAACCCAAACTCGGTTGTCCTCAGCTAGCCGCAGTGCGCTTAGCTAGTGGACTCGTGGCGGCACCCCACGGCGGCCGTGGTGTAGCCGACCGCAGCAACCAATAGCAGCCGCATATGTTAACGTTACCGCCGACGGGCACCCACTGGTTCAAATGGGTACAAGCGTGCCCCGGCCTGGCGTTCGGCTTTCTTCAGGGGTGTAGCGCTTGGGAAAGGAGCCTGCGCCCTGAATTCCCGTCGAAACCAACGTATTATTACGAAATAAAGCACCCAGAAAAGAGCGAGGATCATGGGTTTTGTCGAAACGAGAGCATTTGCAAGAAAAGTGACTTCGCGCTCCATTTGCGAGCTGCATGCACCAGGTACGACAGGAAAACTTGGCTGAGATGTTCACAAGCAGCGTGTGCTACACGCGGGCTATGTTATTTCACCAAGCCCAAGGGGTGGTTCAGGGCCCCTTTAAATGCGTTGAAACTGGGATAGTGAACTATACGTGGACAATACACCACGCGTAATATTTACGCATCTCTCGAGGCGCTGTACTGTCTTGGTTTGATGTAGTTAAATACCTTGGCATGTATTTTGACTCTGGCGCGCTTTGGCCATATCTGACCCTTGCACCAAAAAAAGAAAAACAATATCCGCCAATCAATGAATATATTTTGACTAAACGTCATGTTTTCCTCCGCGCATTATACGGGTAGAACAACGTGCCAGTCACACTCACGGCACTATGCGTCGAATAGCGGATGACTTTCTGTACTCCGGCAGTCGTTGTGAAGGTTGATGGTACTACTACCTTCCTTCCGCTAGTAAGAGTGCGCCTCAGGGGCTGAATTGTGCAAATCTGATTTCCGCCTCATTGATTCAGCCTTGGAGAAATTTATGTGTCTTCTGGCACCATTTCTGCCATATTTACTACCGTAGTTCAGCTCTTTTAAATGTATTTCAGCTTACAACTCTTCAGCGAAAACATGTTATGTATTACCTGTTGCTTGTATTTAATGTGGTTGACGGTACTATACATATTGCCCTATGCTCATAATCACATAGAACTGCAGGTACCGCAAAGATCTGCCCGGCATGATTTTGTTGCATTAGTTACTGTCCTATGCCTGCACAAAAATAACTAAATACACAAACGAAAAACAAAAAAGGATATAACCATGCGCTATGTATACCAACCGAAATGAGATAGCTCACACTGTAGTTTCTGTCTTCTGTAAAATTGTGGACGATCAAATATGACTAACTTGCTCTCAAGCCCACCTCATCGCTTTTGTTGTCTTGTTTGTTCCTCTACTTATATTATTCTATCCCTCACGGCAATTTCCTTTTCTGTACAATGTGCTTTGTCCAAGCTTTTGTGTGCAGCAGTACAAAGAATTCAAACTCGTTGTCTGTTTGCCAAAACACCCATTTCATTGATTATTTCAGTATTAGAGCGGAGCTCTTAGGCGCGCGTTCCTACGTTGAGCGTCGGCGTCCCTTGGCGTAACCGAGAGAATGAGCAGAGAGAAGGATGAAGGAAGGCAACAGTGAAGAGAGCGCGAGGAGGTAAGCGGAGGAGGAGAGTATGGCGAAAGCGTGAGCAGGAAGGCGGAATGCCGCACGAGACATGCTCAACGGCGGCGACTAGGCATGCGGCGAGCGCGTCCACTGATACCATCATCATCATCATCATCATCATCATCTTCATCATCAGCCTATATATTAGGACGAAGGCCTCTCCCTGCGATCTCCAAGTGCCCCTGTCTTGCGCTAGCGTATTCCAACTTGCGCCTGCAAATTTCCTAACTTCATCACCCCACCTGGTTTTCTGCCGACCTCTACTGCGCTTCCCTTCTCTTGGTATCCATTCTGTAGCTCTAATGGTCCACCGGTTATCCATCCTACGCATTACATGGCCTGCCCAGCTCCATTTCTTCCGCTTAATGTCAACTAGATATCGGCTATCCCCGTCTGCTCTCTGATCCACAGCGCTCTCTTCCTGTCTCTTAACGTTACTCCTAATAATATTCGTTCCATCGCTCTTTGTGCGGTCCTTAACTTGTTCTCGAGCTTCTTTGCTAACCTCCAAGTTTCTGCCCCATATGTTAGCACCGGTAGAATGCAATGATTGTACACTTTTCTTTTCAACGACAGTGGTAAGCTCCCAGTCAGGATTTGGCAATGCCTGCCGTATGCACTCCAACCCAGTTTTATGCTTCTGTAAATTTCTTTCTCGTGATCAGGGTCCCCTGTGAGTAATTGACCTAGATAAACGTACTCCTTTACAGACTCTAGAGGCTGACTGGCGATCCTGAATTCTTGTTCCCTTGCCAGGCTATTGAACATTATCTTTGTCTTCTGCATATTCATCTTCAACCCAATTCTTACACTCTCTCGATTAAGGTCCTCAATCATTTGCTGTAATTCGTCCCCATTGTTGCTGAATAGGACAATGTCAGTTGCAAACCGAAGGTTGCTCCACTGATACCATACATGGAAGCAAAGCGCTGCCATGAGCTTCGGACCCACTGTGCATGCGCTAATTCACCTGCGTCGCCTGCGCTACAGAATGCGCTCCGCGCGAGCTATCCGTTGCCATGTTCACGCTTTCTTTCGGAACAATGAGCTGCGCAACAGGTGGAAATGCTTCGTCTGCCGCTGCTGCTAAATGTTCCGTCCGAGCAGAGGCTCAGCGAGGCCGCCCTGAGGACGTTGTCATTCAGAATCAAATACTTTGCCACAATTTATCAAGAATTAAAAACCCCTAAACAGGTGCGCTCAAAATGCGAATTAGCGAGTGTCGTAATCGTCGGTCAATTTTAACAGCGGAGCTGTTTAAACCAGCCGTAATTTGTGCCGCCTGCCACTGCGTTGCCTAGCGTCGCGCGCTATGCTGGGGAGAGGATGCTCGGGAGAGAAAAAATGAGAGAAACAAATTGTAGGACGCTATCCGCGCTTCCCCACATTAGCGCCGAACGCTCGCGGTGTCCGTGACTGCTTTTTTTTTTTTTTGTGCCCCGAACATTAAAAATCATATAAAAATGGGGAAGCGCGCATCATAAGATAGGTGCAGCAGGCGTGAGTGCAGGTGCTTCTGTCGGCGGCTCACCCACGTTCCCATCAACTCGGGAGTTCGGGAGAGAGAAAATGAGAGTGCGGGCGACGCGCTCTATGCTTGAGAGAGAGAAAATGAGAGAGAAAGAAATTGTAGCATGCCATCGGCGCTTCCCCGCATTAGCGCCGAACGCTCACGGTGTCCGTGACTGCAGCAGGCGCCTCTGTCAGCTGCTCGGCGAAGCTCCCACCAGCTGCGCGCTACTACGCATGCGCCGCGACTTCATCCCGGCGTGTCGTCTGCTGCGCGCCGCCCGTACACTGTGCATAGCTTTCGGTCCACTTCCCCTACGTGTGTTCGAACTACAAGTGCTTCGCGAGGCGTTCCCCGAGGCTACGGACCACGAATTACACTTCATATAACTTAGCATCACTAAGGCAGGACCAGCTAGGAACGGATCAGCTCAGCTGTGTCTTTAGCCTTGCGCCACTAGTGCAAGCTACCCCGTTTTTTAAAAATAATTTTCTTACTTCCGCCTGTAAAGTTAAAAAAAAATCCAACAAACGCGCATGAAGCGGGCACCTTTCTTGTGGTGAGGAAAATATTTTGTCATCGCTGCATGGAGCAAGCACTGAGTTGGACCACCAGTTTTGGCAAAACAATTTCGGACCCCTGCGTCATGTGCTGGCCGTTTTTGGTTCTGGCATAAGGCCATGAAAGAACACACACAAATATACCAGCACAAAAAATGTACTCTAGCTTTACCCATACTAGCGCATATCTTTGGACCATCGAGATTTGCGGACTGGTCTGTGTTCTTAACAAGAGTTCTCAAACACAGGAGCCTTTCCTGATTGGTCGGTGTCTTAGCGCGAAACAATAATTATAGCGATCGGCGTAATTACGAGGCGATCGCATGAACAATGACCAATCATGGATGGCACATCGGTAAGACAAGTTACGTAATTGCGCGCCCGCCAAGAAGAAGTCGAAGATGCGCCCCAGACGCAAGCGCGTTTTCTCAGTTCCCAACCCGTGCGCAACAGCTACAACGCAATTCGCACCAACAACAGTCCTACGAGCAAAACGCTGCTGTACATAGTCGGAAAATATTCTTTAGTACTTGTTATGTTCGCATTAAGGGTAATAATAGAGTGCCGTTTGACTTGCACGTCCTGACGTGGTTGTTCGTGCAGCACGGAGAGAGGGGGCAATGGACTCGGACAGCAGCAGCAGTAGCAGCAGCAGCAGCGGAGCGTCTGATAAGTGTCGTGCTGGACCTTCAAAAGGCTCGACCACGCCCCTTCGTGGTAAAAGGTGAGGCATTGTAGGTTTCAAGATTGCCGTCGAAATATGGGGAAAAATTTATCCAGGAAATGCGACTCTATATTCATTTTGTTACGTAGATTAAGTTTATGTTATGAACAAGTACGGGTTACCTCCTACAATGCAGTCTTCCGAAGAGATTATCTTTTATCGCGATAGCAATTATATAGACGCTCCACGCACATTTCTTCCGTGGCCGAGGACGTTGCTGTGAGGTTACGTATAAAGTCCAAACACGGTAACATCGTCGCCGCGTGCCGGTGGTACGCTGTTTGTGCGAGTGAAAGCTTGCGAGGGTTAGCAGACGGTTCCCTGCTCAATCTCGCGCGCTCGAGAGAGCAAGGCGGGGCGGAAACACGCTTCTGTCGCGCGCCAGACATGAGGGGGGGAGTTTTTCTCCGGCAGCGGCCGCGCGGGCGCCGTATCTTGAAAGCGATCGGCGACGTGGAAAAAGTGCGTGCCCCGCGGGCCTCATCTTCAAAGCGATCTGCGATGTGACCAAAGTGCAACTAGTGCTGGTAGCTTCGTATGCGCTGTGCTTTCGACGTTTAGTTCGCGTTGAAGCGAGAGCCGGCACGAGGGTCGATTCCCTCGCTGCTGCAGCCACGCCTCCTCACTCAACATGTTGACAGCGAGTTTCCGCGGTCATCGAGCGAGATGTGTTCATGTTTACCCTTGCACGCGTTACACCGCGCTTGCAAATTTAGTTGGCGAATGTTTGTAACTTTATACGGCCGATAAAACTACTCTCCTTAGTTGGAAAAGTTGTCTATAATGTGCTATCGCAATCGATGCTTCGCCTTTCGCGCGAAACAGTGACATCTGTTTCAGTTTTCAGACCACGGTATAGCCAGGTCATCACACCACTGATATCGGGTATTGATTCAGATCATGTGCTTGACCTCATCTAACACACTCTTTGTTATACCAGTATCGAATGCCAAGAGTGTTGGTTCCGTAAATTCAGATTCACCTACAATTCCACAGATTCCACGGTACGTACTCGATGTTTGCACTGCGCGAGGCTTGCGCTTGCCTGAGTTTGTTGAATGCACTAATATAGGGAAGAAAAATGACACCACAGGATAGCAAATGAGTGTTTCATATCCGTTCTGACAGTGAATACATCCCAAAAGGAGTAATGCCTTGCAGGTTTCTCTTGGCAAGATAAGCGTTCGTTACTTAGGCTGACAAACTGGTCTTGGGCAGGCAAACTTTTCCTCTTCCCCTTGTAGAATTAACGGTACACTCATGCAAGATTTTGCGCTGCCCTGCATGGCCATGCGTTCTGCATCAGTTTGTCTCCTTGCATTTTTTCCATACCTTTACCGTCGTGAAATTTTAGGTTGCAGTGGTAATGGCGTTGATAAAAACAACATGCCCATGTGTTGCCTTCAGACGGCAATGCATGATCTCCCATTATACCAGTTAGACACTTGCTTGTTTGGTCTAGCTGTGGTCGACCGCATAATAAACGGACTGTTATTGTGCCTTTTTTGTTTGCAGGTTACTTTTGTTGACGTTGTTGAGCCGTGCATGCATTGAATTGTGGTGCCGAGCATACAAACGTACAAACGGGACAACTGACAATTTCTTAACTTCATCACGTCCCCTAGTTTTCTGTCGTCCTCGACTGCACATCCCTTCTCTTGGTATCCATTCTGCAACTCTAATGGTCCACCAATTATCCATCCTACGCATTGCATTGCCTGCCCAGCTCCATTTTTTCCTCTTAATATCAATTATAATATCTCCTATCTCCGTTTGCTCTGTGATCCCCACCGCTCTCTTCCTGTCTGTTAACATTAGGCCCAACATTTTTCGTTCCATTGCTCTTTGTGTGGTCCTTAACTTGGTTTCGAGCTTCTTTGTTAACCTCAAAGATTCTGCCTCCCATGTTAACACCGGTAGAATACAATGATTGTATACTTTCCTTTTCAACGACAGTGGCAAGCTCCCAGCCAGGATTGGCCAATATATATATATATATATATATATATATATATATATATGTGTGTGTGTGTGTGTGTGTTTGTGTGTGTGTGTGTGTTTATGTGTGTATTTCTTATACGCGGACAGACATTCACCACCAATGCAAAGGACACGTGCCCTTGCGCAGCCTAGTTGCGAATCAATTTCAGTCGCAGAACACCAAATTGCTCTTAAGACACCCGTGCGGTCACCGTGTGTCTTCGGCGCGCGTCGCTTGTCGAGATTCGCCATCCGCGTCTTCCCGGCTTATCACAGCATCGATCCGACTTGTAGACTGTGGTACTTCCCGATTTTAGTCGTATTGTAATCGGTTGCAGCCGCTGTCTGAACCATAAACGTGTGGTTTTACTGCATGTTCTTCCTGCGAGTAGTGCAATCCTATCGTGGAGTGGAGTGCTCTGGGGCCCGCGTCAGAGCCTTCGTGTCCTGGTTAGAACCCAAACAGTGAGGAGAAACTTTTTTCTGAATTTGCATTTCGGAGTCATTCAAGGCTGATGTTATGGAGGTATCTCTGTACCTAGTTAAAATCTGGCAAACCCAGCGAAAGCTTAAACAGTGTTACGAATATAAGTGCTGGAAAGATTTACATAATGCCAGATCTGAAAAAAGAAGGCTGACTATCTCTGCACCTTTGTATTTGCATTTCGAGCTTGTACTAACACGAGCGAAAAGCTTAGACTTCTACTGTTTTTTTTTTTTTGCTTATGGTGACAAGTTGCTGAGATATGTAACGCTTACTTGATTCAGTCCGAAAGTTTAGTGATTGACTATAAATTCACGTTGGTGATGCGGCGTCTTGTACACTTCCGCAGACTCAGTAAGTTGCGCATCCGGAAACTATAGTATGGACACTCCAGGGCGCATTTCTGCCGTCGGCGTCGCCGTGAGGTTCAGTTAAATTCTAAGGGCGATGAAATCGTCGCCGCGAGCCGTATGCTGTATTTGCGTGTGAAAACCTGCGAGGGTGAGCCGGCGACCGCGGCTAAATCTCGCGCATGTAAGGGAAGAAAGCGGGGAGGAAGCGTGCCGACTTCCGTCGCGTGTAAGTCTCCGGGGGAAGGTTAGGGAGGGGGGACGGGCCCGGGTGGCCACGCGTGCCCGCCCGCCCGGGCTGCTCTTTCTTGAGAGCCATCTGTGACGAGTACAGAGTCCGCCGCGCGCTGTGTTTTCGCGGCTTAGTTATCGTTGATGCGAGATGCTGAACGATAACCTGGCGGCTATCCATGCGTTCTGGGGGTGTTAGAGAGCTGCTGAGAACCCTTACGCATCAAGGTGCTCAACTACATTGAGCAGGGCCTAGAGGTACTTTCGGTGGGGGAATAGGATGTCCTCCTGTCACGCGGTAGGAAGTCCGAGGCGGCGGAACTCCTGTAGGAGCAGTCCACGGGTTTGGTTGTGCGCCGGGCAGGCGAGGCGGTGAGTCCAAGCCGGTGGCCTTATGCTGCCGTCCAGCAGCAGCCAAACCTCAGCCGGAACAGGAGCGAGGTCTCCCTCCGTGCAAGGCCGCGCTGCGGGAATTGCCCTGGGGGCTATGAAGAGGGTGATGCCGGCGTATCCGATTGTTCCGCTTCCCCTTAGCTTGCGGTGGCTGGCCGAAAATCGCGGTGGCTATGCAACGGAAGGTTAAGAATGCCGCTAAAGCGGATCCTCAGCAAGGAAGAGTTGGCAGAGCGAAGTCGTATACGTACTGAAAAGGACTCAATAACGTTTAAACTCCACGCAGACATGTTTATTATGCGCAAAGAAACTCATGCTCGCCGGCAGGTGCCAGTAGCCAGTGCCTGAGCAATCGGGAGCCAGCCATCTTTTTGTAATTTCGGAACGGAGCAATATCTGGCTATACAGAAAAAAAATTCTGTATTGTTCTGATTATTAATGCATCTTTAACGCACGCGCGTCACTTTGACGCGGTAAGTTTTCGCGGTTTTGTAACGTCGCGTGACAAACAGGCGAATTGGGCGTTGCCCGAAAACTTTTCGCCAATAGTAGAGGACTAATGGCGAAACGGCGTCGAATCAGGAATCACTATTTTTCTTTTGTTCGGTTTAAACATGCATAATCAGTATTTACAGGTCATATCAGACGGGGAGCGATCGCGGTTTTCGTGAAGTCGCGTGACAGGCAGGCGAAGTTAGGGGTGGCCGGAAAATGTTCTAGCCAATCGTGGAGGGCTGATTTCAGAATTGTAATCGAAAGTTTGAAGCTTTACGTTGTAGCGCCCATGGTCTACCATTGCATAATTCATTTTTGTACACTTGAAATTGATTGGTATAAAAGGTTTCCTGGCATAAGGTTATGATTTTAACCTATCTGTCCTAAATACTGAAATACCATTGCTTTCAAAGATTACTTTAAAGATAACCTTGGCGCTCGCTTTAATACATAAATAGTGCTGTACCACACTTTACACGAATATGCGTAAAAGAGCAGCGACCTCCTGAAGCCATTTTTTAATATTTGTCGGATATCTTCGCACCCATATCTGCATTATTGTAGAGCTATTCAATAAACCCTCTTGCATTTCCGCTATGCAGGTCACCCAAAGGAATAAAAGCCAGCGGAGCGCAGCTGCAAAGCAGGAACTCCAAGATCAAGCGACACCAGTGCGCCGTGTGCGAAAAGGTACTCGGCACCTTGAGTGCCATGCGCAGGCATGAGCACACGCACACGGGCGAAAAGCCGCATTCGTGCCAAGTCTGCGGGCGGAAGTTCGTTCGGAAAGAAAACATGGAACGCCACGCGCGCACTCACACGGGCGAAAAACCCTGGAGGTGCAAGGTCTGCGGCCAGACATTCACTCGGAAAGGCTTACTGACGACCCACACGCGGCGGCACACGGGCGAGAGGCCCTACGCCTGCACCTTGTGCCCGGCGACGTTCGCCAGCAGATACGTGCTGACGGTGCACATCGCGACCCACAAGCGCAAGGCACCGTACGAGTGCCTTCTGTGCGGGATGAAGTTCACCGTCGGAGGGAAGTTTCTGGCACACGGACGTAATCACACGGCCAAGAGACCCTACAAGTGCCACCTGTGTCCGGCCGATTTCACGGGAAGGAACCAGCTGCAAAGTCACCTGGTCACTCACTCGAGTGATAGGCCTCACCGGTGCGACATGTGTCAAAAAGGTTTCAAGCGGCGCACTACACTCGTGAGTCATTTGCGCCTAGTTCACGACGGTAAGAAGCCATGACTAAAGTGCGACACCTTAGGCACGCCTTCCCCGTTTGTGAGTCCGTGCGATTGACCAAATGCATGTGTCCTTTTAAAAAGCATTTGGCTAGAAAGTGGACTTCCGAGACAACACTCACATTGTTGCAAACTGAAGTATGTGCTGGAAATAAACCATTGTATAAGAAATCTATATCGCTGCGCGACTTGTGCTAGAGATTCTGTTTTCACGAGGAAGGCGTATGATATCGACCGTAAATGGAGAAACGAAACAATAAATATTTGTGCATGTATAATTGCATACCACATGCAAATGGGGTATGCAATAGAAAAAACTATTGATCATGCGAAAGTAACCACCTTGTACCGCACGGTGGCGTCCTTCAGTAGCAGCAGAATCCGGAGCAAGTCTGTGATAATGAACTCATGGTTATACGAAGAAAAAAAAAACACGTTAGGTATTTAGTTGGCATAAGATATTCCCACATGCGGGTGGACCTGCCTTATGGTTGTAGGTGTGCCCACATATTTTTCTGAAATCACGTCTCCTCCTGCTTGTGAAACGCGGCAGCAGCTGATGTTTTCAAGCTGTTGAAGAATACCAGAGAAAGTGCAATACAATCGCTAATGTATATGAAAAGCTTACTATTATTATTATTTTACTGCTGTAGCAATTATGAGGAAACTATAAGCCTAATTCCGCTGTCGGCGTCGACGTCGCCGTGAAGTTCCGTATAAAGTCAGTCCACGGGCGATACAAGCGTCGCCGCGCGCCGTACGCTCCATGTGCGAGTGAAAGCATGCGACGGTGAGCCGGCAATCGCGGCCCGCACACGCAAAGCTGGGAAGTGCGAAGGAAGCTAGTCTTCCATTCGCGCACAACGCTAAGGAGAGAGGGTAGGGAGCTGGAGGGAATACGCCTTGCTGCGGCTGCGCTCCCGCCCTGCCGGAAGTCTCCGCGTGGAGGGGAGGGGCGCGTTCTGAGCCGCGAGCGCACGCCCGCGCGGCTGTATCTTGAAAGCCATCAGCCGCGGGGCAGAGTCCGCCCTCCCTGTGTTTTCGCGGCTAATGTCGCGGCTAATATCGACTGCGGCGTCCGGCGAGCGTCAAGAAGCGGCAGGCGACAAGCAGCCAAAATCCAGGCAAGCACGAGCTCGAGCCGCGTGGCTACCACCAGCACTGTGGCTTGCTTGCTGACTGCTTCGTCGTCATCTTGACTTCTTCATTACATTGGCCCCCGGGGAATAGCGTCGTCATCCTAGCGACTTGAAGCGTTGACAGTATAGAGGGGTCATAATGGGGCTTGAGACGACTCACATGAACAATTTGTCGACCACGACGACGTGAGTCTTGGGACGGTGTCAAAGGCTCAACGTCGCAATTGACTGGAGATGACCCGCCGTGGTTGCTCAGTGGCTAGGGGGTTGGGCTGCTGAGCACGAGGTCGTGGGTTCGAATCGTGGTCACGGCGGCCGCATTTCGATGGGGGCGAAATGCGAAAACACCCGTGTACTTAGATTTAGGTGCACGTTAAAGAACCCTAAGTGGACCGAATTTCCGGAGTCCCCCACTACGGCGTGCCTCATAACCAGATCGTGGTTTTGGCACGTAAAACGCCATAATTTAATTGACTGGAGATGTCCGAGCGAGGATGCGGTACGGCCCATGATATCGGGCCAGCAATTTAGACGAAAGGCCAGCAGTACTCGGAGGAATCCAAAGCGAAACGAGTGCACCGGTCGCGAAAGTAGTGAGACGTCGGTCGGTGTGGTGTCTTAGCTTCTGGCGATCTTGGTCCTCGGTTATGAATGAATGGGCCAATTGTCGACTATCATCGGCGTACCTGGCAACATCAGAAATTGGAGTGTACTCAGATGAGTCAGGTATGTAGGGAAGCATAGTGTCCGGCGTCCATGATGGCTCGCGTCCGTACAAGAGAAAGAACGGCGAGAAACCTGTGTTCGCGTGCGTAGCCGTGTTGTACGCATATGTGACGAATGGAAGGACGGTGTCACCTTTGGTCTGGTCCGACGCGGTGTACATTGTCAGCATATCCCCGAGAGTGCGATTAAATCGTTCAGCTAGGCCATTCGTTTGCGGATGATATGCAGTTGTCATGCGATGAACGTACACTGAACGAGCAAGGCTTGAATAGCATCAGACAGAAAAAAAACGGCCTCTGTTGCTCAAAAGTTCACGGGGAGCACCGTGGCGCAGTACAAAGTTGCATATGATGACAAATGCAACGTCTCTTGCTGTGGCTGTGGGCAAAGCTGTATACTCTGTGCGTAACGCGTGAGGTGGTCCACGCCGACAATTATCCACCTATTCCCAGAGGTGGTCGAGGGAAGCGGGCCGTATAAGTGGATACCGACGCGGTCGAATGGACGGTCCGGGCAAGGCAGAGGCTGAAGTGTACCGGCCGGGCGTTGAGATGTAGCCGTGCTCCGCTAACAGGCAGTGCAAGTACGTATGTACTTGGACACAAATGCATACATTCCGCGCCAGTAGTGTCGTT
Organism: Dermacentor silvarum; assembly: GCF_013339745.2. Taxonomy (NCBI): domain Eukaryota; kingdom Metazoa; phylum Arthropoda; class Arachnida; order Ixodida; family Ixodidae; genus Dermacentor; species Dermacentor silvarum. The sequence goes on along the minus strand of NC_051164.1, from coordinate 47,639,137 downwards.
GACGCAGGTGGTTGTAGGTCTTGAGAACGCCGGCGATAGGCGCTTTGCGGGTCGGTGTGGAAAGCAGCGCACAAGTCCGTGCGCACGTGGCGGGGTATCGCTAGAAGCCACCTCCGGCCACCAGACGCGTAATTCTGCCGATAGAGGAGATCGTGGCGAATAGCGAAGGGGACGTAGAGTACTTGAGGCGGGATAAGTTGATGGGGAAGTTAGAAAGCCAAGGTGCCGACAAATCCGCGCATCCTTGCGTTGCTCCGACGACATGTCTGCGAAGTCAATAGGCGACAAGGGAGACGAAGAAGCTGATGGAGAAGCCGTGTCAGGCGCTAGCGGCGAGCAGTACAGCGCATCAGCGTCCAAGTGTGTGCGGGCGGATCAGTACACAACACGAATGTCGTCATCTTGCAGGCGAAGCGCCCAACGACCGAGGTATCCCGAGGGCTCTTTCTGCGACGAGAGCCAGCATAGAGCATGATGGTCAGTGAGGGGTTACGGGTTTCTTTTAGTGCGTGTTTAGAAGTTGCTAAAGATGTCGAAGCTTCCAAGACGAAAACGTGACCGGCAAGGTTAGCGGAAGCTCAACTCTGAGGCCGAATCAGCAGAGACCGCGCCAAGTATAGTGGCGGTGTATTTTCCTGAAAGAAGATGAACATGCACACTTATTTCTTTGCTCTGAACTCTAAGTCAGGAAAGCCTGAGGCAGCACTGCTCTCAGCGTCGACAAAAGCAGCAGCGGACACAGCCTAATTGCGTGTGGAGGGCGATTTTTAGAAGAGTTGCTCAAGCACGAGTTCACCCATATGTGGCCGACTAAGACAGCTTTACCAAAGAATTTATTTGGCGGTTCCGCTCATACCTATATTATCATGCCCGAGGAAAGAAGAGCGACATATTCTTTGTGACTGTAGTGACCGGGCAATGTGATTAACACCACAATAGCACGCTCGGAGAGATCACAACACCAAGCTGCGAATGAAGGCTGTGCGAAGTGCGACGACTTCAACATTTTTGTGCCGGGGCTTGTGGAGCTCGTCAGGGCGTACGTACGTCAAGTGCCTGATGCTCACTGGATCTGGCAGTGGAAGGTTGTAACGCTGCCATTTTTTGGGGTTTGTGCGAAATTACTCAATAAAGTTTGATTGGAAACGTATTTTCTATGTAAGGAACCGATGCCTGCACCACATCTCTGTAGGAAAGGTAAGGTCGCTGTTGCTGAAATACACAAAACGTTGCCAACTTCTGCTTCGAAGGGACAAAAAATTTTTCGCTGCCCTTTAGGAACAGCGAACATTCTCAAGAATTAACTATACGGAAGCAACAAGTCCAGCTCCAAACTAAGTGCAACATCCTTGTTCTGAACGGTTCTTACGCGCCGTGATGGCTCAGTGGTTATTATTGGGCTACAAAGGATTAGGTTGCGAGTTCAATTACCTGACGTGCGAGCCGCATTCCGATGGGATCGAAATAATAAATTGTCATTTACTTAGGTTTAGGTGCACGTTAAAGGACCACATGTAGTCAAAAAGTAATCCGGAGTGCCCCACTACGGCGTCTCGCATAGCCGGTGTGTTAATTATTTCTAGACCTTGAACCTCATAGTTAATTTGATTCAAACAAAACTGGCTACCTCGAATCCACGAAAAGCAAAAAAAAAAAATATACGCATTAGTTCACAGCAATAAATTCCGAACTCCGCACTTGTTGCAAAACCGCTAATTCTGTAGTACCCGATCCTTACGCGGCCGGACGTACAGCAGTTGTTTAGACTTAGTTTTTGTGTCGCGATGTCTCACTCGCAGCGTCCGTTGGTTTGCAGATATAGAAACGCACGGAAGCGATCACATTCCTACCTACCTGAACATAAAGGGCCTAGCCAAATGGCCTTCTTTCAATCTTCAACAAACGATAGATTGGTCCGTGTTTCAATAAGTAATACGGCTGACGTCAACCTCATCGAAGACCTGCCCGTACGTGAAAGACACACACGACGCGCAAGAGACCATTGCAAGGTACCATCGCAAGAGACCGCAAGGGTCACGCAAGGAAGCAGATGCGCAAGCAACCATCGGCTTCAAAGCGGACTACCCTTATTCGAACAAGAGCGAATCAGCAGCAGTTGGTATTTCGTCGAGCTCAGCGTGTTCGAGCACATCGGTGACACTTGATCAGCCAGCGGCATCACTGCAAACACGCAGGCAAGAGCTGAGCAGAGCAGCTGTGCATTGTACAGAATATCCTGCAATAAGTGCCCATAATCGTCGGCGAAACCTGCGACCAGCACACAACAGTCAGTGCCGCCCGCCAGAAAAGCTGGTTGCGCACTGGATGGATCACCAACGACGACCGCATTCCCTGGACAAGTTTCATCATTATTAAGGTACGTGGTTGCAAGTGCGCCGTAAACATGCAGTGAGGCCGAGTGTGAAGACGAAGTGCACTTGGCCTCGTCTTCTCTCCCAGCGCCCGCCTTGCGAGTGCTTGGCGGACAGATAGGTATATCTGGTAAAGAAGACAGAGATAGATCATCTGCAATGTTAAATATTTTCCTCCCGAGGAACGCTTGAGCATTGTCCCAGGAACGGATGCTATCTCTGTCTCCTTTCATATAATATATATATATATTATATATAATATTATTATTATCGAAAAATGAGCAGCACAACTTCGCGGTTCTTTAGGCTGTTTACCCAACAGTTTCGGTCGGTGGACCGACTTTTCAAGAGCTAAAGGAAATTTCGGCAGCAGTCTTTTATATCTTCAAGTAGAGAAGAACACTGCCAAAAAAGGAGAGAGGAGGGAGAGAAAAACACATGAGGGAGAGAGCCGATGGCCCGAGAGGTTACTTGTTGGTAATGGGGTTATGCATGACGCGTTCCTGTCATCATTGGCAGTGGACAGGTCTTTGATGCGGTCCCCGTTACAACGTGCTTTTACCTGATCGACGATGATGCACGGAACATTCCCGTCAACAGTGGCAGTGGACATGTCATTGACACTGTCGCACTTACGCGTGCTTTGACAGGCATGATTAACGCGCACGCCTGCCATTTTGAGCGGAACGTGTAGAAAAATAAATAAATAGATAAAAATTATAAAAGGGGAAAATATATAAAAGAAAAAATACAAGGGAGAGAGCCGATGGCCAGGGAGATTACTTGTGAGTAACGGGGTTAGTCACGACGCGTACCTGTCATCATTGGCAGTGGACAGGTACTTGATATGGTCCCCATTATGCGTGCTTTTACACGTGAATCATCCTTGATGAATCATCAATGAAGCACGTGAATCACACACACACACACACACACACACACACACACACACACACACACGCACACGCACACGCACACGCACACGCACACGCACGCACGCACGCACGCACGCACGCACGCACGCACACACACACACACACACACACACACATATATATATATATATATATATATATATATATATATACCTATGCCAACTAACGGCGGTGTGCTCCGGATCACCCTCAGTTGCACTTCGCTCCTCAAAGAGGCAGGACGCGCGTCGAGTGAACTCCTGAACTACACTTCGCAATGTGGTGAACGCGGTTTATGGTTTGAAACCAGGACCTCAAAGATGGGTGCTACCTCACGCACTTATCTCGCATTTACCGCCAAATTGCCACTCACATTTTTGACTGTGATTTCACAAAAAACAGTGACGTCAGCTTTCACCGCCGAGGCCGTACAAACTCCTAGCTTACCTCCAACAAAGAGTGGGTAGAACGTGACGTGAGAAACGAATTTATGACTTGCAGTCCAAACTAAACCGTTTGAAGAATTCGTCTATTCTAATGAGACATACGCAAGGTAACCTTTGTTCCGTACTAATAGATAACTTTAAACGGTAATTCTGAGCTGTGAGGCAGGTTGCATTCCCAGCTGTTCTTTTATTGACAGCTGACGTGGACGACACTCTTGCCCGCCAGCCTTCACTGCAGCTTTCAAATCCGCACGAAATCGGTTTCGCAACTCATCTTAACTACATCGCTGTTTACCAGTACAAACATTTTCAATACAAACGGGAGTACACACTCGATATAATCTGGGAAATCATCGGCCATTCCTACAGCGTTTAGGAATGGAATCAGTTGTTACTGCGCACAAGCCAAGCAATTTTCACCTTTGCAGGGCACTTTAACTGTGAAATTAGCCCCACCAAAATACTTAGGCGGCGAGAATCTATAATCCACAGAATTAAAAATGTTGAATAAACTAGCGAGGGATTAGTTGAAAACTAGAAGAAAAAAAAGCCACACGTCTAAAATTGCGCTAGGCGTCTCATTCTGACAAAAAATTCAACGAGCGGCAATGTGGTCACCAAACAAAACCATGTCAAATCACACTGCAATGAACACGCCCTCTGATGGACCCGGTTGCTAAATGTCTTTAGGGCCGTCTTTAAATGTTTAATTCATAATATGAATTATTCTTTTTTGACGCATAGCTTCGGGAGAACTCTCTAATTCTTAGCTGTCACCATTTGGTAGTGCGTACATAAATATCACACTAAGCTTTTATGCTGGTAGGTGGCACGCAACATTTTTTTTTGTGACAGAAGTCATTGATTTCCTTCGAACTTCTTTTATTACCGCACCAGTGCTACAATATTTTGTGAAGATTCACACATGAACGCGGCCCGCAATTCTAGAGCCCTGCGACATGCGAGTATTCAGGCAGAGATAAAATTTTGGTAGATCTGCAAGCACCGGATAAACAACGTTATTTCGCCTTCCGATAAAACACGAGTCTTGTATTGCGCACATTCGGTACACGAGCACGAAAGGACGCGCGTGCGCAGTGAGATCTCTCGAGACCTCGCGCTGGCTTTAGCAGAGGGTGCGTAAATGCGCCTTGGCACGCCCTCGTAGATTGCGTGAGATATGACCGCGCCGGCTACCATGCAGTGTCGTGCTGTGAAAACTAAGCGCCTGCATTTGGGACGCACGACTATGTCCGATCAACCCTATTTTCCAATCTCGGGCGGCAGCTACGACGGCTACGACGAAGCCCAGGGTGCAAGCCATGCCGACACTCGTCAGAACAATGCCTGGTGAGCAATTGCAAATTTCGCGTTTCGCAGTTTCGGGTAGATTCCGAAAAGCTTTGCCTGCGCCTGCGTTATCGGTCTGTTGAAAATAAGCGCCCGCACTGTTCATTCGGGCCGTACGACGATGGGCGATGAAGAACCAACCAACCACCTTTCACCAATTATGCAAGCGCCTGGTCGCACTGCTGGTGTTCCTTCCATGATGGAAGCACCTCTCGGGCTTTTTTCAGTAATGGCACTCGCAAACCGCTGTCAGCCATAAAGAGAAACCTGTCGTTTAGTTATCAGGCGTGCAATATTTCATTTGCATTTCGTATTATGCATGGAAGCGCCGGCGCTTTGAAATAGAGACATTCAATAGTGCCTTACAATTATGGCCACGTTCGACCAATCACGGTCGTTTGTGCGGCCGCTGTGCAGAAGGTGCGACAGACATCCGCGGCAGAAACGTGTATGGAAACGAAACATGCATGTTCATGGTTATTATAAGTACGTTAAAAAGGCACTGTTCGACAGCCACCGGTATTGGCGGTGCGGCCATGTGTTTCTATAATTCGGAAATACTGCCGAGTTCGGGCCTTATCAATCGTGGCTGCAGCGCCGCGGCTTCGTCGTCAGCCCTATTGGCGGTGGCGATCATAAATTCCGAAGAACGGCACGTGCATCGCGTCGATTCGAGAGAACGAACAGGCCAGCGAGTAAAGATGAACGCTGATGCACGCTGCAACACTCTCGACAGCAAGCACCACGCCGTCAGACGGCGCACACATCCAATTTGCCCCACGTTTCCTATAGTCTCGAAACTTATGAGTACCTTATCTCCGCGCCTTATCAGTACCTTACCTTTAGTCCTCTATACCCCAGAATAGCCTATGGCTGTAGGCCTAATCAATATTTTATATTGTGCATTTTGCACTGTGAAAATGTAATAAATATATCTTGAAATCTTGACTTCTACCAACCACAGAATGATCTTAAATGTGGGGCTTTCCTGGCGAAATGTTTTTGATTTGTGCTCGTTATATGTGCTCTCACAGGAATCCCGAAGGCATCAGAGAATTGCCGCTGGGCAAACGAGAGAACCAGGCTGCTGCCGAAGCCCTCGTGTGCTTTGAGTGCGGGATTGATTTCGCTTGCACGGAAGCCTTCCTAGATCACATGACCAACCACATTACTGGGTAAAGTTTTTTTTTTAACAGCGGAGCTGTCCGGCCGTAATGTGTGCCACTGCGTTGCCTAACAACCACCTCGCGGAGCGACGTGCGCTATAGTCGGAAGAGAGAGAGCGAAAATGAGAGCGAGGGAGAGTGCGTGCGGCGTGCGCCATGCTCGGGTGAGAGAAAGAGAAAATGCGAGCGAGAGAGAGAAACAAATTGTATCAGCACCAACGAGGCAACGCGCAGAGGTGCTGGCGACGCCGTCCGCGCTTCTCGTTTCCCCGCATTAGCGCCGAACGCTCGCGGTGCCCTTGACTACAGCAGGCGCCCCTGGCGGCAGCTCGGCCGAGCTCCCACCAGCTGCGCTCTACTGCGCATGCGCCGTGACGTAATCCCGGCGTGTCGTCTGTTGCGCGCCGCCCGTACACTGTGCATAACTTTCGCCCCACTTCCCCTACGAGTGCTCGGACTGCAAGTACTTCGCGAGGCGTTCCCCGATGCCACGGACCACAAGGAAATGCTTATACACTTCGTATAACTTAGAACCACTCGGCATTACTTCGTATAACTTAGCATCACTTCGTATAGCCAGGACCAAAGTGGATGCAGTGACCTTGAGGTCACTGCATCCACTTTGAGGCCTTTGTCCTGGACATACCCATATTTCGTTCAGACAGGTTGCCGTCTGCTATGCCTTGCACATAAGCATAGCCTTCTGGAGTGCAAAGTTCTTTTCTCGCCTCAATTTTTTGCGCTATTTTCGTAAAGTTAATTCGAAATACAATCTGGTCGCGAACCATGTCCTCCGCATTAACTCCGAAGTTGCAGTCTCTAGCTCGTCTCTTCAAATCCCGTAAAAATTGGTCAAACGCTTCATCTTCGGCTTGCACTCGTGGACTCGTGGGAGAAACACGCATCTCTCGTGAACTTTATTTTCCTGTTGGACGAAGTACTCCTAAAATTTGGTAACGGCTGTCTTGTAGCCTTCCCTTCTTTATCCAGCCGCGAAAGAAAAGTTGATGTATACCTCAATCGCGACTTCGCCGGCTACGCTGAGTAGTTGCGCTGCTTTTGTAGCTTTCGACCTTGACTTTTCTATACACTCTTCTGCTTGCACAAAAATGAAAGTGGCACCTCTTACGAAATAACTTCCACGTTTTCCAGAAAACTACATCTGCGGCTAAACGTATTGCTTCTGGCGGCTTGATGGCGTTCATGTGTTAACTTTGCAAGCCGTCCTCGCCCGTGGTTGCCTGGAGAACGGCGTCCTAATATAGCTTCATAGGGTTCACCGTTCTATTGACACTCAACGAAGTCGTTCACTTCTTTCAGCCAAACAACGGCCGATACATGGAATCAGAGGTGAGATACACATTCCACTTCTGATACCATGTATCGGCCGTGGTTTGGCCCCAAGAAGTGAACGACTTGGTCGAATATCTACAGAACAGTGAATGTCAGTTTATTGAATGAACAATCTATACTTGTAGCTGAAAGGGGCGAAATCTGATTACTTGCTGATTGCTACTACAACCACGAGCATTGATACCTGGTGCGCAGTCAGTCAGCGCACTTCAATGTGATACAACTCCCATGGTCTCCAAACTTATGAGCGCTACTGTATCTTATCTCTATACTCCAGAACAGCCTCTGCAGCTCCGGGTCTAATCAATCTTGCATTTTATGCATTTTGTGTAACGAAAATGTAATCAACATATCTTGAAATCTTGACTTCTACCAACAACTGAACGATCTTAAATGTGGGCTCTTCCTGGCGAAATTTTCTTGTTTGTGCTCTTTATTTGCACTCTCTCAGGAACCCAGAAGGCATCAGGGAACAGCCGCTGGGCCAACCAGAGAACCAGGCTGCTGACACAACCCTCGTGTGCTTTGAGTGCGGGATTGCTTTCGCTTCCGCGGAAGCCTTCCACAATCACATGAACAACCACATTACTGGGTAAAGTGTTGTCTGCTGTGTTCTTCTTTGTTAACTGGGTGTCGTTCGCAAACGTTTGTCGCCTCACGAGGCATTACCGCATACACAAAGGAGATAAGTCATTTGAGTGTAGTGTGTGTGGCTGTAAACTTTCTCGGAATGAAAACCTCAACGGGCGACATCTGAAGAATGGCCACGTGCAAAATGTTTAATATGGTTATCTAAAAAAAACCGGTATGTTTGCACTCGGTTCTGCAAAGCTTAGGCCCAGCCAAACTGTCGATCCTCAAGTCTTACTGGCTGCTAAAAGTATTCTCGAGCAATTATTTGGGGAGGTACCTTCTCTTTCGCGACATTTCGCGCGACTAGCGCTGGAAGCGTTGGAGCCTACGAGCGACAGCGTTCCTGGCAAGCCACAAACACAGGCAGGCTAACCAAGGTTGGCACAGTGCCAAGAACGCTGTTGCTTGCCGGCGCCGAACCCGTTGGAGGCTAGCCGCTCGATATCGAGCGAAAGTTGTCACGACTAGGCGCAGCCCGTTTTATGGAAAACTCCTAGGCCAAGCGCATGCACACTGGGTGTTTACGTCAGTTGTGACGTCGATGGTTGCTAAGCGGCACGTACCGGCGGGAAACGGTTTACCAGCTGCTGCGGTAGCTCGGTGCGGCGGCTGCGCGAAGTGTTCCCAGAAGTGGGCGTGGCTTGTCGACGGCTTCTGCGTTGCTACTGCTTCGGCGCATGCGAGGCTAAGCGAGGTTGGGCCGGGTGGTGCGCAGCTGTGGCTTGGTTGTTGCTAGGAAACGGCGCGGAGCTTCCTGCGGACTTCGGCAGTTTCTCGTCCAGCTTTAACAGCTTCGCTGTTAAAAAAAAATATTCCACGTAAGCTATGTGGTCGGTGCGCTTGGACAATGCACGCTTTCTTCTCAATCCTCCAACCATAGTTAGAATCATATTTATATGCTTCCCGGCAAACAATACGTCCGATATTGTCTTAGCTGCACCGGTCCTCGATAAAGCGCACACATGCAGTCGCCTGCGACCGTGTTAGCCCGTCTTGACGACCGGCCTCTTTCGGAGCAGGCAATCCGGGAAGGCCGACCTACACAACCGTTACACAAACTCGGTCAAGGCACTATCAAAGTGTTGACGTTCGAATGACCTATTATACCTCTGGCATGTGAGAGCGCGACAGAGGAAACAGAGTAAAAAAAAAAAAAACCATCACACGGCGAGCGCTCGTCCTGTGACTTTGTTTCTGTGTTTGGTTAGTCGTGCTCTCATACACTAATGGAACCATACCAACTTGGTCAGCTTTCCACCTGCGGCCTTTTATGCCACGTGTCACAACTGACTTTAGCCAAACTGTTAAAAAAAAAGACTAAATGTGAGAGCACGGTGCAAGATATGATTTCAGAATCTACGGTGTTCGGTGGTTAGGGGTCTGACTACCGAACACCGTTGTTCTTAAAGTCGCATCTTGCAGTATGTTCTTTAATCGCTTTTTTTTTCGTCGAACAGCTTGGCTAAAGTTGGCTGGACATAGCTCTCACAAAACTTTCACCACCTCCTCAATTTTTGATCGCGCATTTGCCTCATTTCTCTGCTATTCTTCCCGCTTTTCTTTTCCCTCCTTACTCTTGCCCCAGTGCAAGATAGCAAACCAGAACATCTTCCGGTTAACCTCCCTACCTTTTACATATCATTATCTGTCTCTCTTTCTATGCTTTCCGGAGCACACATAATCCTCACCCAAGATTCTGACTGATAGTAAGTAATAATGCGAATCATTTTAAAGAGTTATTTTTTTGGCGTTTTGTGAAATGCCGTGCAGATATTTGCATAACAATGGGATTAAGGACCAATTTCAGGCAGGCGGCTACAGGTAACTCATTTGAGAACTCACTATTTACGTAACTACGTTGTATAAATCACACTGAACACATCCATCATAAAGGCCTTTAAGAAGGCGCAGGAATATATACAGAGAGCGGGAGGTGAATCTAAATGGCAAATGCGGCAACAACCTGTGACATCACTGATATAAGGCACAAAGCACAATATGCATAATGTCGATAAGACAATAAAACATATTTACCAAGGCTAAGAACAGTGATGGTCGCTGACTACTACGTGCATTATAATAAGACACTGTGCGCTCAGAATGGTACAAACCGGACGAGATAAAAAGGCAACAAAATAAAGCAGAAGCAGCTGACTACGAAAGGTGTAAAAGGTGACATTTTTGTTCTTTTTTGACGCCGGTGCGTGTTCACCCTAGAGACGGCCCAAATCGCAAAAATCAAGACCTTTTAATTACTGATTATCTTGTGTTAATTCTCAAATCTCCATAGAAATCAGCAATTTACCCAAATAATATTTTCTGGGGAATACTAAACAAAATATGCTTGTGATCGAATTTATTGCGGACCACAGGATTTTGCAAGAAATGTTGACTATGCACTGTATATTTCATTAGAAACAGTACCTGAGGCACTTCTGGGCGTATTGAACAGCCATAAATCTGTTCGGAATGACGAAAGATTATGCGGAAACCATTGAAAATAATACTTAACGTAAGTGAATGAATTTCTGATTCTGCTGAATTATTCATTAGTCCCTCAACGGCTATAATTAACTGAATGTATGAACGAGAGAATAAAATTTTCCTTGAAGCTTAAACGATGTTTCGATGCGGGCGTACATGCTGTATTGCATGTGTAACGTTTGCAAACGAGTAAATGCAAAGTATTGCCAAGTAATCCGTCGTATTACTTTTATTTCACATTAATGATAGCGTGAAGTTCCGAGGACCCACGTAGATTTTTAAGACAAGTGTCTTGCAATGTTTACCGAAAGCGTCGTTTTTAAACCTTAATTTAACATTGCTTTTGAGGTGTCACAGAAGCGCCACACAGCGTCACCGCTAACCGCACCACCTAAACCTGGAGAGATAATAGAGAGAGAGAGAGAGAGAGAGATAGTGAGAGAAAGATGGCTCGAACACGGCAATCTGCGGAAGCAGGCGTTTGGTGTGTTGCGACACCACGAACCCGAGCACAGTGGAGTGGGACTCTCCCGCGTGTAGCGTGCGCAGTTTAGCCGTATCCGTGGAAAAGGGGATTCTGGGTGCTGAGCTGAGCCGAGTGTTTGGACCTTTAAGGGCCATCGGCGGAGGCAAACAGGCCCATTTGGCCTTCGGCTTGACATAGACTGCACCTCCAAACGGACCCATCTGAGGAAAGTTGGTACTTGCTTTTTCCGGGGCTGTTCTCTGGAATTTTCCTCTCTCTGCCTCACTTTCAATATTCTGTGCCTTCTATTCGCTTTTTTTTTGTTACTTCCCGTATTACCGACAGCGACTTTTATCCTTGTGTGAAATAGCCACTCGAGGTCATCTATTATTCGGCTATAGTAGTAACGTAATGTTCATGTTTGCAGGTCCTACGGCGTCTTTGTTGCGCTGTTCCTGTGAAAGTATAATATAAGTGGATGAGCTTGCTCGTTGGCTGCACATGATAGCCCCTAGGAAAAAGCACGGCACACCTAAGAAGCGTTCCATTTTTGTGCCCCACAGAGAGCATTATCTGGTATCATGTGACCCTGTCTGAGAAACCATAAACAATGAGTCAAGTCACCATTTTTCGTTGTCAAATTTCTAAGTAATGCTATATCTGTAGGTTACAAATCTACGAAGTCAGCCCTTGGCATCCGCAGTGGTGCGTAGTGGCGTAGTCGCTTTGGCGTTGCACTGCGAGCCGAAGGCGGCTGATCGAGTCCTGATCGCTACAGCCGCGTTTCGATTGGGGCGAAATGCAAAAATGTCCGTGCACCGTCCATTGGGTGTATAGTGAACTCTAAGTGGTCTAAATTATTCCAGAGTGCCTCCGTACCAACTTCAGTTTTAGAGTGGCATTAGTGTACTTATGTATCTGGACTTCGTGTTACTGTGGTTTGGAGCCGACTTTTAGTTTATAATGCTTTCAAGGGATTTATTTTTGATATCTCTACGTAAAAATGGGGAATCAGTGCCAATTAACGGTGACATGCTCTAAGCACCACATAATAATAATAAAAATAAGGAAATCCGGAGTCCCTCACTACAGCATGCCCCATATTCATATCGTGGTTCTCGAACGTAACGCCCAAGAATTTATTAGAATATTTTAGTCAGTGCTTAACCTCTCCTGCACTTAGTTAGCCCGCACCGCCCCATGAACACCATCCACAGCGTGCCGAGGACTCCAGGGTAGCCAACTACAAAGCCCACTCGTCTTATGCAGAAATATAAGCAGAGTAAAAAATTAGGTTTACTGTTAATAATTAATGTATGCACTTCCAACATTCGGTGCACATAACCCATAACAGGTCTCCCATTCGCTCCAAATACGGCATTGCTAGCACGCTTGCGACTCTCAGATGAGCGGAAAAAAAAACTATGTAAGCCCTTCGTATAACGCCTTTTGAACAGGAAAAAAAGGTGTTTAGAATTTCCCCCTAAACAACACACACACCACGTCATGTTATGTTACGCATTCTCAACTTCAGCAACAAGGCGCGCGTTGCTCGACGCCAAATGAATGATCGGACAGCAACGGCGATGTTCGCCGTTAAAGAAAAGTGTTCGTTGCAAGGACGGTACCAGTGAGGAGCAGTACGTTCTTCAACCAACTGCATGATCTCACATTCGGGTTCTTTAGGGTAAACATGTTTATAACCGTGCATATCTCGCAGAATTCCCGAAGAAACCTGGGAAGCAGCAAGCTACCACGAATTGAACCAGGCTCAGAGCACCACCCTCGTGTGCCATCTGTGTGGGATTCCTTTCACCGACATGGACACCTTACAAAAGCACAACGCCGACCACGAGAACCTGGAGAGCTTTCCCTGCCATGTATGTGTTAAATTGTTAAAAAAAATAATTCGTGACCTGCAGATGCATTACAGAACACACACGGGAGATAGACCCTTTGGGTGCGAGTTGTACGGTTGCGAAGTTTGCGTGAAGGGAAACTTCACGAGCCATATGCATAGGTGCCACTACGACCCAGTCGTCTTAAGTGCCACCTCTGCACGGTGGCATACAACTAAATGAAGAAAAAAAGCTGGACAGGCACATCGTCTAGTACAGCGCACATGGCGGTAAAATTGCCACCATTGTATCAAAAAAGTATCGCGAGAAGAAAGTTTGCCGAGTAACTCGATGACGCCGTGGTATGTCACTTGCTGTTGCAGAACTGATTTGGCCCGAAATGTTCCGGCAAATTACTGACTTCTTGACAAACGCCGATGGGCTAATGTTATCCTGCGTGCATACGGCTGAATAACGGCCACGTACAAAATGTTTACCATGGGTATCGCAAATACCGTTTGTGAACTGTGAGGTTGGTTTCCTTGCTAGTATGCACGCTTAATTATTGATCCTCTAGCCGTGGTTATCTTGAGCTTTATATGCTTTCCGGATCATACGCGTTTCTTAGCGAGCTACATTTTTTTTCAACAACAAGGAATAACGGGAATTTTAATGGCGTTCTTATTTTTGACACTACATGAAATGCAGCGCCGATATTCTCGAGCCTAGATTGCTAACGCATGCAATAGTTGCCGCATTTTGTACACTTAAAATGTTAAAAACTTATAAAAATTTGGTCATTTGAAGCAACAGAATACTGTGCCACCTTATATCACTGGGAAATCGACGAATTTGAGTGTGACGTTCACAGCACTACAGGATATACATGGCGCTCATACAGAAACAGCGGCTTTCCCGTTCGCCGTGGGTTCTGCGTGTTATTATTGCGTACTTAATTTGTGACGTGACAGCTACTATTTCTTGCGATCATGTAATGCGTGTCTAGGAATGCTAAGTCAGCATTCCTCAAGGTTTAACTGTTTTGCTCTCAGTTTTTAGTTGGTAATCACTTTTCTGAAAGTATCAACAAAAAAAAATGTCGCAGTTTCGCAAAATATTCGTAGCGATAACATAGTCCAACAATTACGCAAAGTCAGGATCTGCCATACAAGTTGCCGTATATAGTCGCCCTATTAAATTACCAAACACGGTGTGACGCACGCACGGGCAAACGTGAACCCATCTCACTTGGTGACCGCGGACACTCGATGTGAAGAAGCTGGCGTGAGGAAGACCGGCAGCAGCACGGAACGAATTGCTCTTCTTGCTGCCTCTCGCTTCAACGTGAACTAAGCGGCGAGAACAAAGCGCACACGAAGCCTTTGGCTGTCGGCGTGCTTAGACTCTGTACTTAGGACCGATCATTTTCAAAATAGGGACCACGCGGCCGCGCCTAGCCGCGCCATGCGCAGCCGCCGCGAGGGTAGAACGCCCCCTGCTGCCTCGCGTGCTATGGAGGACGGCGCTTCCTCACCTTCTTCCTTCCTTTGCGCGCGTGAGATCGAGCCGCCATGCATTCAGCTTACCCTATATGCTGTAGGTTCACTCGAACCTACAGCATATGGCGCGGCCGCGATGTTATCGCACTTGGACTTTATACGGAACATCACGGCGACGCCGACGACTGGAGTGTGCAAATTTGCCGGAAGTGTTCATATAATGGCTGTCGCAATAATAAGGACCTGTACAGTCGTGCGCGATATGAACGGTAAAGCGCTCGCGTTGCCCGTTTCACTGATTGTGCCTTCAGAGGGCATTATTCTGCACGATGAAGACGAGAGTGAAAGAGATACTGTTGGTTGTTTTTTTCCCTTCTGTTTTGCATTTATGTGGAGCCGCCGCCACCCCCACTGAGATACATTCACCTTTTCCAGCGAAGCTGTTAAGGGCTCACTCTTCGATGGTCGCGCCCGAATGTACAAAAAAAAACTCTCATTGGCCGTATGCTGTATGTGTGAGTGAAAGCGCGCGAGGGCGAGGGACGCGCGCTTCCACGGGGAGCGAACGCACGGCGGAGAGCAAACGAGACTTCCCAGTGGAATGGTAGCGGTGAGCGAGGAGGGCATCGAGGCAACCTAGACTGTGCGTGTGCTTGCCCGCTCTCCCACTGCGGCGCATGCGCGCAGCCCTGCCGGCCTCTGCCGCCTGTGCCGCTTACTCTCTCGCGGCTCTCGCCCGCCTCTCCCCTAACAGTGTTGACAACGGCGTTTAGCCGTTCCGTCACGTAGACATCGCGCTAGCGCTCTTGTCAGTTGTCCTTACGACTCGCCATGGCCCGGCCGAGGACCGTTCGTTCGGAGGAACAACACAACGAGCGACGGGGAACTGGCGACTCCATCTCCCTCGCGAAAGGAGGTCAGCGGGAAGGCAGCGCGGGAGGGAGGGGTAGCGGCTTCTGCTCTGCGAGCAACTTGTACTTTGCGCGGCGCCAGGCGGTCACGCGCACCGTATATTGAAATCGATCTGCAACACGGCTGCTACCCTTGAATGCGCTGTGCTTTCGCCGCTCAGTTTCCGTTGAAGCGATAGACTGCATGAACCTTCGCCCGCTGCTGCTGGCGCGCTTGCTCACGCCAGCGTTTTGACAGCGGTTGTGTACGGTCACACAAACAACGCGCAGAACTGTTGTCGATAGCGGCGGCGTTTTGCCCGCGTTCGCACCGAACGCGCGCGGCGTTGGTGACGTGTTTATGAAGAACATGCCAACTTTTGCCGTATACCGTATGGCGTAGCGACTGTAGCGACCATAAGGCCATGGTCCATGTGGTCACTAAATAAATGAAAACCAGCGGATCATATATATTTATCATTCTTTAATAGTTCGAATAACCAATTACGCCATCACATCTTAATAGTCATAATTGGAAATACATTATTCCCACCATAGTACAGTTTCGCTGGTCTTCCATCTCCAGCCCAGTGGAAGGACTGACACTTTTTTTATTTGCATTTTCCTCAAACACGAGCACCTTTATTTTTCTCAACTCTCGTGGGCGGTGCACACGCAGAGGATTTGACCCAATAAGAAGAGGAGGCCGAATATGTGCTATTTAAGGTCATTTGTCGAGAAGGTTTACCGGCTGGCCTTGGTGCTCTGTCACTAACACCGTTAACTCCACCGTCAGTGCTTGCGCATGCGTGAATAATCACAAGGCAACCTCACTTCAGCGGTTTATTCCAACTGCAGCATCGCAATTCACGGCAACACTAAAAAGTTTACTGGCAAAAAAGCGAGCGGAGAAAGGAAGCCAGTGCAGGTGACCAGCAATAGCAGTTACTACAAAGAATTCAATTCGAGGTAGAGGAGAACCGATGATCTCGTCTACTATCGTCTCCGCAACGCCTATCACGCCCTCCAACGGCGAAGTTACGATTGTGTCGTTGCTTGTAATTTAGGTGATCTAAGTTTGACGTCACGTATTACTGTACTCTGCAGTTGGGGCACACGACTGTGGCCACGATGGAAACTTGTCAACCCTTGCTCGAGATCCCGGGCGGCCGCACCGACGCAATCCAGGGTGCAAGCTCTGCAGGCACTCAACAAGACAGTGAAAGGTGAGCTTCTATTGAACATTACCAGTGAATCTCCACACGGAGACTAGCTTATACGTGCAGGTTACTAATAATTTATGCATGTGTTTTCTTTATACTGTTCTGTCACGTAAAAAAGATGAACGGTCCTTCTCCGACGATCAATATGTCCATGTGCCTCGTGGTGCCACAAATAGGTCAGGATCATTGCTGCTAGTAAAACAGTTTTCTGGGCTAGTTTCTACAATCGGAAGCAAATGTTTGCGGTCGACACTTGCGAAAGATAAACTGCGCGCCACCTATCGGGAGGTGCCTGCCGCCTAGAGCAGAGGTTTAGGTAGGAAATATGACATGTGTCGTGGAGGTGAGGAAGAGATACACACTGCACAGGCGTCCATGACGACTGCAAGTATCCTCGCCCGCGCCGGTTACAGGGGGCTAATGTTATTAGTGTTTTAGCTGAGCGCGTGCTGTCCGCTCCGCTCAGACCGGCATATACTAGCAAATGCCAAACAACCACTTAGCGGGAACGCTATTGCGCTTGCGCACAACGCTCATACCGGCAGCGGAACGAAGACCGCATCCCTCGCTCCGCTACAAAGCCGATTGACTAGAGCGTGACAGCGTGCCCATAGAGAAAGAAATTCAACAAGAGGGGACACTCGTCAAAAACTGGCCACAGGAAACACGTCACGATACGTCACGCTATAGTATTGATGCCGAACGTTAGCTGCCGCGAGCATCGAAAAAAAGTGAAATTAAGTTAACAGACATTGATTTATTTTTTAAATTCTTTGCCGCGAAAACTAAAATGTTTTGCGTATAAATGAACTTAAACTTTGCAACTTATTTTTCTTGCCTCACCGAGCGACAGGCCAATGACGCGCCAGATGCATGCGTCATCCGGCATACACTCCCCCCGAAGCAAACGAGGGCGGCTGCGCGCGCGTTTGAGCGCTCGCCCGCGGCGACCCGTCCGTCTGATTTTTCTTAAATGTATCCTGGTTTCTTGGGTTCCTGGCGTATTCTTGCGTTCCTTCTGCACTGGGACAAGACACCACTGCACTATCGGACTACGGCAAGGTGAGACATTTTGTTTCACAGTCTAAGACGCAATTATGCTTACGGCACGAGACCGAGATTTAAGACGCCGTTAGCGAAAAAAAGCTCGGGCGTCCTGGCACAGGTAATTTGACTTAATGAATCGTGCTGGGACATGTTTTCGACGCTTCCTAGGGGATTATTGTAACTTATTTCGGTTCTGTTGAGGCACACTGGCTGCACATGGCGCTGTGACGCAGTTAGTGAGAACCAACTCAGACGTGGTGCGTAGTCTAATACATCTTGCTAGGAGAAGTTTGTGCCGCTTTCTCTGACGCCAGACATTACTGAAAAGTCATTTCGTTACCTTTTGGGGAACTTTTGAGGCACGCTGGCCGCACAGCGCACTGTGACGGAATTAGCCATAAGCAGCTCGGCCGTGGTGACAGTTAGTTTGGCATGTAATGAATCTTAGAGGGACAATTTTGTGACGTTTTTTGTGGTCCCGCAACAAATATACCTTTTTCCTGTACTCACGCCTGTCGAAAACGCGATGGGCGATTGCCAAGAGTGATAACAGGCGTGTGTTGCTGGCGCCGGCAGAACACGCGAAAGATAACGCCGAGGAACATATAAGAAGCTTGTAATTCGAGAATTCTGTCTTCTAAAGGACGGAAAACAGGCTTTGCACCCACGCATTTTTCCTGAGTGCGAGCAGAAGGCATTCTACGAACGTCTAGCATGGTCCGGCTGGGAGCCTCTGTTGCGTCCGTCTCTGTATGCGTACCGTCGCGTCGCCCGAGGCCAAGTTTTGGAAACGCGAAGTCGCCCGTGTAATTGTGCTGAAAAAGTGCAGGAAATAATGCTTGGAAATGGGGGAATGCTTGGAAATCAGATGTTTTTACATTTTATGGTATTGTTTGGGATGAGTTGGGTATTTTTTACGCTATTTATGTAAAAGCGAATTGCTTTTGTTTGTAATGCCGCCCATTCACTGCTTTCGCACGTTTCGCCTCTACACGCAGTATTCCTATATATAAATATCAAATGACACATGCTTGTAATTTACTTTTTTTCAGCTGATGCCGTCCGATCGAGCTTCATACGGGAACTACTGCTTACCTGGGGTCACAACGTTGGATGAACGCACAAAAAGCGCGGGACGAGCTTTTCTATAGAGCAAAATAAATATTTCCTCATTTCACAAGTAGTCTTACTTTGTGAAATTGCACATGGCACAGCATCGATGGGACTTCATAAGATCGTTCGCAATCATTTTTGCCAAATAATAAACCGATTCCGTACGAAGACCGTGCGCGGTCGGGCAAAAAGAAAAAAAGCGCAGCCGGCGTGTTAGCTAGCGTTCAAAATGCGCGCGCCCAAAACCGCAAACGGAAGTGATTGATGCCGACCGCTTGGCGCGCTGCCGTCAATTCGGCCGCTGGGCTCTATGGGAGTGTCCGCTCTTGTTCCTTTCTCTATGGCGTGCCTACTTGGCCTCTTCGTCGCTTTGCAGCCGAGTTGATAGCGCGTCGCTCGCGTCTCGGAAAGACGCGCTTATCAAATGCGATATCTACGCAGTTCCCTGCAGTATCTCAGAGCGTGAAATCTGCGCGGAACGGAGTGTAAGCGGCGTTCTGCTAAAACTGTCTATACTAGAACCAGCTCGGAGGAAGGCGTCCTTAGTGGCGACATGCTGCGTGAAAGTACATGCGCTGCAGTTAACAGCTTCTCACTCGGCATCGGTGGAAGTGCGGAGCTGGTACGGCGCAAATGTGCATGTTGAAAATGTGCGCCACCTTCCTTCCTCCATAGAACGCAGAAAGTGTACGCTTTGTAATCAAAGCATTCGTTTTTCACAGCTTGCAGATAGGCGGAGATGGCGTTCGTAATGTGGTGCAGATGCAATTATCGACGTCACACGACTTTACTGGGCATCATAATTGCAACTAAATATGGATATTCAACGACTCGGTCGACTGCGCGCATGAAATACTCACGCTTACTGATTACCGGATACCGGAGGAACCAACTAAGAAAATCGTGATTGCATGAATATAGAAAAAAAAGCGAGGGTTCTGTAATTATTTGGGAAGATTATAACTAGGTTGTGAACGTGAAAAAATCTCACAAATTTCGCTTAGCATGCCCCCCCCCCCCACCTTTTTTGTCTGCTAAATATATACTTTATGTAACCTGCACTATACGAAGCGACGTTTCGAAGCATATCTAATGGCGGTCATACGACGCTTTCTAACACTTCATAAAGAATTTGTTGTACAAAAAGCTGCATTTTATCAAGACTGTGCCACTTCCCACAGAGATTTCTCATGGCCGTCCACCAGTTCTGGCTAAATTTGTTTTATGTCACATTTGTAGTTCTGCCAGAGCCAGAGCTGTAGGCTAAATTACGCGCCTCTCATTAGAGCCGTTCATAACGCTTCTGAGCACTTGCATACTTAATTGCGCAAGCTCCATTTAAACTACTCACTTTCAACTTTGCCTTAATGTAACCTATTACCTGGCCTTTACTTTCACTAAAGATAAAGAAGCTACCTCGTTTATTTTACCGAGCACCAGGCGAACGTTCTATGACGCATGGAGAAGCCGTAAAAATCAGAGTTCAGTAATTATTTGCAGCGCTCTTACTTAAGCCACTAGCGCGAAAATTCTGGGATACATTGCAGTCAACATGCAGCGCATTAAGCATAACGTAATTCCTTTTTCTAAACCCCATTTCTCTCAGGGTATAGGAAAACCTAATTGAAATCGATGGAGTGACACCTGCAGCGCTCGGTAAATGAATTATTTACAAAGGTAGCAATTGATGCACATGCGTTTACCTTGGCACACAATTGCGAGATAGCGTGCCCTCTAAGTTCTCTGCTAAACTTGTTCTTTCTGGCATATTTTGTTGCGTCAGGGCAGCTGTGAAACTTCTGCGCTGCTCGTTAAACTTACTCATAATGCACCAGCGCACTTCATTATTTCATTGATTGTGGAGGCCATAATTAGCCAACGCACTCTGAATTTCGCGCACACATTACTCCACACATCCACCGTAGTGGCTTGTGTAGTTCATTGAAAACACCGGCGAAACAAAGTAGACTTCTTTTTATCACGCGTGAAAAAACAATAACGGAGGGATCAATAAATACATTTATCGCTTATATTCAAGCCAGAAACAAAAAAAAAAAACGTTTTGCCACGTGGTATACACTTGACCTTCCTTCTATTTCTTGCGAATATTAAGTTGGTATGTTTTGTTGTTATAATATAATTCGGGCAAACATTGTGGGATAACGTGGTCGTGACTCCTTGGCACGCTTTAATAAGCGACTTTGTCAAAAGGGTATAAATAGCCTACACAGACTTAACATTTATCTTTCGTCACCCACAAGATGCTTCCTACTTTAACAAAATGTCAGCACCATGCCTCGCCTTGGTCAACAGAAAAGCAAATGGGTGAAGCCGAGTTTTACCCTACACGAAATTACCCTACACACGTCAAACTTTCTATACATCTCAACCACTAATTAGCATTATTTACTGAAAATGTGAAATCTCTGCTATTTTTATTCCTCTTAGGGCAGCGGAGAAAGCTTTGAAGCATGTCATCATCATCAGCCTATATTTATGGCCACTGCAAGACGAAGGCCTCTTCCTGCGATCTCTGGGTACGAACAGGCCGCCACTGAAGCATTTCATATAACGCCTCAAAACGGGCCGTAAACGAGGGTTTAGAAATTCTAATTTAACCCGTAATTTGCAGTCAAACTTCAATATTTGCCTTCACATTGTACTTGTTTGCCACTTTTTTCTTAACATCTAAACTGCTCTTTGCAACTTTGCTTTAGAAAGAAGAAAATTGAAAGGACTCGCACAGGTCGTGCGTCTCTAAGTGCGAATTTATTTGACCTTATCTTTCCATATTACCAGAGTTTGTCAGACTTGTGTGGCCTTGCAGAATTAAAGCTGAATTTCTAGTGAAACCATTTCTTAAAAAGTTGCCTGAGGATTTTGAAAATCATGTATGTAAACCACACATCTAAACATTCCCGCATATGGCTCGTCACATGGACCTAACCGTACAAATGTAAAGGGGTCACATTTTGTCAATTATTCCGGAGTCCCCCACTACGGCGTGCCTCCATAATCCGATCGTGTTTTTTTTTTACATTTTGTCCTCTCAGAAAACCGTTAAAATATGCATAGATAGTTCTTTATGTAGCTTCGTCTCTATTACACGCATTAGACTTTGTAGGCACATAAGACGTAACGCGTCCCCTATTTCCAGGAATATGGAGTCGCTGCCACTCAGTTCGCAGAGGACACTGGGTTACCTCATTGGCACCGGACGCGCGCCTAAATGTAGAAGTGGGTGACGAAGCGTCCAATCGGCAAGCCTGTGACGCCGCCAGTGAAGGTTTATAGCCCGCACTTCGACGCCGAAATCTCCTTCTAGATTGGCATCAGTAAGCAAAATGCTAATCGTCGCTGTTGATAACGAGAACAAACGTTCCCGACGTTGCGGCTGCTTATTTGATGTGAACCGGACCTTCAACGCGGCATAAAAAGACACAAGATAACTGAGTTCGCGCCTATGCCCTACGACGTTTTGTCGGAAAGCTACCGCAGCGGTGGATTATTTGCAGACCCGCTAGACAACTTGTCTGGTTTTCCAGCGCCAGCGGAAAACTAACAGTGCGTTAATATTGAGAAACGGTCGATTGTAATAACGTGCACGCCATATGAGACGTAGGGCAGGTCCGTGGGACTGTGTTTTGGAGTATTTTTTTTTTTACGGTTTCACAATTTATAAAGCGTGGTAGTTTTATGACGCGTCTTCGACGTTCTAATCTATTGTGCTAGAAGAACTGTGCATAACACTCCTTGTTCGAGCAAAACAAAACAATTATGCAATTTTTTTTCCATCTGGGGGCTGAGGAGGCCGCATTACGATGGGGGCGAAATAGTCAAAAAAACGCCCGTGTACCATACTACAAACACACACAGAATCAAGCGTTCGTTGTCGAGTCAATCACAAGTGGCAAGCTTATAGCGATATGAAGGCTATAAAATTTGCGCACACATTCTACACACTGTTCCCTAGTTTTACCTGTTAGGAAGTCGGTGCCTCTCAGTTCTTCGAGGACACCGCGAAAACGGGCTACACACCTGCTATTGCGCAAGAACACGAAAAAAAAGAGAAAAACTAGAATTCAATGTTTTTTTTTACGCAGCGTATCCTTACTCCAGAAACGCCAAGTACCTCTCGCAGTACCTCCTCAAATCCTTGGTGACCTTTCTTGAACTTCAGTTTAGAACCATAGAAATGGGCATTTTTACAACACTGCGTCAAGCAGATCTTGCATTGAGGCACAGTAACCAAATATTGCTGTTGAAAGACTCCGTTGGATTTGAAGGTTCGCCCTAAATTCTGTGGAGCAACAGCTTTGCACTTGTCAGCATCTTGTGTGTGGGAAGCACAGACTTTGTCTGGTCGGACACAGCTGGGTGCAGAGTGACGAGTGACCTTGTATAGACTCAGCTGTGGCTCGTGCTCGCTCGTGGATGCACCAACGTGCCCACCATCTTGGAAAAGGTTGTGGTTGTGTACCTCACAAGTAGAGCATGAATGCAAAAATGAAGCCTCTACAGCTACCGTCTACTCGATCAGTCAAACCTCGTTTTAACGAAATGTTATAACCAAAATAATGGATATAAAAAAGTGAAATTCCTCTTCGGATTACCGTAGAGATTCAAAGTGCAGTTATGCAATACTAGATGCAACGAAGTAATGAATGTAACAAAGCAATACTGGCTCCACCTTCAAATTCGGTATAACGAGGTTTTACTGTTTAATGTCTTTAGGTTGGAAAAAGGCTTCTTTTTTAGCAAAAGAAAATCAATTTAAAGTGTCGTTTTGCGATAAACGTCTAAAAACGCTTATGACGTACTGCTTGGCCAGGTTGTTAGTCATGAAGGAAGTCACGAAGTCATGGTTAGTCAAGAAGTCATAGCGCTCGTGTTTGTTAATTCTGTGTTGCGTCGTTGTTTCGAAGTGCGCTTTGTTTAGGTAAACAATGATATTGCGACACGTATCTTCGCCTTAAAGAAGTGTTCGTTGCAAACACCGTGTCATAGTACAGTGCAGGTATTTATTTCAATCAACTACGTGATCCAAGGTTTCAAATCTTTTGAGAAGTTTTCTTAATTGCGCTCGTTATTTCTTCCCTCGCAGGGTTTCTGAAGAATCCGCGGAAGCACAGCCGGTATCAGCTAGGAAACCAGGCTAGCAACACAACCCACGTGTGCAGTTTGTGCGGGTTTGCTTTCCCGAGCGTGGAAGCCCTGCAAAACCACACTGTCGACCACATGGCTGGCAAAAATATTCCTTGCCATGAATGTGGTAAACTGTTAAGAAATCAGCATGAAGTTATCCAGCATTCCGCAGTGCACAAGGGAGAAGAGAGCTTTTCCTGTGGCCTGTGCGGCCGCAAATTCACTATGAGGAGATACAGAACGAGACACATGAATAGAATGCACAAAGACGCATAGGTTCGAAATGCCGCATAAGTGCCAGCTTAGATTGGCTGCGTACTACGAGTAGAGAAACTTGCTCAGCGATTTCGGCAGGAACATCATACATTGCAGTTACGTCGACACCAGAGCAGCACAAAAATAAAATTGTGGATGTCGCCAAGACGCAACGGATGCCGCTTGCCGTCACAAAACTTGTGGTGTGGGCCGAAGTCATCGTGACAAACAAAAGTGGGCTATTCTTATCTTTTTGACTACAGCTGAATGATTGCTACGAATAAAATGTTTACTATGATCATCTCGAGGAATACTGTGCGTAAACTGCGTGGAAGGTTTGATTGCAGATAACCCGTTTTGCTTGGTCCTCTTGACTATGGTTACAAAGTTATGTGCATCCTGCCGAGAGCCCGAGATATATTGTACCGGTAATAAAAAATGAGATCAATTATGATGGAGTTCAGTTTCTATTTTTGATGTTTCATGAACTACCACGCACATATTGCACAGATAGCGCATTAGCATTGGTTTAAGTGACTTACGTTGTACAGCCGAAATTTTTAAAATTGACAAAAATTTGTTGGTTTGTGGCAAATGAACGCAGCGTACTACAGGAAATACATGACTCTTACAGCAGAGTGGCTTGACCGGTTCGCTATGCATGGTAGATTTCAATATTGGTTTAGTGGTGCTGTGATACTTGCAACTTTCAGGCGTTTATATATACAGGCTGTTTGTTGCGGTGAACACTTTTGTTTAAAGGCTGCCTGTGGCAGATAGCACAATTGCAATTCTTGAGCAGGTCTACTCGAAAAGGCGGACACTACTTGAACAAAAAATTGCAATGCATAATCGGCTAATAAACAAAAATTCACTAATTAGGTTTTTTTACTAATTACCTTGTGGCTCATATTGCAATTTACAAATTATAGCTGTGGAATTCGCAAGTCGGGTTCACTTGGAATGAATTCTCAGGATGACACCAAACTCAAAAATTTCATTCCCGAACTTTACTGAGAAATGGATTAGCGTTCTGGTTGCTTTCTTATCAAAACGTCGTTTTATGCATTGAAGCAAAAAGTAACTGGAACGCCAATGCGTTTCTCCGCAAAGTTCGAGATTTTAGACCTCGAAACTGGAGAGACGCCATGACAGGAAAACCATAGCGCATATTTAGATTTGCTTTAATGCAAAATACAACCTGCTGGCCGAGAAAGTAGGTCCTTTTACAGGTACTCGGTTTTGGGTGTGTCCGTAGCTGCAGATGGTTTCACAATCAGACTAAAAGCGCCTCATCTGCGGATATTCCTATAGTTACCACGTTTCCAACACAATTCTGCATGGTCTGTATGTTACTTAAAAAAATATCAAACGCCAATCAACCATTCATATATGTTTTTGTACCTTTCCACGCGCTCTTTGCACAGTTCTTCACCACAAAGCAATTACCAGGTGCGAGTGCAAAAAAATTTTAAGGACGCTACCCTGTATTTTATGCGCGTAAATTGAGTCATATTTATTTCGTGTTTCACATAGCTAAATGAATTGGCAAATCTATCTGTCGTAAGAAAAAGGTATTAGACGTCGTTGCACACTGCATACTGAAAAAAAAAAACAGCGCAAGTAAAACACCTACCAAGAAATGCATACTGTGTCATTGTTTTATTTTTGCAATTTCTTTACCATTTTAACTAGGTGCGCGAGGTTAGCGCTTATTTAAGAGATAATGATTGAAGTAGATGACGTTAATCTATACTCCGGCCTGTCCTTCAGCTTTACCTTCAATGAAGCTAATAATCAATTTTGATTATGTGTGGATTATTAGTCCTCAGAGCCGCATTATCTGTCTAAAAATATTCATAGCGGTCCTTTTGTTCGCGATTTGTAAGTGACTTGGCGTCGAAACAACATACATGTAATCAATCTCCTTTCCTACCAGGTGCCACAAGCGGTATGTCTTTGACTGACGCCCTTGAAATTGTTCTGTCCCTAACGCACGCTGGAGTGATGTTTAACTATCGCTTAGCCTCATGACACCAACATTTGGGACCGCAGTTTTGCACACTTAACATTCGTCTACCTGTAGCAATGTGCCAGGAAGCCTTCAGATATCCATTGATAGTTTTGTTGTGATATTTGCCCAACCAGGAGTGAAGATGTCCTAAGAACAAAATAAAAATGTGCCGCATGAAAATAGACTGTTACCATCACCACCACACGGATATACCTAGTGATGCTCTGAACACTGTCCAGATAGCTTAGCAGTTAAACTCTGGTCCGCCAGTTCGCATACATAAGCTAACATACGTCACCAGCTCACTTACGTCACCTATGAGATGGCCCAAGTCGAACCTACGAACCTATATACGCGGCGTGGACGCGTGCACCTTGATAACCTTTAGATAGGCAGACTCAAGACATATTACGCAGATCCTGATAATGCACTATGCCGAGCCCAGCACCAGGTATTTTGCCTGCGGGTTATGCTGCCAGACTGAGGAATACTAAAGACACATTAGAACGATAACAACCAGACGAAACAACCAGACTCTTGGCTACTGTTAGCCCCTATTTCTAAACAAGAATAATTGTGCAAGAATGCTGATAACGTATATGCGAAAAATTCGCAAGCTATTATATGCGCTTGCTGTTCATATTTATAATGGTATTTGTCAAGTAATTTTAATTTTGACGCCTTTCTAATCTACTGGAAGCTATTTAATCGATTAGAACTCACCATGGCATTGGGCATAGAAAAGTTACTTGCATTTGCTCCTTATCGGCAAGGGTGATAGGTTCCACACAGTTAAGGACAGATTAAAGGACACGTGACCTTTTCGTGACTTTTCACACGTGACCTGTCGTATCATTTTTTTACTGTTTGTGTGGAGCAAAGGATTTTCAGTACTCAATTAGTTGCCTCTACAGATGGTCTTACTATAGATTTTCCCTAACTGATGCCTGAGGCCAATCATCCCCCTACGTGCGTGCCTGTCGCACGCTGGGAAACAAATACACTGAGTGCAAACATGGTGTGGTCGACAGCTTGCCCATATCGCATTGTGCATGTTGGATAGGTCACACTGGCCAGTGAAATAATGAAAGTGCAAGACAGCACGCAAATAAAGTGAATGCCTGCGCTGTAACAGGCTTCCAGGTGGCATAATGCCGTAGCTGTGGTTGCAGCACCCTGTCTCAACGGATACTTGTCTTCAGCAGCAACAGCAACAAAAAAGACTGACACAGACGCATGTGTCATCCTAGAGGCCGTGGTGAAAGGCTAAAGAGGTAGCTCCTGCGTCAACAAGCCCATGAATCGCCCGATTCGAAAAAGAGATCGTTTATCTTTGCTGCCGCGTATAACATGGCATTTAGATCCACTAGTTCGTTTTCCTTTCTCTTAGCCTTTGCTTTTCTTTGCGTTATTGTATAAGTCCCGCTTGCATTCTATAGAATTTAGGTGATACTAAGCGGTGTTTGCGATATTTTCCTATTCTGTCACCCTCGATTCTTGTTCGATTTGGTAAATTCACTGTACTTACCTTAAAGCTGTGGTACAGCATTCCGTATTTTTGTAAAGATCATTTCTTAGATCATCATCATCATCATCACCATCATCATAATCAGCCAATATTTATGTCCACTGCAGGACGAAGGCGTATCCCTACGATTTCCAATTACCCCTGTCTTGCGCTTGGTAATTCCAACTTGCGTCTGCAAATTTCCTAACTTCATCACTCCACCTAGTTTTCCGTCATGCTCGACTGCGCCTCCCTTCTCTTGGTATCTATTCTGATATTCTAATGGTCCATCGGTTATCCATCCTACGGAATGCATGGCTTGCCCAGCTCGATTTTTCTTATAATGTCAATTAGCATATCGGATATCCCCATTTGCTCTCTGATCCACACCACTCTCTTCCTGTCTCTAGCGCTAGGCCTAACATTTTTCGTTCCATCGTTCTTTGTGCGGTCCTTAACTTGTTCTCGAGCTCCTTTTTTAACCTCCAAGTTTCCAAATTTGTTAGATAGTGCTCGCTGAAAAAGTAATCTTTATATTTTGAGGGCATTTTCGTCTGAAGAATAGCTTCATAGTTATACTTTGGTGTCGCGATTTAATAATGCGCCTAAGTACCTAGGCTGAATCAAGTAATTAGAAGAAATTAACAACAGAACGAACGAAGGCATGAAGGCACACGTACGAAGGAACCCCCGTGACTAGAAGCTACCTGGTTTAGTGTACGCTGACGACATTGTCCTGCTACCGGAGCTCAAATGAACTTCAACAGCTGGTCACACTGTCTGTGACCTGCTTCCACCATCTCCACCTTGGCTTTAATGTCTAAAGATCTGCCGTGTTGCCGTGTTGCCGCTCACGGGCCCACATCCCAATGTCAACCTATACCTGCCTGAAGGCGAACTAATACAGTGGAACACGGAATACCAGTATATCGGTGTGGTGCTCAGCACGATAAGTGACTTGCTGACGACTCACGAAGAGAAGCTACAAAACATCACAGAGAGCAGCAGAGGTTCTACGTCGGAAAAGCCTGTGGGGGTGTAACCGCTTCCTGACTGTCCGAGATACTTGGAAATGTGTGCATATACCTGGCCTGACCTTTGCAAATTCAGTTGTCTGCCTCGCAGCAAAACCCAGGGAATGGTTGGAGCGAGGCCAGCTAGAAATGGGTCCGTCTGGCACTTGGTTGTCATGGACGCGTCGTAATCGAGGCCATTCAGGGTGATCTGGGTTGGTCCACGTACGAGGCGCGTGAAGCAAGGAGCAATCTTTCGAACGAAGGACGTCTGCACCTCATGGACAGCACACGTTGGCCCAGGCGTCGATTTAGATACACCTGCACGACAGGCAAACAAACCCAGTGGTGAAAGCGGGTTCTATTTGTGCGCCGCCAATATAGATTTCTCGCGGAACCAGTATGCGAAGACCGGGAGTCCAAGTGGACAGTCGCCGTAAAGACACATGTGGCTGAAGAGGGGGCCATGAGATTGCGGAATGCAGTGGTGCTAAAATCTACCTTGCGGATGTACAGCACTCGCAAGACCAACGTTAACATGGAGGAGCTGTACGATAACAGGGGGTGGCAGTGTGCTCCTCTTTGAAGCACGAGCAGGGGCACTGCACACGCTTGTGGGCCGTCGCCACTTCGACTCGTCCGTTGACCTCGTATGTCGGACATGCGGCCTGGAGGAGGAAAACCTGGAACACCTAATCCTCCGGCATGCCGGTTTGCGCTCACGACGACACACAGAGGGCGCCACACTTCTGCTAGCACTGGGATTTGGGAGCGAGAACGGGGGTGGGGGGAACAGGGTGCGGTGGTGTCTAACGCAGTGCGCGTTAACGATGGACAGACTGGCACAGTGGCGGCGTTTGACTTGACGTCATCAGAGAGTGACCAACTCTGGAGGGAACAGTTGAAATCCAGTGTCCCAACTGGAATATCTGTGCACCAGGTCGGGCAGTGTGTACAAAATTACTGGGGTCTGCCCTCCCTCCTCTCGCCCATTTTCATTTTATTTATTTTTTCCTTTTTCTAATTGGCCCTTTTTTTATCGCTATGCGTAATTATTTGCTCCGGCTGGAGCACTTTAAAGCAGCCCGCCCGTCACAAAGGGATCAGCCACAATGCATCATCATTTAATGACAAGTGGCACGATGCGATGCAAACGATGATGGAAATAATAATGATGACGTCGCCTTTGAAACGGGGTGGTCACAAACAGCTCCTAGCCTGCTTGATTTAATCAGTGTGATCTTGTGTAAAATGCGTAAAGCTAAGGCACTTGCAATATTAAAAGAAGGAGATAAAAGACGAATGTGCAATTACAGACCAATTTCAATATTGCCTATCTTTTCGAAAAAAATGGGCAAAATTATTGCCTGTCGTATAACAGTATCCACTGAAACAAAGAGATTGATTTGTAGTGGCCAGTATGCCTTTATAAAACATTTATCCATGGAAATTGCACTTGTTGAACAAAAATAATTCATTCTGAACAACCTGGAAGAGGATTTTATAACCCTAGGAGTATTTATAGATTACAGTAAGGCATTCGACAGGATAAATCAGGGTCTATTGTTGCAAAAATTTAACTATTGCGGTATGCGGGGCATAGCTTTAGACTTAATCACTTCGTACCTGAAACACAGAAAGCAGCTAGGGGAATTTGACATTCGTTACCATGTCAGACCGATCAAGGTTGGCGTTCCACAAGGAAGCATCTTGGGGCCCCTTCTCTTTATTCTCTACGTAAATGACTTGGTTCATGTTGATTCTAACACAAAATATGTCATCTATGTTGACGAAACCACTTTACTATTTAAAATAAACAATGTACATAGCCTCATAATGACCGCCAACTTTGTTCTAAGGAAAGTACACGAATTGTCTGTTGAAAACTGCCTTAAAATAATGCAAACAATACTAAAGCAGTGTTGTTTCAAGCTTAAAATAAGAAAATTACACCAGAAATATATTTACTTATAGAGGGCTCAATATTTGAAATTCGAAAAAAAATTTAAGCAATAAAACGCTAGGTGTCTTCTTCAATGAGCATATGACGTGGAACATCCATTACGACTTCCTCGCTGGACAACTGTCCCAATTCCTTGGCGCAGTGCACTGCCTTAAACAATGCTTTCTGCATAAAAGCAAAACATTAAACCAACTTAGACTGATAACGTATGCTCCGAAAACTCTGCTGTCGTTAATTATACTGCAATAGGTAAATTATTAGTAGAGGAAATGAAGCTCAAAGCTAACTTTCTTGAATTTCGCTAGGAAACCCCGACGTCAGCACTTCAGTGTGACGTCACGACTTCTAAAGTATTTTAACACGAAAGTGTTTTATGCCGGGGTCCACCAAGACTTCACTGACGTATTTCCGTCACGGAAATACGTCAGTGAAGTGAGTGACGTATTTCCGTCACGGAAATACGTCATAGAACATAATACAAAGAAAGAAACCAGAAGAAAAAGTTCCACAAACATGCAAAATTTGGAAATCGAACCCACGACCTCTCGGTCCGCGACGATAGATCGCCGAGCGTTTAACCCATTGCGCCACAAACGCATTTGCAGAGAGCTACACAGACGCGCCTTATATATCTAACACTCCTCCGTGTACCCGCGCTCTTGCTCGGGGCGGTGCCGCCGCCTACGAGCAGAAAAGAGAAGTACTGCATTATGACACTAACGCGCACCGACAGTGAACGCTTCGGTGGTCTCAGCACTACGACGCCTCGATGCCAGCATTCGAAGGGACGCTGGCATCAAGAAGCACTACCAACGCGTTCTCGCAGAAGCACTACAAGGTGGCGTTCACCGTACTCAGCACAGCGGAGCGTGGCCTCCGCAATTAGCTCTGAAAATGTTTCTGAAGTTGATCGCGGAGGCTGCAATTACGACGCGCTGTACGCGCTGATTTGACTCGGTGACGATTCAGTTACGTGCTTTGTCTTGCGCGTTGTATTAGTGTGTCAGTTACGTGCTTCGTCTTTCGCGTTGTGCTAGCGTGTGCAGCGTAGTGCAGCTTCCATATGCACGACGGTTGCTCATGGTCATCGACGTTGGTAGTCGTGATGGAGGAGACGTGCCACCAGGCGTCAGCGTGGGTGCATCAACGCCTAAGGGCGCTTTAGCCACAAAACACCAATAGACATTATATATCAATGTGCAATAAACATTACACTACTTCTGTGAAGACACGTTTCACTTTCGTGTTCTATACCGATTCCTATATAAGAGGGATCAACCACATTTTTTTCGTATTTGGGCCACGTTGGCTCAGTAAAAGTTCGCGAAACTTGCCATATTCAGTCTTGAGCTCCTTTGGAACACAATGCAGTCAGTCTTTACCGCTGAAGCATTAACTGAAACCTAGAAGTCGCTGTCAAAATTCATGACGTCACGGTCAGCTGGTGCGGGAACTTCAAGGTGGCGTCGTCACTCACCTCTGTGTTTTTCGGTTCTGTCTGTCTTACCAAGCGGCTTCTCGCGGTAAGAGTGGTATTTTTTATATTGAGGAAGGGTAACGTACTGATACAGAAGAAATGATTTTTTCCCTTTAGTGTCTCTCTAAATCATTTAAATTACTGCTGTCCAGTAAGGGGCAATGTATCAAAAAATAATATGCAGTCTCTGTATCTTGCAGAAAAAAAATAATATGCTTGATATTGTTACGGAAGGATAAAAGAAGATAAAAGAAGAAGTTCGCGAGAAGCTGGCCGCTGCATGTTGTACGATGTTGCACTGCGCCGCCCGCCGATATCAGTCGCAATACAATGCAGCTCGTGTAGTACGCAGAAAGGCACGCTCGTAAAGTTCACCTGCTACAATCTTCACACGTTGTGTTGTTTTGCTTGCCAACGTTTGTCTGGGTTCTGGTGGCGTTGCGCTGGCAAGCTGTGTCTCATCGTGGACAACGTGTTCTGTCAAAAGTAGTGGGTTACGATGGCGATATCATTTTTCACTTAGATGCCTTCGTGCGGCTGCGCCGGCTGACGGGCTTGGCGTCCGACGATGCAACCAGCGTGCAACACCTAACTGGCACATCGCTTTACTCGCTAAAAGCTTGAAACGGTAATAGTGTCGCATTGCGGCGCATTCGAAAATACTGCCCTAGGCAGGCCACGGAAATAAATTTCGCGCCTTTGACAACTATAACGCCGTCGCTTCTTTTTTTTTTTATCGGATGTGTCGCCACATTATTTTTTGTTCTGCCGAAAGTGTTCCCTTGTCACACAGATGGCGCTAAGCCCTATGTACCACCGATGAACCGCCATATTTTGAACATATAGTCTTCTATGGTTCGGGCGCCAGGCAAAAGCTGATGATTTCAGTCATTTCACAATAAGCATTATTGGCGCGCCTATCGTATCACAGTTACTTGTTGATGCTCAGCAAAATTGATTTAAAAATGCAGCAGAAGCGGTAGAATTGTACTGGAGCGTGCACGAAAGAAACTCCCGGTTGTGACAACCAACTTCTTACTTTAAAATGTTCCCCATATTTTGTCCAATTCATCGCGGCAAAAATTTTTCTTTCGCATGCATTTTTTTCGTAAAGCGCTAGAAGCACGCGTGAGGGACACCTACCAGAGTTCGGATCCAAACCGACCAAAATGGGAGGCATTAAAACCCACATGTCGGGAGCGCAGCCAACACAGGCTCGATCATTTGTTTGTTTCTGCTCGACACCGCCGCTTTATGTGGCTTCACGTTCACTTAAAGCACGCACTCATGGTTCTTTTTTTTAAATTTTTATGTTTAATGAAAGCATGCGCAACTGAAATTTGCGGGGCTCGGCGCAAGTAGCCGCGCATGTACTCTCGACAAAACCAACGCTACAGGTGGCGAGAGTGAAACACAATTGACGTCTGTGGCGCCATCACTCGAAGGCATGCCCAAAGTGGCCCCACCGTCCGTGGCCTGGCATGCGCTTGTTCAGTCGTAGCGAAGACATGGCTGAAGAAATAACCAGTGCTTCCACGTCTCAGGTGTCCAGCAGCAGCGATGCGACGCCAAGCACTAGCCATGTAGGCACTCAAGAAGCCCCGTTCACATCGAAAGACAGCTCGAGGTGAGCCCTTACATTTGTCAGATTTTCTTAAAGGTAACGCTCTCTTAGCGAAACCTCCTAGATTTCGTGGGCCGCAGCTCCTTTCGCGTCGCATATTTCTCTCCGGAAACACCAAACCTTACCGTTCTACCCTCAACAAGCATCAACCACCATCTTCACCGTGATGACGTCACTACGTCAACGTGTGCATTCGCGTGAAGTGCTGTTGGCACCTCGACTTAGCTTGTGAACGATAGAAATGAATGTACTATCGCGATGGAAAGAAACGCGAACAGCGGAGCGCGTGGCCGAAGCATAACTGAACGTATAGTGCGCGCCGTCCTGTCATCACCATTGACAGGCGGTCACCTCCGGTTTGATCGCGCTGTGCGATGGTGCGCCCCTATCCTGCAATATTTTCGTTTCTGCTCTGCTTCTATTTTATTTTAAAACGATAAAAGGTGACGGCACAGTAATGATGACAGCGCAAACTGTACTATCGCGATGAAAAGAAACGCGAACCGCGGAAAGCGTGGCTTTTAGCATGGTATATTGGCAAGGAAAGCTTATCATCTGCCAGTCATATCTGACACTCGGAACGCACACGCGGTGCCGGAACAAGATTCTAGCGCTACGGTGGCGCCGACTGTAAACAGCGACAGCCAAAGCATATGAGTTGGACCCATATCTTCGCACTAGCGCTGACTATGCCAAAAGCCACGATTTCCGTGGTTCGCGTTTGTTTTCATCGCGATAGTGCAGTTTGCGCTATCATCATTACTGTGCAGTCACCTGTCATCGTTTTCACCTTTCATCGTTTCAAAAGAGAAGCAGAGCAGAAACGAAAATTTCCCCGGATAGGGGGCGCACCATCGCACTGCGCGATCAAACCGGATGTGCCCGCTTGTCAATGGTGATGACAGGACGGCACGCACTATACCTTCAGTTATGCTGCGGCCACGCGCTCCGCTGTTCGCGTTTCTTTCCATCGCGATAGTATATATATATGCAGACCCAACGCAGGTGTTGGAATCTGTGTGAAGCGAAGCTATTATCCAGCAGTTACTTATCTTATCTCGAGTACAACTGGACGCAGTGTGCAAGGTCTTTATTTTCATTTCTATCGTTCACAAGCTAAGTCGAGGTGCCAACAGCACTTCACGCCAATGCACACGTTGACGTAGTGACGTCATGAGGATGAAGATGGTGGCTATATATATATATATATATATATATGAAGTATTTCACCGAATCCGGTGTGATTAAAAGAAGTGCAGACGCATCGAGAATATCAAAATCAGTTAATTTCGACGTTGATGAAGGCCGGACCCCGGCCGAAACGTCGACGTGATACGTTTTTGCTGTTCTCCATGCGCCTGCACATTTTTTTTAATTTATAGCAAATCTATATAATTTGGAAACCCCAGACGCGGACTGCCTTGCAGTGTTTGCCGATCTTGATATGCTCCCACCGAAATAAATCTTCAGCACAGATAAGTGTTGCAGCTGTGAACGCGTCCGCGCGTGCGCGTTGCCAAGCGCATTCATCTTTGAAGTGTACACTGTGTGACGCAGTTATACATTCTGGTTCAAAATCGTCAAGTTAGTCAGCGTCAAAACATTATTCTCCATTAAGTGTCCTTATTTCAGGCACAATTAGAATATTCTTAATTTGCGCCTTATTACCACGCGGCACACATGCCTTTGTCTCAAATACACAGTATTAGTTACACGTACGTAGGGACTTCACGTACGCAAACGGGAAATAGATAGTTTTAGTTACACGCATGTAGAGGCTTTGCGTACGTAGAGCTTCTACGTGTAAGCAGTGCGCATGCGCAGAACGTAGCGGCCGTGCGCTGTTCTCACGGACGTACGTGAGATTCAATTTTTTACGCGCGTTTCTTGCGCACGTAGACAGCTTCGCGCGGGGGTTTCGTGAGACCACGAACAAGCGATAGCGTGCTGAGCGCGCGCAGATGGCTTGCATGGAAACACGGCGACAGGATGACTGGTCATCTATTTCATTCCATGTCAACGATGACAGCAGATAACGCTTGCACAACACACTTCCGGGCATTGCGGAGACGATGACCGGCACGCATCAATGCACATCACTGGCTTCGCTGAAATACTAATCTTGAATTGAATTGTCCATATTTCCCGATAGATGTAGCTACGTGGTGCGTCGCGTACGTGTAGCTAAAAGCGTTTCAGATCGCGTGCACGTAAGGTACGTAGACTGTTCACGTTTGCGTACGTGAAGTCTCCACGTACGTGTAACTAAAACTGTCCAATATCTACGTGCCTTACGTGCACGCAATCTGAAACGCTTTTAGCTACACGTATGCGACGCGCGCCAAGAAAAACCACGTAGCTCCATCTATCGGAACATACCACGCACACTGTGGAAATTAAGCAATAGCTGTACCAGCGACAACGTACGCAGACGACGCACTGGCCTACTCCAGCGAAACCATAAAATGCCTGGAGCGCCATCAAATAGAACTGGGCCACTGGCTGCTGGGGGGTAGCATGGCTACAGCTAATGCAGCAGTAAGCGCGGAAATGAGCTGGTCCTCGTACGAGGCAAGGGAGGCGAGGTCCAAACTACAATACGCCGGCAGACTAAAATTCATGGCAAACACAAACTACAGTCGCAGAATATACCTACACCTAAGATACAGAAACATCAAGACGGATTGGATATGGAAATACACGTCCCTAAACACAAAATACAACCAAAATTCCAAACACCACGAAACTGAAACAGAGACAGAGTGGCGCAAGGCAGTCATAAAAAAAATCAATGATGCCGAAACAATATGGCGCACGGCAGTAGCAAAGAAGCAAAGCCTGGCACTCTATCACCAACACAACCCGGAACCGTGCCCATCACCACACTATCGAGGAGACAGAGGCAGCGCCCTACTGTTTCAAGCCCGTACCGGCGCTCTCCTCACAAACCAACGCCGCCACGAACTATTCGGCGTGGATCCGACGTGTCGCTTATGTGGTGCACAAGAAGAAACCCTCCTCCACGTCTTACAGCAATGCCCGAGGCTTTCCCCAGACCCCCGATCGTGTACCCTGGCCGAGAGCCTGGCGCTGACCGGTAACGCCGAGGAGGAGGGAGCTGCACGCGCCGAGGCCACGAAGACCCGGCTAGAGCAGTGGGAACGTCAGGGCAGGTGCGCCGAAAATTCTGGCAAAAAACAACCAAACAGTCCTTTGACATTGCAGCTACAGCCACCTCATCACAGCAACGGTGAACCCTGACTGCGACTGGTTACCGACGCCGGCCATGGCAAATGCGCGAGCCTCTGCCGGCTCCAGCTGATCGCGACCGACGAAGCGGCAACGCGGTTGGATGGGACGCGGGGGACGCGCCGACTTGTCCCCGGCATGGCTGGTGGATCGGATCGTGCTGGCTTTGGTGATATCCGACACGACTGGTGAACAGTGAACCGGACCAACCACACGGCCTCAAAGACTGTGTGGGATTACTAGTGCACCGCACTGTGACGAACTGTGCTTCATCTTTCCCCCCTCTTGACCTCATAGGCCTCGCTTTATTTCCTTTCTTGTTTTATTGCGATAGCAATTTTATGGACACTCAAAAGCAGATTTCTGCCGTCGGCGTCGCCGTCGCCGTAGCCGTCGCCGTCGCCGTCGCCGTGAGGTTCCGTATGACGTCATTTGGAGAAATCGTCGCCGATGATAAGTGGTTCTTGAGGGAAAGGGAAAGGTTGACGCTATCTTCTGCAGCCCTTGAGGGAGCACGGCTCAGCGCCAACATCGTCGCCGGTGGTAAGTGGTTCTTGAGGGAAAGGGAAAGGTTGGCGCTCGCCGAACGCTGTATGTGCGAGTGAAAGGGCGCGAGGGGCGCGTCTTTCACGGGGAGTGAACGCACGGCGGAGAACAAACGCGCGTTCCGCGCCGTGCTCGCTTAAGGGCTGCAGAAGTAGGCGTCTCTTTTCTCCTTTACAATCACCATATATGTAGAGCAAACGCACCTTCTTCCGACGCGCGAGAAGCCGTGGGGGAGGGGGAGGGAAGGGAGGCGACGTTTAGCTGCGGCACGTGCTAATTTATATCACAGGCTCCGGCAACAGTCACCAACGCCGCACGCATTTTGAGCGAACGCGGGCAAAACGCCGATGGCGTCGACAACAGTTCTGCGTGTTGCTGATGCTGCTGCATGTCCAAGTTTATACAGCTGATAAAGCTAATATCATTACTCCGTATAGCTCTCTACAAGTTTGCTATCGCAATTGATGCTTCGCCTTTCAGGTGAAACTGCGACCACTTTTTTTTTCTACATGCCCTGTGGCGTTTACAAACGCCTGCCCTGCGTCAAAAGGGATCAGGACCACTCGCTTACTTACTACTGCGGTAGCCAATTCAATCCAAGATGAGTATTTCAGCTAAGCCAGTGATGTGCATTGATCCGCGCCGGTCATAGTCTCCGCAATGCCTGGAAGTGTGTTGTATAAGCGTTATCTGCTGTCATCGTTGTCTTGGAATGAAAGAGATGACCAGTCATATTGTTGCTGTGTTCCGATGCAAGTCGTCTGCGCCTGCTCGGCACGCTATCGCTTGTTCGTGATCTCGCGAAACCCCCACGTGAAGCTGTCTACGTGCGCAAGAAACTCACGCAAAAAAAAAAATCGAATCTCACTTACGTACGTCCGTGAAACCAGCGCGCGCCGCCGCTACGTTCTGCGCATGCGCACTGCTTACACGTAGAAGCTCTACGTACGCAAAGCCTCTACGTACGTATAACTAAAACTAATATCACCTTTTCTGGGAAGACAAACATGTGTTCCAGCGTGTAAGAAAAATATGCAGAGAGGCAGACATGAGAGGTAAAAGGCGGCAAAAGAGGCGAAAGAACAGAAAAGGTAGAACGCATGTAGTTTATCATTTGCGCTGCAGCAGCGTCTATATACAGAAACTGCTGACATGACGCGAGCAGTATCGTCTTCGGGGGGCAAAACCAGAGAGAGGTCTCAGTAAAGACCACATTTCGTGAGGCGATCGTTTGGTTTCCGCGGCAACTTTGGGCCCAATTGAAAGATGCTTGCTAACATTTCAGTCAGATTCACTTCCTCAGGCGTATGCACAGGTTTCCACGAGGACAGCATCTTGGCAGGTACTGAACTTCGAAGCTCTATCAGCCCTTGTGGCTGGAATAGCTTCGTTGTCTTGTCGGCATATGCCATTTCGGATCCCTCTGCAGGAGCTGCCTCTACCAAGCATTGAACTTACAAACTTGAACTTGCAAATTGGTGACTGGACGTACGAGAAACACGTACGCACCAACAAATGCGCTACTTGCAGCTTTTTGTTCTTGATTCAGGTGCTGCTTTAAGTATGAACCGCATGCAAGCGATCTTGCGCGCGTCGGCGACAAGGGACGCGATGGAGATGGCTGCCGCGTTCGCTTGTCGCCTGCAAGTCGTACCCCATGCGAGCGACGACTTTGAACGACGTCACCCCGGTGTTGTTGGTCTGAGGGCAGCAAATACGCGCCGAAACTGACGTGACGCCTGCTTTATTAATTAAAGCTGATGTGTTTTACTGTAAATAGCAGCATAAGTATTCCTAAAGATCTGGCACTACGTTATCCTTGCACGTATCAAAATTCAGCCGTTCGCTCGTTACGTGTGACAATAGGTAGCGCTTGACTGATATACTATCGACCAAAAAAGTTTACGGACCAAGGGATCTGACGAAAAGCTGCATATCTCCGCAGCCTCAAAACGAAGCCTGGTATTCCCATTTCCAGGCTCTACTGGTATATGCGAACAACATTGTGAAGTACGGTTTTACTGGCTACATTGAAAGGCTGCTCCGATATTGAGCGTTTTCTGATATCCCGCGGTCCGTAAACTTTTTTTTGGCCGGTTGTACATACCGTTCCGGCTTGACGCTATTGGCTAGTCGCTCATAGCACTTCCGGACGACGAGCAACGAGTTCTAGAATTTCAGAACCGAGCGATCGAGCGACAAGAACGAGCGATCTGTTCGCGGGACGGCCCGTTTCGTCGCTCGAAGCCATCGCTCGTCGCCGTCGCGCACAAAACCGCTGTCATGCGGTTTGGACTTTATACTTCATGGGCATCAGCCTAATCGGAGCGTCCCAGCGCACCGTGTAAGAAAACCACAAGGAAGTATCAAGCTATCAAATCAGCGCAACGCGTGCAGGCACCAAAACAAGTTGTTTGAGTGAAGTCAAAGGCATGCTTATTATATATACACATGTCAACGATATTTCCTGTATTTTAAGCTTCAAATATTTATATTGTTCGTGCATTCTTGCTTTGATCAACAAATCTACTAGTGGCTAACAATGGTTGCCATCCGTACGTCTTGGAGCACAGCAAGAAAACCACCAGATTTTTTTTTTATGCTGTCAGAATTTTCTCGCTGCCGGCTATCTAGGCAACGGCTTGTTTTCCCAACCTAATGACGACAGGGTAAGAACTATATCATGGCAATAAAAACATGTTAATAGCTTTCTTCCGATGCAGTGAAAGATGTGTCTTTCAGCCGTTTAATTAGCTACACCTAACAATATGTATGGAATCGTTGGCCGAAGCAGGAATATTATTACTGCTGAAGCGATTAAAAAAACTTGCTGACGTGTGTAAGCATGCAGTCTAGGACATCACCAGCGAAAGAACTTGCTTTTCTTCCGTCGTCAGCGCGAGTTATATAGATTATTTTTTGGTTTGGCAATTCTTTCTTGCATTCTAGTAGTGTGCGCGAACGATCTCCGATTAGTTTGACTTTTTTGAGGTAACAGGCTCACGATAAAAAAGTGGTTACAGTAATGCTGTAGTGGATATTTGAATAAGCCCTTTTTCTGTTTGTATCCAGTTCGCGCTGGTTCATTTATCCTTGCGGAGTAGCAACGTTGCCAAAATAGCCACCCTTGTTATACGCTACCCTTGGTGCCAACGTCTTCAGTGCATGTCATTTGGACGCTTACTCATAAAACATAGATGTTATAGTCACGATAAAGACGACGCAGCGGCAATTGCGGAAGGTAGTTTATCAAAAAGAAAATTATTCAGCCTACGTTACACGTAGGGTTATTTACACGTAGGGGTTTATTATAATTCAGCTCACTTAGGGCAAGCAGCGGAAAATTTTCTGTTGAGCCCCTCTTTCAATACCGAAATTATCGTTGTACTTATCTGCACCTTACCGGCCTGCGGTAGCTCAGTGGTTAAGGCGTTACGCTGCTGACCTCGAGGTCGCGGGATCGAACCCCGGCCGCAGCGGCCGCATTGCGATGAAGGCGAAATAAAAGAAACCGTGTGCTTGCGTTGTAGTGCACTTTAAAGAACCCCAGGTGGTCAAAATTAATGCGGAGTCCTCCGCTACGGCGTGCCGCTAATCAGAACTGGTTTTGGCACGTAAAACCCTAGACAGAGGAAGGTTATTAAACCTGCTAAGTCCGGAGAAATGCAACTGTTATAAGCGGTTTAAAAGCAGTAGAAGATCATTGAAGAGGCTGCATAGTTAGTTCACACTATTCATACGAGGAAGCGACTCACCTTGACTCCAGTGCTAGCCCTACAGACCTTTGAGACCCTACGCTTAGGAGTACTATTACATTAAGCGCAGTACGTTCTTTCACACGATGCCACTGTTTCGAATCCCCTGTACTCGTTTAGTACAGCGTGAATTCGTTTGTTGTTTTTTTAGTATTTTTTTGTCAGGATAGCAGAGCGTGGCCATTATTACCGAGATGTGGGCCTATATACTTGTAGGGTTCTTGATGGCGCCTTGGAAGGCCAAAGAAGCGCGCAGGACAACCCGGCCGACACCACCACATCCGACTTCTACAATATGTCCAGGACGTCCAGCGGTCACCAGTACCACTTTCGAAGAGACGTCACCACGAACGCGGCGGAAGTACATCTCGCCTTCAAGAAAAATTATGCAGCTATCGGACAGTACATGTTCGAGCCGCGCGAAGGCCAGCACACAGGTGAAACGCATGAGTGTTTCGTCTAAGATATCCAGACAGTATTTCAAAATAAGTGGCTTTTCGCAAATTATAGAGTAGCGCAGATAAAGAATACAACTAAAGGACTGGGCACTATGGACGCTGTGCTCACACATTCCATGGTGTCCGGTTCTCTGTTGGTTGTTCTCTCTATGTTTGTGTGTTGTGTGTGTGCGTTGTGCGTTGAGCAGCTAACCTGTCTCGGTCGTAGCTCCAGCTACATTCCTTGTTATTCCAGCATTTCCCGGAATGTATTGCTTATTTGTCGATTATCGCTTAGCTATTTATTGGCTATCGATTGGCTATCTCAAGGTATTGGCCACGTATTTGGGCTAGGGACTACCAAGTCATCCCCAGCATTTTCCGGAATTTTCTGGATTAGCTATTCATTGGCTATCGATTGGTTATCGATGACTCGATCACTAAGCTTAAGTAGTCTGAGCCATGCTTAGCTAGACTTAGCCAGGCTCAGCTTCGCTAGTTCACAGGGGTATGTGCCATTGCGCTTGGACGCTTTCTGCACAACCGCCAGGATAGGCCCACATTTTTGGATTCAGCAGACACACTACGCCCGGCTTAAACAGCTCCGCTCTAAAACGAACCTTTCACAATAGCTGTCAGTTTGTCGTGTTGGTATTCTAAGCTATCCAAAGTAGCCTTAACAATCATATCCGTGTGTATAACCGAATCAAGTGCAGCTTCTACATGGCTTCCTACGCAAATGATCTAAGTGCATTGGGACACTCTAGGGTGCATGTCAGAAAGGCATAGGTGCATAATTCGTGCGTCCATGAACGTGCTCGTCCAGTTAGCCTTCTGCACTATATACGGAGACACGCCGCTGAGAAGCCCAGTGCGTACCCTCCATGTCCGGCGTAATTTTTGCGAATGTGTGAAAACTTCTATACATTCTCGGGCGCACAAGCCATAAAACTGGACGAAACGTGCAGCAGTAGAACTATCCTTGTACTCCTTGAAATACTTGACGTACTAAAGCTAAACCCAGCCTGTTGGATAATCGACCGTTCTCGAAGAAAAGATCGTTGGGCCATGGGCTACGCATTCTTGCCTGAAAAAGGCCACAAAATCCCTTCGGCACTTCGTGAAGGATACTGGATTTTACGTACGCTGGTGACAGCGAAAATTCCTCTGCGACCGACTCTGCGAATGACTACTCTATTATTTTAAAGATGATAGTCGTTCTTGGGCTACCTAAGCTCGATGCAACCGCCCTACCAAAACTGATTGAACCACCTGGCCAAAACGAACCAAGCTACTAGCACTGGTGGCACGAGGTCATGCCATTCATTAGGTGTCGCAGAATTGTATTTAAGTACACCAGCACGAAAACGAAAGACAAAGTACTTTCCGAGCGCGAAAAGCTGAAAGAAATAGATATTTCTGTTTCCGAAGAGTTATCCCCCGCCACTCGCAATATCAGTAAAAAACTAATTGAGTATGCTAAAAGCTGCAGCCCCAACCACGCCCTTTCCAGTTAAGGTACACCAAACTAATAATGAATAAAAAACAGTTCGTCTATGACCCGGCAACAGACACCATCAACGAGCATGTGGCGTATGAACCACGAGATAACGGCCGGTATGTAAAGTAACAGCACATTCCCTGTTAGGAAAACCTGAGGGGAAGTGGACGCGAATCGTGCGTCGTATCTGTATTCTTTACTAATATTCGAAGCATCATGAGTAAGCGCGCTTCCTTAGCATCTGCCTTAGATACTTGCAATGCCGACATTTTTGTGCTTACCGAAACGTGGCTACATTCACAGATTCAAGAAAACGAAATTCTTCAAATTGCGCGCCATTTTTCATTGTATCGTTGTGACCGACCAATGCGTCAGGGAGGTGGCGTGCTCTTAGCCATTTCCAAAGATTTCCCATCTCAGTGTATGCATTTCAATACTGACCTCGAAATGGTTTGGGCCATCATTGAAATAAATCGCGAGAAGATATTCATTGGTGTTTGCTACCGGCCCCCCACTTATTTATCTAATTTCGTAAATGAGGTGCATGATATCATTAACATTGTTACATCTCGTCATCCCACATTACCTTTATTTTTGCTCGGCGATTTCAATCTACCTAATATAGTATGGAACACAGAACTTCCAACTTTGCAACCATTTTCGTCAGTAGCCAATAAGTCTTTAGACATGTGCTCTGTCTTTTCATTTTCACAAATTGTTACACAACCCACGCGAACTACCGAATCCATTGCGAAAACACTTGACCTTGTATTATCATCACGGCCTGACCTAGTTTCCGAAATCACATATTTACCTGGCTTGAGTGACTATTCAGCACTTTCGTTTGATATAAATATTTTGCGACCGAAAACCGGTAAAAAATTCAAATCTTTTCGAAACAACGCAAACGGAAATTTTGTAGCCATCAACGCCGAATTATCTGCTTTTCTAGACGTATTTTTAACCAACTTCGACAGTCGTAGCGTTCAGACCAACTGGAATGTGTTTGCTGCAAAAATTGCTGAATTAACAACAAATACATCCCACTGCGCACCCTTGCATGTAATCAAAACGCCCCATGGTATAACATCCGTCTCAAGCGCCTGTCTAATAAAAAGAACTGCTGCACAAATCAGCCAAACGTTCACCTAGCAACTACCGGTGGACTCAATACAAACAGGCGGCGGATGAGTATGTAGCCGCACTTAAACAAGCCAAGGACCACTTTCTTGGCAATACTTTGCCATCAATGCTTAAAACCGACACCAAGAAATTCTGGCGCGTCATTAACCCCAAGGCGGATGACATCATAACCTTGATTTACAGCACCTGAAATGTTATCCCAACTAATGA
Source organism: Dermacentor silvarum (assembly GCF_013339745.2). Lineage (NCBI taxonomy): Eukaryota > Metazoa > Arthropoda > Arachnida > Ixodida > Ixodidae > Dermacentor > Dermacentor silvarum. The sequence continues at coordinate 47,594,504 of NC_051164.1, read as the reverse complement.
ATGTGCGTCCGCACTTAATGATGTTTTCATACACAACTTTTCTTCAAACACAGACATTACTCTTCCATCCACGCACGACTACGATTACCAAGCAATGTTTCCCATAATCATCGAGCCAGCAGGCGTCGTATTGATTATTTCATCTCTAAAACTGTCTTCGGCTCCAGGACACGACTTAATAAACGCGAAATTTTTGAAAAGCACAAGTTGTAACTCTTCCATTTTTCTAGCAATGATATTCCAACAGTCGCTAGACAAGGATTCTTTGCCTGCTGAATGGAAGGTCGGGAAGTCGGGTGACAAGCATTCTCCATATAACTACCGCCCTATCTCGCTCACTTCTATTCCATGTAATATGCTAGAACATATACTTGCCTCTAATCTTGTAGATTTCTTGAAAATAATTCATTCTTTTCACCATCGCAACATGGCTTCCGCAAGACATAATCATTTGAAACACAACTAGCTTTATTTACGCATAAGCTAAACGTCATTCTGGAACGCTCTTCCACTGCCGACTGTATATTTTTAGACTTTTAGGAAGCATTTGACAGAGTGTGCCATAATCTTCTAATGTTTAAGCTGCATCGAATTAACATTGTTCCCAGACTGCTTGCATGACTTGAGTACTTTCTTTCTAACCGTTCAGTTTGTCTTTGCTAATGACTCAAACTCACAGCCAAGCAGAGTACAGTCCGGCGTACCTCAAGGGTCGGTACTTGGTCCCCTCCTTTTCTTAATTTACATAAATGATCTGCTCTCTTGTGTTTCCTCTAACATTCATTTATTCGCCGATGACTGCGTAATCTTCAGGGAACTAATATGCGACACTGACACATCTTCTCTTCAATCCGACCTTAACGCTATTTCTACTTGGTGCCAATCATGGTCAATGGAATTAAATATAAAAAAATGTAAATTTATGGATGTGTCCAGAACTTCTAACCAGCTACCTTTTTACTATGTTAATAATCTCCCCTTAGACCCTGTCATTATCCTACAAATATCTTGGAATCCATATTACTAGCAACCTCTCGTGGTCCATGCACGCTTCTTACGTAATTAAAAATGCTAACCGCATGCTGGGATACTTAAAACGCAGTTTCACTATGGCACCGTCTTCCCTAAAATTAATGCTATACAAGTCACTAGTCCGCTCAGAGCTTGAGTACGCCGCAGCAGTTTGGGATCCCTTTCAGAAAAATCTAATTCACTCATTAGAAATGGTACAAAATAACTCTGCTCGTTTTGTTTTTTCTAATTACAACCGAACTGCCAGCACTTCTGTACTGAAATTAAACCTAGGTTTGCCATCTTTAGCCTCTCGCCGTAAAGGCCTTAGGCTTTCACTTTTTCATAAGATATTTCATCATCCTTCCCTTCACGATGAACTAATCTCCCCTCCTCAATACATTTCATTAAGGTTAGGTCACAATAACAAAGTTGGAATTTCATCATGCCATACCAATGTCAGGTCTCATTCATTCCTTCCGCACACATCTGCTGAGTGGAATCACCTACCCGCCTCAACCGCTACTATTGTTGACCATCAGCATTTCATGGCAGTATTAAATAACACTGTATAAACAGGAGAATTTCTTTGTACTATCAAATTGTATTACTGTCTTGTTTTACCGTAACACTGTATTAGTGCACTGTATGCACCGTATTACGTTTTATTAACCAGCACTACAAGAACACTTAGATAAAGATTGTATAACCGAGAGCCATCTATTTCTGTACTACTAACCACTTTGCTGCACTGTACTTTTTTTTTCTTCTGTATTTGGTGTAACCACTGCCCTCTTTAATGCCCCTGACCCGGAGGGTACACGAAATAAAATACACGTCATCATTATACAGCGGAGAGGAAACCTCACGCCTATTTGAGGCAAAATATATGTACATAACCGTGATCCGCAGCGTTCATTTAATTAAGAATACACATTGGACTGGTTTTTTCCTTAGTAAATGAAACATCAACGTGTTATAAATGGTGCCGAAGAGACGTGGCTTTCAGCCAACACTAATAAAAGGTCCGTACAGATGGCGCGAGAGCAATGCGAACGCGGGAAAATTGCATTGAATTCAGCAAAACCTCCATTGCATCCATCATGGGAGGAGTGAGAGGGGATGGGAAGAGCGTGAGGGCTGGGAGGGTGGAAAAAGAGAGCGTGTTACGTATCAGGGGCAGCAGAAGATTTTCGCACCTCTCGCGTCATTTGCAGCGAAGCAAGCAGATATGCGGCCAATTTTTCTCTCCTTATCTATTCTTCTCCTTTCCCCCTCCCGAAGTGTATAGGGTAGCCAACCGCGCACGTCGTTGGTTAACCTCCCTACCTTATCCCCTTCGTTTCTCTCTCTCCGCCAAGCCGCTAATCCCAGTTTGCTGTTTAGTTCTGTGTACCGACGTCGGGAGGTTAAACAACTGTATGAAATTTTAGCGCTGTGCAGCATTGGCAGCAGTGAGTTCTCGCGTACCTGTTTAGTGAAATCGGTAACTACGTGACAAGCGTAAGTGGACTGCCCATTTGAACTTACGCTAAACGAATATTCGCCTCATTGACCTGCTCGAGACTCTGAAAATGTGAGTGTCGGGGCTCAGTGTAGCAGCTGCTGCCCTCAGGAAGACAAGTCCCCTTGTTGAAAAGTGGCTGTGGCGTCATCCCTTCTCCGATCGCTGCGTGTCACTTCGAGGCCTCCGTCTTCCCGTGAAAGACCGTCATGTTTGGGACACAGCATCTCACCGTGCTAATATCCTAAAACGGAGGCCGCGATGACGTCAATGCACCATATTATCACACTTACATCATTTCGCTTTCTGAGATTAACTTTTGTTTTAGCAGATTATCACTGTTATCGATTTGTCGCTTGCGCAAGACGCGACTTTCGTGTGGTCGTGCTGTCACGCTTTCTTTTTTTTTTTTGTTTACACAGCTTCTTGTCTTGCTCGTACCAAAAGATGGCGGCCACGATGGAGGAAGCCCGTGATGTCTCTGCATCTTCTCGTGTGTTTAGTACTATTTAATAGATTTCGTTTAGTCTCCCTAGCTAACTCCACTATATATTTTCCACAGCTGTGATATATACTACAATTTTATTATCATTATTACTACTGCTGGTTCTTGCTTGAAAAGGAGTAGGCGTCACCAGTTTCATCAGTAACAGGCTATATTTATGTCCGCTCCAGGACGAAGGCCTCTCCCTTCGATCTCCAATTACCCCTTTAATACGTCATCATTATATTAGGCAACGAAATCTTTATTGTTGTACGTTGTACAATCTGCAACGAAGCACTGGCTTTCTGTCTCAATGAACGAAAATTGTTCTCACGCGAAGTTGCTCTTTCGTCCCAAATAGGAACTAGTTAACATGCCAGGACAAGACTGTTGTTGGTCCGTATATGACATTGTATGCCTTGTTTGCTTTTGCCTTCTTTCTTTTATTGCGATAGCGTTTATATGTGCACTTCAATCGGATTTCTGCCGTCGGCGTCGCCGTCGCCGCCGTGAGGTTTTTGGACGTTTCTACTAATGTGCATTAACACATCAGAAACAAATTGCATCATTTCCTGCCTGTATCCGCCATTGCCATTTTCGTATGTGGCGCTGCAGTCGCGTACTACTGCCTCCAAAATTCTCGCACTTTGCACTGAATGCTCATGCCATGTGAATAACCAATGCAATGTGGCGAGCAGTGTTGGCAACTTAAGCATGAAGTCACTAAACTGAGTGAAGTCCCAGTTAAACAACTTTTTCTTGTTTGGGAGTTCCAATATCTCTTCAGAGGCAAAAAAATGACCAATAATTAAGTGGCAAAATTTCTGAAGGGAGCAGGGTTAAGTTCGATCCTTTGCTCACATGTTATACGAAGATGTTCTGCGATTCCGTATATTGCTACTTTTAAAGACATACCGAAGAGCTCATTAGTGAGCCGTCTGAGTGCGACGAAGCTGCTCTGCTTGGCAAGGCACAACATTTATACCTGACACGCATTTCTGACAGTAGAAAGAATGTTGGCTCGCTAGCGCCGGAGGGATTTTAAAGTTACTTTTAATTTTAAAGTAACAAACCATATAACAATGACAAACTCCTCAACAAGTCATAATCACCTGCACTAAATCATCATCACTCGTAATCATCGAGACAAATGAAATATATTAGACTGCGCCCTGCGTGGACTTAGTCCAAAAAAAATGTATTGAAAAGTGAGTGGCGTGTAATTAATGGTGACCTTGCTTCAGCGCATCCAGTTGTAGCCCAAGGAGGAGCGGCCGTTTCTCTGCCTCTGGTGTCCAGCATTAGCGGCGATGACGCAATTCTCAGTACAAGCCGCGCGGACATGGCAGAAGCCTGGGCCATTTCGCAAGACCACGCGAGGTGAGCCTAACTACTTTTATTAATTACTTTTTTATTCTTCACTGTGTTCATAAACAGCGTTGCGACTGGGTAATGGCACACAATTCAGTACGTCTGCCAACACGTAAACCAACAAGGTCGAGCTGTTCATCGCACCAACAGGCACTTCCACTCGGTGTCACCGAGCAGGATGCGGCTTCTTTGCAAAAAATAGAAAAAAGAATTCTGTTGTCGTAGCAGCCGCAAACGACATGTGCGAATTTCTGAAGGTAACGGAGTCTATTACATTGCTGGCAATAATGTTTTTTTCAAAGACTGTCTTGAAGCACTCATGGAAGAAGGGCATTGTGATGTCGACTTCTTTACGGTTTTAATGCGAATAACATTATTTTGCTATTTCAGATCATCTATCTGTCTGTCTGTCTGTCTGTCTGTCTGTCTGTCTGTGTCTGTCTGTCTGTCTGTCTGTCTGTCTGTCTGTCTGTCTGTGTCTGTCTGTGTCTGTCTGTCTGTCTGTGTCTGTCTGTCTGTCTGTGTCTGTGTCTGTCTGTCTGTCTGTGTCTGTCTGTCTGTGTCTGTCTGTCTGTGTCTGTCTGTGTCTGTGTCTGTCTGGTCTGTCTGTCTGTGTCTGCTGTCTGTGTCTGTCGTCTGTGTCTGTGTCTGTGTCTGTCTGTGTCTGTGTCTGTGTCTGTCTGTCTGTGTCTGTGTCTGTCTGTCTGTTTCTTGTCTGTCTGTGTCTGTCTGTGTCTGTCTGTCGGTCTGTCTGTCTGTGTCTGTCTGTCTGTCTCTGTCTGTGTCTGTCTGTCTGTCTGTCTGTCTGTCTCTGTCTGTGTCTGTCTGTGTCTGGTCTGTGCTCTGTCTGTGTCTGTGTCTGTCTGTCGTCTGTCTGTGTCTGTCTAGTCGTCCTGTCCTGTCTGTCATGGTCTGTGTCTGTCTGTGTCTGTGTCTGTCTGTGTCGTCGTGTCTGTCTGTGCTGTGTCTGTCTGTGTCGTGTCTGTCTGTCTGTGTCCTGTGTGTCTGCGTCTGTCTGTGTGCTTGTCTGTCGTGTCTGGTCTGTCGTCTCGTGTCTGTCGTGTCCGGTCTGTGTGTCTGTCTCCTGTCTTGTGTCTGTCTGCTGTCTGTGTCTCGTCTGTGGTCTGTCGTCTGTCCTGTGGTGTCTGTCTGTGTCTGTGTCCTGTCTGTCGGTCTGGCTGTCTGTCTGTCTGCTGTCTGTGTCTGTCTGTCTGTCTGTGCTGTCCTGTGCTGTCTGGTGTCGTGTCGTCTGTCTGCGTGTCTGTCTGTCTAGTCTGTGTCTGTCGCTGTCTGTGTCTGTCTCGTGTCGGTCGTCTTCGTGTCTGTCTGTGTCTGTCTGTCTGTCTGTGTCTGTCTGTCTGTCTGTCTGTGTCTGTCTGTCTGTCTCTGTCTGTGTCTGTGTCTGTCTGTCTGTCTCTGTCTGTCTATACCTTTGCATCGATGTCGTCCCTTCAGTGACGTCATCCGATTGTCATGATGCCGTCGACGTCATACCGCCTTCGACGTTCCATAGAAGTAAAATCTTCCTTCATCATTGCATTGTAATCAGACTGGCGTCATTCAATCCTGATCACGCCCTCATCATTACACAGTCGCTATCATGCCTCCGTTGTCAGACCGTTGTCGTCATGCGATCGTCGTCATATCAGTATCGTCAATCCATTGACATCATTCCCTGTTCGCCACTCTATCGTAATCACGGTGTCGTAATTCAATCGTGATTATGCCGGCGTTGTCACGCCGCCGTTGTCATTGCGTGGTCGTCACACAGAGGCTATCACGCATCCGTTGCCATATCATCGTCTTCGTGCCCTCTTGGTAGTACAGTCTTAAAGTTCGCACCCTTTGGGGTTTATCTTGTCCCAAAACAGTAATCATCTGCCTTGCTCCCGTTTCCTTTCTGGAAAAAATTCCGCGCTTGCTACTTTCGTTTCGAGAATGATATGTCAGGCTGATAACCCGCATGTCGTTCGTGACATGGAAATACCGGGCCCGCAGCGTTAAAGAAAGAAAATGCGGGCGAGATAGATGACGACTATCGTTGTGGGACGAGATAAGCCCCACGGGATGCAGACATTTTTAAGAGTGTACCATCGTCGTCAATCTCGCTTCTTCATCCGGTTGTCGTAATACCGTCGTCCTCACCTTAACACCCTCGTCGTTATACCATAGTTTTAATTTCAGTTAACTGATTTTTCCCCATGCTGTCGCCGTTGCCTTTGCAGTTCAATTGATATCATTCCTTCTTCGTCATTACATCGTCACTGCGTAGGCGTCATGAAGTCGTAGTCATGCCTGCATACTAACGGGAGAACTGGGTAAGCGAGGGCCACGCCAATGTGGGACGATATTGGAGTATGTGGCCTGTAACCAAAGCAACCGAGTCTCAGAATTGCAACTACACGTGTTAAACAAACGTGACTTTAGGAAAGTGGCATGTGGCTACATCGCTCGATTGCTATTCGCATCACTGTCGAGTCATCGGGAGATTAGTTCTGCCATAATTTTTTTTTGTCTACGTTGCGCTGATGCTAACATGTCGTGCTCCTCGCATCGACTCCTCTAACAAATGTTTATACAGTCGATGAAGGGAGCCATTTTTAAGTAATAGCATATTTTAGCTGGCAAAATTTTCTGCTATACATGGAGCCGTTTTTGGAGATGGTACTACACACGCGTGTTCACGTTTAGAGTAGCTGAGAAGGGCCTCTTAGGCCAAATGTTTCGCTAAAGTACGCATGGACATAACCCTATATGCAACAGGCCATCTTCCGTACACAGCGCTATTCACTGGATGCGAACTCACTTTCGGAACAAGCGTCTCGTGTTTGTCTCGTTACAGCAGTCAGTAGGGGGCCAATTATATTAACCCTTTCTTCATTTGTCGTCCACTTCTAGGATTCCTGATGGAACCAGCGCAAGAAACTTCGCAGGCATCTGCAATCTGCAGGGCGAAGCTTATGGCTTTCCGCCCCAGTTTCAAATACACCACGCCACAGATGGGGCAAATAACCCTCGCCTTCACCAAGATTGTCATCAACCCTTGGCGCAGGATGGGGATCTGTATAACTGGCGCCGCCCCGGTGAAAAACATGGCGCCTGCAAAAAACGCCAGCAATCTTTCACTCCGATGTGTTACCGGAGCCTGCTTGGAATGGAGAGCACGGTCGAACATGTTTGCGCATTCTGTTCTAAATCCTTCAAGCACAAGCCGGAATTATTCGCCCACCTGCGCGTGCACAATCATGCAAACCGTTACTTTTGCACAATATGTGAACGATACTTTTCGAGGAGCCACACTTTCAGCCAGCATCTCCGAACGCACAAGGGTGTAGTGCCGTATAACCCTACCGAGTGCGACTCTTACTGCGTCGAAAAGGGAGCTCTCGGCAGGCATGGGCAGCTCGAGCAGTGCTGCATATGCGACGCGTCGTTTGAAGATAATGTTGCGCTGACCGAACACCTTGTGACGCACTGTCCTGAATAACCGGGACAGGGCGGTTAGTGCGACGACTCACGCGGAAAGTGACTGGAGGGACAACGTGCAACAGAAGCAACGCACTTAATGATATCCGTGTCCTGCCGCAATTTGAAGCCCCCATGAAAACAGCTCGAAGTGTTCGCACAACGGGTGATAAACCTACCGATGCCAATGAGTGCCAAATCACACGTGCGTTCAGGATAAAAATGATGCACCTGCGTGATATGCACGATGTAGGCGATGTAAGTGGGCTGCTGAAAAAAAAATTCGAGAGATAACCTCGGGAGAATGCATTGTTGCGCGCATCAGCCGCCGTGCGCTATTTGTAACTATGTTGTCGGATAACCTGTTGTTTTAGCAATTACGACAAGCACTACTGTGTTGTGTATTTTGCATATTGACTGTAGCATGAAGATGTCTGCATAGGAAACGAGCCTCCTAGTTCATTTCAGGATGTTTTCTGTGCCCATTTTCTTACCGTCTTTTATTTGCTCGTTTATTATTTCTATTGCAAGAACCAGTGCCTTCCCGCGCTGCCCACCGTAAAACCAGTGCACTATCGGCCCTGGATAGCATTCAGAAGGCTATACAGTCCCTCGTAAGGAACCGGGTCACGCTAGAAGAAACGCTGGTTTCCCTGCGATGACGCTGAGACGCACTGGTCGGTGCTGGAAACGCGCTGCTGATTGGTGGAGTTCCCTAGTGCCACACTCATTCTAGTATGTACACCGTTTTACAAATTCGCAAGTGCGATTATACGGACTGCCCATTTGTCCCTCGAATGGCGACACGAGTCGTTCAAATGAAGACGAAATTCTAGCTGCACAGCTGGGGCTTTCGCATATTTTCATTGCGAGAACCACGTCAACATTTGTTCAGATCATAATACGAACTAAGTGCACTTGAACACCGTTTCCCAATATCGCTATGCCGCCTCCTATGCCCATCGCAGGAAAGCTAGCTTTACATTAATAAAATAGGTCCGTTACACGCGGCGTAAAGAACACCAGCCGCTGAATAATAAATGTCCGATTCATTGTTCCTGCGAGATACAAGTCTGTTGTTTGACGCAACAGTACATTGTGTGATCGCAAACGTCTTATCCCGTTCGTACCTCGGAATGCAGGGGCATGAACTACTCCACTGCGTTTTTGCCTGCATAAGATACTCGAGACGACTCGGAGACAACGCATCGGAGACAACTGCTCAGGGCAACAGGATGGTGTACTGGCGTATCATGCCCGCTCACAATACTTATGTCAGGATAACATCCGCGGCACGCTGTTGTGACTGTAGCTACCCGATTGTTACCTGTTTCACGTGCCCAAATGACGCCTTCACATCTACTTTGCTGGAAGAAATGACTCCCGTCATGTACCTTCAGTAGCTTATTTTTTTCTCTCGTGTTTATATGTTTCCAAATAAAGTAGCAGGTGGTTATCATTTTTGACGTTTACGATGTGTACCCTTTTATCGTGTATGGAGATATTTTCCTCATACGTCGTGTGCGTATTGCACGTACTCTCTTCTTTTCCTTGTAACTTTTAGGAACGTAGCGCGAATTACGCCTGTGTTTGTTGATTTATGCGCAGCAGTATATTTGTTTGCTGCGTTGATGTTAGCCATCGCAAAAATCCTGCTCCTTCATGCAAGCCAAGCAAGCGAACTGTGTAAATTTTTCATGTATAAGTGTACAAGACGTGTATAAGTTATTTGTGCGTCTCTTTTAGATTTTATCCTCAGGACAAGTGCAACTGTGCTGTTCTTTTATTTCATCTGACTATAGTGCAAGAATGCTTCTATTAAAATATTTACCATTGTTGTGTTGAATAAACCCTATACGAAAGCTGCTTTGGACGATTTTCTTCTGGAATGATTGACATGGCTAAACGACCCAATAAAGAGGGCCTGCGAAAGAAAAGAAAAAAATGTCCAGAACGCCGGGTCGGTTATGACAATCTGAAGTGCGTTAAAGTATTCCCTGGCATTGCACTGTATCCGCATAAATGTGTACATGCTGCGGCATAGAATCGAAACTGTGATGACCGTGCCACCAGTAGCGTTGGGAAAGTGCCCTCACTTTGTTTTTCATACGCACTTTGAGCCCCCAACTCACGTCTTCACCTAGCCCTCATCCACGCTTTGCCTCATCCATGCCTTGCCCTGCAAGTGGAAATTGAAACATTTGCATTGACACTGCTGAACCAGCCGCAGTCTTCTCTTATCCTAGAATACTTTAGTGGCAGGGCACCTGACTATCAATGTTTTAATCAACTCAGGACCACCTCTCGCGATGGTGGTGTTAGCTTACTTGTTCGCGACAGTATTAACGTTGACTACATCGAGGAATTCTCAATGCGGCACCGGTGATTGCGAGGTTTTATCCTTTCTTTGTGGCAGAAGCGTTTACGCAGTATTTTATCGTCCACCGAGTGGGAATATCCCGAGCTTTTTTCTGTTTCCTTGAAAACTTCTTTATGTATGTTTCCATGTATAAGTATGACGTTATCTGGGGTGGCGAATTTAGCATAGATATGTTAGCTGACACTGGCTTGACTCGGGAATTTCGTATCTTGCTTCAGTCGCGTGGATGCTCCAATGTTATCTCCGTGCCAACACGAGTAACCTATGGCGCGTTCACTTGCCTGGATCTATTTATAACTAATGTTTCTACAGTCATGACAAAGGCCGGCGTTCTTTCGTGCAGCCTGAGCGACCACATGCTCATTCTTTTTCTGTCTTAAACGATGCACCCAAAAGAAAACAGTGTCTTTCCCCCAGCCAACTGATTACAGCAAATCGCCTTGAATCTTTTCGCACTCGGATCCAATTACTCAATTGGAGCGATGTACACGTCACACAGTGTGCCGAATCGGCGTATGATGAATTTCTGCGTATTTTCAGGTCGTGTTACCAAGAAAACTTTCCTCTGCGAACGAAACGCAAACGATCTTCGCATATTCGTAAACTATGGATGATGGATGACCTGCTTCACAAAATAAAGTTCAAGAACATGCTCTTCAACAAGTTTAAGTCGCGTAATATAACTGATCCGCACATATTTAAACGCTACCGTAATAAGCTAACAAAACCCGCCGTGGTTGCTCAGTGGCTATGGTGTTGGGCTGCTGAGCACGAGGTCGCGGGATCGAATCCAGGCCACGGCGGCCGCATTTCGAAGGGGGCGAAATGCGAAAACACCCGTGTACTTAGATTTAGGTGCACGTTAAAGAACCCCAGGTGGTCCAAATTTCCGGAGTACCCCACTACGGCGTGCCTCATAATCAGAACTGGTTTTGGCACGTAAAAACCCCATAATTTAAATAAGCTAACATATTAGCTTTGGAAACCTAAAACCTCCTATGAATATGAACATTTCATGTCTTGTCAAAATGATAGTCACAAAACTTGGAAAAAAAAACATTATGCTCAATCATGTATCGTCCTCATATGCAAGTATTGAGATTTTTAAAGACCGCATTAGTATTCCGAACGAAGTACTACCCGATTGTTTCAATAATTATTTTATCAGTGCAGCTGTCATATGTGTAGATAGAAATGCCGATCGCTATGTTCAGGTCTAAAGCCCCTATAGCATTTTCTTATATCTCATTACTGAATCTTAGTTAATCCACCTATTTTCCGAGTTAAGTAATACTACATCGTGTGACATTGACGGCATAGAGGTTACCCATGTAAAACACGTCTTAGTCATTATCGAACCTATTTTAGTATACGTTTACAACATCTGTCTGGTATCTGGGGTATTCCCTGCCAAAATGCAGATCTCTAAAGTACTTACACTGTTTAAAAAGGGTAATAAAACAGACCTATTTCTATACTTCCAACATTTTCAAAAGATTCCAGTTTCCTCTCTGATCCACACTACTCTATCACTGTCTCTTAACGTTAAGCTTAACATTTTTCGTTCCATTGCTCTTTGTACGGTCCTTAACATGTTCTCGAGCTTCTTTGTTAACCCCCCAGTTTTTGCCCCATATGTTAGTACCCGTGGAATGCAATGGTTGTACACTTTTCTTTTCAACGACAGTGGTAAGCTCCCAGTCAGGATTTGGCAATGCCTGCCGTATGCACTCCAACCCAATTTTATTTTTCCGTAAGTTTCTTTCTCATGATCAGGGTCCCCTGTGAGTAATCGACCTAGATAAACATCCTCCTTTACAAACTCCTTTATATTCGCCGTTGATCCTCACTCCTAAGTATTCCCAGTCTAAGAGTTTGAATACTTCTAAGCATGCAGTGAATAGCTTTGGAGAGATTGTGCCTCCTTGCCTGACCCCATTCTTGATAGGTTATAACGTTCTACTTGTGGAGAACCAAGGTAGCTGTGGAATCCTTGTAGATGTTTGCTAAGATATTCACGTAGGTCTCCTGTACTCCTTGATTACGCAATGCCTCTATGACTGCTGGTATCTCTGCTGAATCAAATACCTTTTTATAATCTATCAAAGCCATACCGAGGGGTTTATTGTACTTCTGCAGATTTCTCGATTACCTGATAGATGACATGCTAAGATGCTAAGATATTTAAAGTGAAAGCTTTACAAACCTAGTCGAGCCGAGTTTCGTCAGTCGCCAGCAATTTGACCTTCATTTGGTCGCAGCTGCGCCGTAGCCTTGGCAACGAATCATGTGACTCGCCGCGCCGAGCTGCGTCGCCGGCTTGGCGCGTGCGCTCTCCACAGCTGGGTCGCCGCCTGACCATGCGACTCGCCGCGCGCCTGGCTAAGAGGAGCGCCGCGCTCGCCTACAAAAAACAAATAGTGCGAGCTTGGCCATGTACGAGAGCGAGGTGTTCTCTGAGCGTTGCGCGGGAGCGGGATGCTTCGCAATCGAAAATGAAACTCCGGTGGACATCTACTGGTCAGTCAGTTTTGGATATATGGATGTCCGTCAGAGATCCACAGAAATCCGCCGGATTTACTACGGATGTCCATAGGACGCTTATGCGCAAGAAAATTCGCAATCCGTGAAACGTCCGATGGCTGCCCGAACCGTACATTCGGACGTTACAGGGACATTCAAAATCATGCACTTGGGCCTTTTCGGTACATCCATCGGACATCCACACCAACGTATTATTGAAATTTGGGGATATTCATCGGATATGGTTTGGTTTAATTGCTGTAGCAGAGATGTTTATTATAAAGTTTGCACCACACCATAATGAACCTCTTGGTACCTGCCAGGATTAATACTATTGCAGCATTCAGTTGCCTCGATTCTCTTACAAAGTACATACATATGCTGCAACTAAGATACTACAGACTCAAAAGGAAGTACGTGTCACAGTATATGAGGCAGTGATCTACATTCTTTTATTAAAAAAGAATTTCAAAGCACTTTTTCTAATATGAACAAACAGTTTCTTGACATGAAATTACGTAGATAATGACGATCACAGCTACCTCAAAAATTTTCATGGCCCATTGGGTTTGAGCCGTCTTCGGTAAGCGGCGCCTGACAACCACGCGGCGTCTGACCACCACGCGGATATGTCCCGGTGAGCTGCTTACCTTCAGAGGGTCCGGAATGCGGGTCCGGAATGCGGGTCCCGAAGCGCGCGAAGATAGCGTCGGAAACTCAGGAAGAGCGCGCCGTTCGGTTCGCAAAACGCCCGAAACGGGACCACAAACCGCAGACAAATGCAGGCTTTGGACAAAAAAAAAAAAAAAAAAAGCTTTGACTTTGCATATGCATGATTAGCTGAGCTAATCCGCAGCGATTTTTTTTCACTGATATCATGCTGCGCCAATTTTTTACAGCTTCCTCAATCTTTTGCACGTTATAATTTCAAATATCTCCAACTTTCTTCTAGTTGCTCACTTTTGACAGTTCTGCGAAGTTTATCTCATCTCTTGAGTTGGACACTTTCATGCTTTGTCGTTTTTTTATTAGGTCCTCTGTAACTTTGGAGAGCTTACCTACCGGTTGCCTTGGTGACTTACCTCCCACTTCAATTGCTGCTCCTGAGATTTACAAGAATGAGAAGAAATAAATTAGCAGCGAAAATTTCTACGACAGCACAAAGGGCAGTGCCTTGCTATTTGAGGCTCGAGACGGTAGCCTAAGGACAAAAACGTACCGGAGCAAATATTCGGAACTATATGAGGCATGTGTAGCTGCGGCACCAAATGCGTATTTACATAAAAACGTTGCAAGGCGAGGAGGTGGTAAAGACTTCTGACGCTGCTCGACGAGTGTCCCGTTCTGCATGATCTCGTCGAAAACCTCCGAGCCATCCCCAGAGGCCCTGACAACAGTCACCAACGCCACGCGGATTCGGTGCGAACGCGGGCAAAACGGCGACGGCGTCGACACCAGTTCTGCGCGTTGCTGGTGCTGCTGCATGTCCAAGTTTATACAGCTGATAAAACTACCTTGAGTCGACCCCACGGCTGCTTCGCATACTACTCAGGGTTCCCCTAAGGGAAGATGGTGCAATTTTTTTTCTTCTTGAAACCTTCTCTATCTACTTTGTACAACTACCTATGCAACTGCTACTTGGCGTGCCACCTGGTGTAATAATATTGAACTACAATATAAAGTGTGCACGTACGACGCCACGCGGCGCGCATCTCGCATCACCTGACAAGTCGCACGCTACGACGCTAATAAAGATGATTTATTGGCATGGTTTATTGATGACGGCTTATTGGATGCATGGCGTGCCATCTGTTGTAAGAAAATGCAAATGCAATGCAAAAGTGTGCGCGTATCGACGCTACGCGGCGCGCATGTCGCATCACAGACACAATAACTCTTTTACTTTCTCTCTGCTTCCTCGCGCGCTGTGGCGCGTTTATAGGGCATTTTTCCGCTGCAAGCTCGCAAGCTTAGGCGTGATTAAAAAAAATTTTAACTGGCATTGCTGAAACATTTATCTTTTGTGCTTTGTGCTTTTGTTAGGGCATACTGACGGCAATAAAGAAAAAAAAATGTTCGCGTGGCTCAATGGTTAAGTAGCCGACTCCCGCGCAGTGGGCCCGGGCGCGATCCCGGCGGGAACTGGGCATTTATTTTTATCCTTCCCGGTGATAGCTGCTACGGGAACCACAGGTGGCAGCGGCGGACACCAACCCCAACCAAAACTGCCGTTGGAATGCGCTCATAACAGCTGACGTTGTAAAACAAAATTAATTCGTACATCAAATTTGTACAAATGCCAGCTCCCACAGATCTCTATAGCACATCGACCTGTTAATAGAGAAGTGGATCAGCGTGAACAGATTGTTTGATTTACTTAATTTTCATCGGATTAGCCATTGGGCATGTATCACTGGGTGTGCGCCCTGTCACGGCCAATCCTCAAAGAATGGTTATCTGCTATCGTGACACAAGAACTGCAGATTCTTTCTAAAGTTGCATGATGCGCGTCGTACTTTTCTGTGCGTACACGCATCATCATTCCTCTCCTCTCGACAAGTATTATACACCAACTTCGTCCTCGTGACGTCACTACATACACGTCACTCATTGGGCATCGGCCTGATTCGGATCCATGGATTTAGACATAGCTAGCGAACGATGTGGTGCATAAACAAATAAATCGGTATAGAATAAAGCTGTGACCTCTGTGGCGAACAAACATAAATATTGCATCGAATTGCACGTTGCATAGGATGCAAGAAAAGAAAACTGTACGCATCGCGGTTAGTTGTAAAAGATTTGTTAACCACCTTCCTAAAGCTTCGTTTCACTTTGATTCGAATATGCGCGTTGGATTTGGATATTTAACGTGTGACAAAAGCATAGCTTGCGCTGGAGGTGTCTTATGATTGCGCCAGTAGTGCGTTGTTTCGTTAAAACAAGCGTTCACGGTATGCAAGCTCGAGCGCTATGACATATGGGTATACAGCATCGAGACGGCCCCTTGGTTTGAAGCAGTGCAACACAAGACGGACAATAAAAAAGGACGGAAAAGCGACAATACGGCGCGGACTCTGAATATTTTTTATTGAAGAATCCTCTTCAATATTGAAGGTGCCAAGATGAGTTGAGAGTCAGCGCCGTGTTGTCCGTTTTTCCATCCTTTTTTATTGTGAGTAGGCACGTTAAGTTAAGGCGCTCGAGCGCGCTCTAGGCAGCAGAGCGCGCTTTCTTAAACTCAACGGCTAAAAACCGACTTCCGGTGCGTGATTACGGAGCGCGCTCTACGCGCTCCACCATGGAAACGGTGCGCGAGAGCGCGCACCTACTACGGCTTCCGGAAAAATGACGCGTTTCCGACTCTTTCCACTTATGCAAATCCGTGCTTCTTGCCCACTCGTCCCTGCCGCCGCTGCGCAGCCGGGCGTCTGCTCTAAGGCATGATCGGGAACTTCGCGCGTTGGCGCGGTCTGAGCTTATCACGAACCGAAAATGACGGCGCGATCATTACTTGCCAGACGCTCAGGTACGTAACAGGACAGTCGCGGTTTGGCGCCTTCTCGTCGCTACGTTGATGTGTATGACTTCTTCAGGTTCTCATGTTATCATGGAAGATGTTGGGGCACTGCTCTTTGAATTGTGTGTCCGTGTATCTAAAGCCCCTATATTTATAAAAGTAGCGCCATCCACTTCCCTCATCCTCCGTTCCACTATCGCGCTCGGCGCGACCAGTGCGATCGAGACGCGATATCGACAGTGGCGCCGCCTGCGTCGGGCCTGCCGTGGCAGACGACAGCTAACGCGCTACCAGAGGAAATCCGAGGAAAACTTCGATCGCGCCCTGCGGAGACGTTTTTGAGGCGCGATTTTGCTTCGTCAGTCAGTAACTGGTCTTAATAATGCCGTTTTGGAAGTAGCAACGCGACGATGCGAGACGGCGCAAATATCAAGTGTGCAGCAAGCGTTTGCGCACGCCGGATGGTAAACAAAAACAGCCTTTTGCCCTCGCCTTGTCGGTTGCGGCAACTTAAGGCGCAGCAGCATGCCATCACAACGAAGTTCTTGTCCCTAACACGTTTGATCCGTTTGTGCGTACAGCACTTTCGTCGCACAGGCCCGAGAATGGCAGTCGGAGCGCGCTGGAAAGAAAAAAATATACAAAAGCGCGACGCGAACTTCCACGTGACACGGATTGGCCAATGGGGGAGCGGAGGAGGCTGGGGCGACAGGAGGCGGCTAAGAGAGGGCGAGGAGGAAGCGCCGGGGTGAGCGCGGTGGCGGCAAGATCTAAGAATGGCGCTACTTTTATAAATATAGGGGCTTTACGTGTATCTGGGCACAAGGTTGATCACATAATCCTGGATGCCTCGGATCATAAGGCTTTCGTCCTCTTGCGATCGGCAATGAGTCATCAGTCAGCATACCGCGGAGCAGAAATAAATCCTCTGTTAGGGTATCCTCTGAGATCAGCACGAACAGCTTGCATCGCATACATAAGCCGCTGCTGCTGCGTTCGTCGCCGCGCGTCAAGTTCTTCTAGCTCTTCATCTTCTATCAAGAACTGCAGGAGGGTGTTTATCGGCGGCGCCATATTCAAAAAGCGCGCGCAATGCGATAGCGGTCGCGGAAGCAACACAACATTCGCCAGTCGGCGCGTTCGTGCGCCCGAAAGCAGTCGGCGAAAATCACCGTTAAGTTAAGCTCCGAAGGTGTGGCACTCGAGCGTGCTCCTTTGGAGCTCGGAGCGCGCTAACTTAACGCGCGCAGTGTCTTCTGTTGCGCTGTTACGAACCTTACAATGAGTTGGCATACAGGTAGCGATAAAAATTTTGCGGTATCTGCGAGCACGTGCCAAGCTGCATTTTATCACCTTTTCATAAAGCAGGAGACTTGTATTGTTAGGCACGCAACCTATAAAGTACGCGCATGCGCTGTCCCTGTCTCGACAGCGGGCGCTAGCTTCGGGCTGCGTGGTAGCCCTTCGGCGCGCCCTCGCATACATACATTCCCTGAAATTGTTTCAGCATCTGTACCATCGTGCCCTAGGAAATAAGCGGCTGTACTGTTCGCACCGAGCGGGCGACCATGGCAGACAAAGAAGCAATTCGACCGTTCTTTACGATGTCGGGCGGCAGTTGCAACTTGGCCCAGAGTACAAGCAGTGCAGCCACTGATCTGGACAATGGCAGGTGAGCTTCCATTGATCATTCACATTAAATAATGTCAAGCGGCCTAGACACGCTGTCGCATGCAGATTACGGAACATTTCGGTTCCTTTACGGTGCACCTTTCTAGACGAGCTCATAAGAGCTTTGCTCACCGTGGCTGCCCCTGCTGTAGCCGTCTTGCGCAATACGGCTCACACGAGAGACCTCTCCAATATGGAATTGGCTTATACGTAGCCCCAGCAGATGGGCCGTTTACCGGCTCAAGCGCCTACGGAATTACTGAGTCAACTAGGAAACGCTACCTAAATATCCTCTGCGGCACTAACGTAGCTTCCGGAGTGTCTTACCCTTGTAATAACGCGAAGCATTCTGAGCCTCAGTGTTTCATGCGCTTACTCGGTCTGTTTCACGTGTAAGAACCACGATTAGATTATGAGGCAAGCCATAATCGGGGAGAACGGATCAATCTTGTCTAACTAGTGTTCTTTACCGTCCACCCCATGCACGGTAGACGGGTGTTATTGCATTTGGCCCCCATCAAAATGCAGCCACAGCAGCCTGGATTTGATCCTGAATTCTGGCGTAGCAACGCAAGACATAAGTCAATACTAAATCTGTCTGATCGCGGAAATTACGTGCTGCAAAGTTGGCCGATCTCGGTTACCGTGTAATCCACGGTCGGGTCCTCGTGGTGTACGTGTCTTGGTGATCTTGTCAAGCAAGTGTGCAATTCTTATGCTGCAAAAAGCTTCGCAGAATTTGAAGTTTTATAGGCGCGTCGCGAAAATATCGCTTCCTATATATTGAAGATAGTTCGCTGGATCCGCGAGCGCACTTTTTTTTTTTTGAATTAGAAAGAGGCGCACTATGTAGTGGGCGTGAGGTACCACGGGATCATCACTCGAGGTGGCAGCCCCCAGGCTCGCCGGTGGGTGACTGCCACTGGATGAGACAGCCGTCCAGGTGTACGCATGCGCGATAGGGCACTCTGGGGCTTGCGTTCAGAAGCAGTAATGCCGCGATCCTGCTCAGCAATAGACTTGTCCAGCCTGCCAAGAGTGCAAATAGAGTTTAGATTGAAGAAGAGGCTTGCCGCTGACTGTTGTTTTTGAAGCCCTCGTGCTCACTAGATACTCACAGTTGAGGGAATGATATTGAAATTGTGACACCACTCAGTTCAGATCATCCACACATGTGGATCTTTTTTAGATGCGAAGCAGCTTATGGCGGGGGCTTTGTCCATCCCTCCCGTGGCGTCCCACACCCCCACAGCGCATGCGCGTCCCCCCCCCTCTCTCTCCTCTCCTACGCTCCCCCCTTTCTCTCCTCTAGGAATCCGGAGCGGCGCGCACGACAGGTGGTGCGACAACTGCATACTCCGCTGGGGGCGCCACGGTAGTTACTCGGTATGAAAATGACGGAGCGCGCGCGCCTCATTCTCTCTCCTGTGCAGCGCCGCGATGAGCGCTCGGGCCGCTGCCGCGAAACCATCTCCCGCTCAAGCTAACCATCTCCCCGTTGCTTCGCGTCTCCACATGGTTCCCTTTAGTTGGAGATTTTTTTTCGAAACGTACAAAAAAAAAAAAACATTGCCTGTGGCAGGAAGCGTAATTGTAGTCCTTGAGCTGGTTTACTCGAAGCGGTGGATATTACTCGCACGAGAAATCGAAATGCATCATATACGAATGAACACAAACTGGTACTTAACTTTTCTATTATTTCCTTTACGGAACACATTGCAATTTGCGAATTGTAGCCGCTGAGTTAACAAGGCACATCCACGGCGAGCGAATACTTAGAATGGCACTGCCTTCGAGGTATGCACCGTCAAACTTGCCGTAAGGTAAATTATTGTTAGTCATTGAAGGACAAAAGTAACTAGGCTAAAATTTCTATTTTTTGTCACTTTCAGGAATCGATGTCTCGAAACTGGTGACGTCCTAAAAATTCGTTAGAAGTGGATACGCCTTGATGACTCACTGGATACAATTCGGACATTGCAATATGTGCTGTCAAGTAATTATTAGATAGAACTTCTTATTGGCACGAGCAGCGAATGACACTCTTGTTTCTTAAGCAGCGAGTTCCAGTCTACGACATACTTCCGGCTTGTGTGAAATTTTAAAAAAAATGTTTCTGAATACAAAATAAATTATAAAAAATATTTATTGCACGATATAGATGGTTCTACTTAATGTTGATGTACGCATGCGCGGCATAAGGTTAGTTGAGTTAGTTAAGTGACTGGAAGTGATTAGAAAATAATTATAAATCAATAATTGTCGTACATCCATGTGCGTTACGGTTTCCAGTAAGTTCCGTTCACCATGGAAAGTACACGAAGATGCCGGGCAAATTGTTGTGTACCGTCGAGTTTCCGACGACGAGGACGCCGGGCCTACAGTGTACTGTAGTGTAGTTTACATCATTTACATCAAGAATTCCCCAGCATTCTCTGTGTCGTACTTCACTTAAATAACGCCACGTTAACACAAAGAAACGCAAGTTAACCCAAATAATACATAAGGGTACACCAACGCCCAGGTGCGAGTGACATTAGCAGACACCCAAGTCAATAATTAGGGTCGTTTCTATCTTTTAACAGCGCAGCTGTTTAAGCCGACCGTCAGTCCGTATAACGCGTTAACAAAAAAACATCGCTGATCGATGAGTCACCTGTGTTGCCTAGTGACCCCCTCGCGGAGCGGCGTGTGCTTCGCCTCCTCTCCGTGCCATGCACTTGTTGCCTTGATATGGGACGTTAAGGAGAGGGAAGGAGAGCATGCGTGCGGCGCGCGCTATGCTCTGGAGAGAAAAAGAGAATTAGAGAGAGAGAGAGAGAGAAAGAAATTGTAGCAGCACCAACGAAGCAACTGTACGAAGCTGCTGCCGAAGCCGTCCGCGTTTTCCCGTTTCCCCGCGTTCACGCCGTTCGCGCGCGGTGTCCGTGACTGCAGCAGGTGCCTCTGGTGGCGGCTCGGCAGGTTTCGACCAGCCACGCGCCGGCAAGTGTGGAGGCGCAGCTTGGCCGTGACGTCACCGGGGAGATAACGCTCGGAGCCGCCGCGACGGCGGCACAACTCTCGTTCACCCTGTGGCGATTGCATGTAGCCTTGACATGGGACGCGCAAAGCAGATGCGGACCCCCGAAAAAGAAGCCGCTCACCTTGAAGCGCGTTGCGCGGCCAAGCGAGAATCTGCGCGTCGGCGGTGCGCCGATTCGGAATACCGTGCCTAGCAGCTCTTAGCATTTCCTGGCAAAACTTATCGAAGCTAGTAAAACCTAGAAGAAAAGCGAGGTCGATGACCAGCTACGCTGTTTACTCTAGCCGTGCACCACAATTGCAAGCTACCTACGTTTTTTTTCTTCTTTTTAAGTAAGTCATATACACATTTTGATTTCCCGTTCAAGTAACGTTCGCCTCTGGGAGTTTCAGCTCAATGAACAAAACTGTGCGATCTGCGACAGCTACACTTTGAAAACTTTTGTGTGATATACAAAAAACAAAGACACACTCCACATGGCAGGATCGCAAAGCTTTAGAACAGCAGTTTGTGATCGTTGCACTTTTCACCGGTCTTCCACCAGTCGGGCTGCAAAAGTGTTCTCGATAAAGTCTAGCATGGGTTGGTCTGTCGAAGACTACGCACCGCATGAGAGATTTCCGCCTGTATATAAATACAAAGTGATATTGTCTCTTTAAGCTTGGGCGTAGAATGTTTGTGTGTGTTCATTGAATACAAAATTCAAATTATAATAAAAAGCTATTGTGAATTCGAGCGATGGAGTGGGGTTAAAAGCGCTGCTACCGGACATTTCCTACCCCATGTGAGATTTATGGTTTAGCTACATTCCTGAAAAAAAGAAAAAGAAAGCTAGAAGTATGATTTGATGCCGAAAGTCTGATGCCCATGGATGATATTTGCTTCAGAGGGTTGCTGACATCACATTTTTGACTATTTATTTCTTGCGGTAAGTCAATATAATAGACGTCGAATCCGTAATAAGAAGGGATGGTGACAAACCTGTTGGATTGTGGATCAAGTTCAAATGATGGTATCTACGGTTTAAAATTGTTTCTATGGTTTAAACACACAATCCATAAAAATGGATGGTGTCTAGTGTTTAAAGCTCTAGGACCTCCAATGCAAATATGTCGAAAAGATCTTGTCAGTACATCGTTAAAGGTCGAGAAGTCTACGACGCTTGTGCTCTAGACGCTTTGCTTCAAAATGTCTGTTCTCTTCAGTCTTGTATGTACAGGGGTGTGCTAATGTCTGAAACACCGATGTCTCCTAATGTGGTGGTGTAGTGGCTCTGGAATTGCGGTGCTAAGCCCGGGGACGCGGCATCAAATCCCGGCCGTAGCGACCGCATTTCAATGGAGGCGTAACGCAAAAACGCCCGTGCACCCTGCACTGGATACACGGTCAATAACGCCAGACTGTCAAAACTAATTCGGAGTCCCCCACTACGACCTGCCTCACGATCACGTCGTTGTTATGGCACGTGAAACGCCAGAATTTGAATAAACACAGAGAGGAGAAAGCGGAAATGGTTCACACCCGCCGTGGTTGCTCAGTGGCTATCGTGTTGGGCTGCTGAGCACGAGGTCGCGGGATCGAATCCCGGCCACGGCGGCCGCATTTCGATGGGGGCGAAATGCGAAAACACCCGTGTACTTAGATTTAGGTGCACGTTAAAGAACCCCAGGTGGTCCAAATTTCCTGAGTCCCCCACTACGGCGTGCCTCATAATCAGATCGTGGTTTTGGTACGTAAAAGCCCATATTTTTTTTTTTTTTGAAAGGGTTCACGTTTCTTGTGCACATAGTTTCTCGCTCATGAAGAGCCAAGTTTCAGTTTCGTAGCAACTCCTACGGCATGGTCTAGGAGAAGGATTTTTCATGGGATCTCAAACTGATACGAGATCACGTTGTCAGTAACTACAAATTCTACTGTCAGTAGCAGCGTAACTGCTCTAATTATTTAGATTATTTGTTGTTTTAGCCAAGCAATAGGAACACATAACCTGTTTTCCGAGATCTGCCAATACCGATAATTCAGTTTTTTAAAAATCATATTGATCTTGAACGCGCTATATTCTCAGAAATTTTCGGTCGATTTCGAGAAAACACGGTATATATGTTCTCCATGTTAGCTTTAGTGGATACTTTCTTGCCTTACCTTTCTCCCTTTTCCTCCTCCTCCTTAGTTTTTCGGGGTTTATAGCTAGTTTATCCCTATTCCGTGCAACTCTTCCGCTCACTAAAAAACAAAAAACAAAAATGGCTCAGTGCAAGGCGCGCCTGCATGCGTGGGGCTTTCTCCAATGTTCACGTTGATTCTATCTATTGTCTACGTTCCCACCGGACCTTGTGTAATCTGACTTCATGCGCTGCGCGAATGGCGTTGTACATTCTGGAAGGCACGCGGAGCCCAGAGATTACGGTGGAACCTTCAAAAAGTCATGTAAAAGCAGCTGACGCGCTTGACCAGGACGCCAGGCTTCGATGATCCATGCGTGTGCACAACCATAACTTATTTTTGTGGGCACGGGTCTTTTTCTTCAGTCATGTGAACATGACAATAAGCTAAATCGCGAGGCTTTGCAATTTCCGCTGTTGCGCATCACATATGGCGAACGGCAGCAGGCATTCCAATGGGTTTTCTCATTTCTAAGCTTCAGTGGACAAAGCGATTGTTCTTCGATGCCAAATCCATCAACAGACAGCATCGGCGTTGTTGAATAAAAGCGTCTGACGAAAAGACGGTGGTACTCGAGAAGCAGTAGGTTCTAAAGCGAAGCTTTACATGGCTAGGCGAAAGAAAAAAGCGCCTTTTAGTCGCCTGTACACAGAAAACTATCATCATCAGTATTGGCTCGAGCGTCGTCGTGTTCTTCCACAGCTGGCTGCATTGCCGCTCATCATTCCAGCGTATAGACTTTCACTTCTCTGCTGTCGTCGTAGTGGGCATGCCGCGTTTACGGGGGTATGAGCCATTGCTTAAGGGGGTATGAGCCATTCATTGTCTTGCGTTAAGGACCCGTTTAATTTTTAAGCAATTTAATTTCGAAGAATTTCGAAGCGGCAGTGGCGGGCGAATGCTGCTAAACACGCCACCTAGCAAACACGAGTCATCGAACGCGAGCGACAACGCTGGACTGCGGGCTGTACCGTCAGTGACGTTTTTCTCTCCGTCGCAGGCGAACGTGTGTGTGTAACGTCGTATTTGAGAAGTACTTTAAGGAACCGTGCGAATTAAGCCAGCGATGAACATCGGGCCGCACGTTTCAGCTTCACTCATTAACCATCTTCACGGAATGGAAGGTCCGACTAGTTTTTTCAACCAGCTCCATGATTTCAGATTCGGGCTCTTTACAGCAACGTTTTGTGAAGTTCCCTCCTTATTTCTTTTCTCGCAGAGTTCCCGAAGAAACCACAGAAGCAGAGAGGCATCAAGGAGAGAACCAGGCTGCTAACATAATCCAGGAATGCGAACTTTGCGGGTTCGCTTTCCCCAACGCGAAAGCCTTCCAAAATCACATTGCTGACCACTTGCTTGGGAAAGACAAACAGTGCTCTGTGTGTGGTAAATTGTTTATGAACACTACCCACCACGCGGAACATTACCGCGTGCACACGGGCGAACAGCCCTTTGAGTGTAGCGTGTGCGGCAAAAAACTTTCGTACAAATCAAGCATCAAAAAGCATATGCTTGTATACCACAAAAGCGCACAGGGTCGTAACGCCGTTGAAGGGCCACCTTAGCGTGTCTTCATACACCGCGAAACTGGACAAGTAGGTCGTGAAGCATGTCGCACCGACGGTGACGTCGACATAGTGCAACCAGAAACTCGCCCGAGATTTCTTTGTGAGTGTCACCGTGGCAAAGGTACATATCGTGTACATTTGCAGAACTGCTAGTCTGGGCCCAACTGTTCTAGCTATGTACTAACTTCTTGACAAACAGAAATGTGCTAATCTTATTCCTTCTGACTACAGGTAAAGAATACCTACGAATAAAATGCTTACAGTGGTTACCTCAAGGACTACTGTACGCCAACTCAGTGGTTGCGTTCTCTGAAGAACACACACGCTCTGCCACGGTTCAAAATGGACTTCATATGCGAGATATCTTTCTTGTAAAATAGTAATAACATTATTTGGTAGTACACTTCTTATTTACTAAGATTCGTAAAGTCTAATCTCAAGGTGAGAGCTAATCATTACGCATGTTTTGCCGTTATTGTGGAGATCAGCTGTTTGTTTTGACGTTGCTGGTCCTATAAAGGCGGCACCCTGTCGTAGAAGCGGTTCGATTTGAAGTTATCTGATGGAGCCGCATAATTAGCGCTGGTGTTGAGTGGACGATACGGAACGCTCTAAAAGCCACAGCATAGTTAATTTGCTACTTCGCTCTAGTGCGGTGCGTGGTGAAGGCGTCGAGCAGACGATCCGGCATGAGTGAACATATTGAGTGCCGCATTGTTGGCTGAGATGGTTGCACGGAACTGCTGATAAGGTGTATGGATGAAGCGAAGCCCCTGCAATAAATGCCACTGTGATAATAACTGTATTGGTACTGTAATAAAGAAGTGCAGAATCCTTAAATGTCTCGTGATATATACATGTAAAACTTTTCTGTGCACATACGCCTGGTTTCGCCGCTCTTCTCGCGAGAAGAATCGTACATGGCCACCATCCTATGACGTCACCGCGTAGTCGTCTCACACTGTCCATTTGGTGGATTTCGAATTTGCAGTTCGATTTAGCTTCCGAGCGATGTAGTGAGTCTGCCTAAATATCGCATGATATTACACATTGCATAGCATGAAAAAGCAAAAACAATATTCCACGCCTCGCGCTAAAGCTTTTATAGACGCCTTCACTAAACCCTAGCGTCACTTAAATTCTAACATGTCCATGGGATATATATATATATATATATATATATATATATATATATATATATATATGAGAGAGAGAGAAAGAGAAACCGAGGGGCCCGATTTTTATTAGTCATATTATAAGCCAAGAAACAATGACACCAAGGAAGCCACAGGGGAAGTTATGTGAAGTTTTAAATTGCACTAAAGAATGAATAAATAAAGGGAAACGCAAGATGAGAACAGTAATTTCGTTGGTTTAGAGCTCTGAGGCGCCCGTTCTTCCGGCGAGCGCCAGAGCACGGGCGAAAGGACACGGCGAAAGTGTGAGTAGAAAAACGTAGTGCCACGCAAGACGGGCTCTGTGGCGAGGATGGCTAAGAGATGGCGCCAGAATAGCGCGCGCCGTCTGTTCACCGATGACGCCAACGATAAGGCATGCGGCGAGCGCGTCTACCGATACCGATATCATATATATAAGGAAAGAAAGCGCTGCATGAGCGGAGGTCTGTCTGCACCGGCTGCTTTGAATCGCGCGCACGCGTGACACGTGCACTGCGTCGCGCAATCTCCCGATTAGCGAGTCAGTCGTGCCACACATCGTTCCGTTGACAACTTGCCGCGCGAGCCAATATATTGAGAAAGGAAAACACGTATCGAGCTGTGCTCAAATTTCGCATTACGGAGTATTGTAAACATCTGTGAATTTTTTATAGACGTTCATTTACATTTATTTACATATTATGTTGTTAAATTATTAACTGCAGATAGGTTCCCCTATGCTCTCATTTGTGTCATTATTTGCGGGCTTCTTCTGAAATGCATGATATATATATATATATATATATATATATATAGCCACAAACCGCATCGCTTACCCTGCAGCTTTCTTATGTTCGCACGAGTAGTGCACTGTTTTGTGCAAATCAACGCGCGTACACAGTATATGCAATGCTCGAGCGCTGTGAAATGTGGGTGTACCACCCGTAATACAAATTTTTCGGGATATGCGAGCACGTACCAAAGCTCATTACCGCCCCTTTTGTTAAAGCAAACGTTATCTGTATCACGCTGGGAGGCACGCAGTGCACAAATTTACGTGTATGCCCACTGTCATGTCTCGACACTAGATGATGGCTTCGGCAAAGGGCGCGTCAATGCACTTTGGCACGCAATTGTAGATTCTTTAAGATTGTGACCGCGCCTGTGCTATCGTACTGTGCAAAGGAAGCGCTGGCACCGGCAGACGACTATGGCCGAAAAGTAAATATGTTGACCCTGTTTTGTGATGTCGTGTGCCAGCGGCAACCTTGTCCAGCGTACAAGTCGTGCAGGTACCGGTCAAGACTGTCAGGTGAGATTTCATTTAACATTTTCAGTGACTATTGTCATCAGAGCCAGGACATTGTAGATTACGGAGCATTTAGATTACTTAGGGCGCATTTTTCTAGCCGAACCCTACAGGGTTCTGCTGACCGTGGGTGGTGCTTGTCTTGGCGAATAGGTCTAACACAGGACAGTACTCTTGCTTCATCGCAAATTTTGCACAGCAAGAGATTCAATACACAAAACAATATTGCGGAGCTGAGAATCTAGTATATAAGGCACAAATCGTACATTCTATAGGCACAGCGAAGTTCTGTTAGCTGCGATGTCTATCCCTTCTCTCGCAGATCTCCTGAAGGAACCAAATAAGAATCGAAGGACCAGTAACGTAACCAGCCTTACAACACAATGTTTGTGTGTGGTGTGTGCCGGCTTGTTTTTGCCGACATGAAAGCCTTCCGAATGCACACTGACGACCACTCGTTTGCGAAAAGGCTTACCTGCTGTGTGTGGGTGTGTGGCAATTTGTTCATAAACATTTACTGCCTCATGAGCCATTTCCGCAAACACACGGGTGAGTCCACCGTGTGCGACCGAAAATTATCTCAGAAAAGATCCCTAAAACGCCGTACACGTGTTCATCACAACGATGCAAAGGAACTAAAAAGCCATTGAATCGCCACTTTAACACGGCTGCATACAGCAGGAAACTAGACAAGCACATCAAGCAGGTCGCACCTGGCGCTGACATAGACATTAGTGCAGCAAGATTGCCTAAAGAAACTTTTCTAAATTTCAACATGACGTTGAGACATGTCGCGTGCCATCGAACAACTTGTGGTGTGGACTGAACTGTTATAGCTAATTACTTACTTCTTGACAAATACAAGGGGGGTAATGTTACTCCTTCTGACTACAGCTGCGAATTGCTAAAAATAAAAGTGCTTACCATGGGTGGCATTGCATCAGACGTCAACGGGCAGATCTCGCCACCTCGTGGCGAGAGCTTGGCGTTGAGCTGCGCTTCCGCGTGTACGCTGGCTGCGTACACGCGGATGTACGCAGCCAGCGAAAATTCGCTGATGTGCGCGCGCGGCACCGAGACACCTAATGCGTTGGCTTCCCTGTCGAAATTTGTTTCTCAGAATTTTGGGCTGCCAAGTTGGGGGTGCGGCACTTACACGGCTGTGGTCCTTACACGATCCATAAGGTATACAATGAAACTTTTCAGAAAGATGCAGAGCCGCGCTTTCCGCTTGTAATGGTTGCACGTTGGGCTTGTTGCCATAACATGATTAAGACAAAAGGCGTAGCTGATCAAAAATAAAGGACGAAAGACGCGTATAGCGCCAATCGTGTGTGTTGTTTGTGTCATTTTATTTATTTTTTTCCTTTTTCTGATGCGATACGCCTACTTCCCCTTGTTGCGTCCTCTGTAGACAGGGTCGCGCCGTGCAGCTGCCGTGAATTCGGAGTCAAAAAACCCTGTGTGAATTGTTTTCTCATTACGAAGTTTTTACTTACATTTTGTGGCTGGCGATTCCGAGCTACTAGTGTTCGTACTTCGCGGGATCAAATCCCGGCCACGGCGGCCGCATTTCGATGGGGGAAAAATGCGAGAACACCCGTGTACTTAGATTTAGGTGCACGTGAAAGAACCTCAGGTGGTCCGAATTTCCGGGGTCCCCCACTATAGCGGCGTACCTCATAACCGGATCGGTCTTTGGCACGTAAAACCCCACAATTTAATTTAGTGTTCATACTGTCCAGCTTTAGGGAAACAGTTTACCAGGATTTCAAAGCCTTCAGCGTGCCACCCAAGAAGCAGAAATGCGCATTGCGAACGTGCTGCGTACGTACCCGGCGAGAAGCTTAACAAATGACAACGTCCGAGAAGAGGTGTATTTGCCTGCGTGATGGCTTTACCGCAGTACAAAAACGTTGCACTGCGGCAAAGCGTACACCACAGTGAAACGCTTACGCTGAGAAAAGCGAGGCTCGCGGACCGCCGATCTTGTTTGTGTGCACACCCCGGCCCGCTCTAGCTTCTGGAGCCCTAATCCACAGACCGCATGCGAGATCCTCCGCCATCCGCCTTATAATCGCACGTGCTTGCCTAATGCTTCCATTTGCAAGCATTTTTAGCTTCGCATGTTAAATGATTTCAAAATACCGATATTAGGTGCGGTGAAGCCTAGATCAGTCAATGTGGAACGCATGCAATCGTTCTTGCCCAAATTTTGCAAAAGATAGCATTTTACGACCGGGATCGTCACGTTATTGTGACCCGGGGTCGAGGACGAGAGACGCACTCTTGGAGCAGACGATGAGAAGACGAAAGCTTTATACAATATGTACAGATATGTACAGATATAGCAGGTAATAGCTGGTAATAGCAGTAAGAGCGCACCATAAGGACGGGGCGGCTGGTGGCTACTCTCTCTCACAAAGGGTAGGTTCTGCCTTAAATCCCTTTTTGGTCCCTCGTCGGCAGCAACGAGGCGGGGCGGATGTTGACGTCACCCGCGTCGCATTCTTCTCTCCTCACGGGAAGGCCTGGTGCAGCTTGAAGTCACCCGCGTCTAATTGATTCGTTGTCCCCCCGCGTCGAATTATTGATCAGCAACCTACAGATATGCTTCGATGTAAAAGCGATGCTGTGCTTTGGGCAAAAAAATATACCAGCATTCCTTAACACATCATCCGCGTACATTTTTTTGTATCAGCAGCTGGGAAAGGTGCTATCAGGCAATATATATGCAAGACAATTTACGTGCTAATGCAACACCACCTAGATAGCAAGCCTTCACTCTCTGTTAAATGACGTCATGTTACTTGACCCAAAGTTCCCTCTGCCAAGCGCAGCGTGGCGAAAGCAGTGACGTAATAATCGCCGCGGATGCGTTTCGAGTGTGTCCATTTGAATCTGCAATTCCGGCCGGGTAGCATGACGTCATTCAACAGAGTGTGCAGGCCTGATACTGTCTATAGGTAGTGTTGGCTAATGCCGTGAAGTGAAAGCAGATGTGACGTGTGACTCGTGATTATCGATCCCATCAGACACCACTTGGCGTCGCAGTTGGGAGACTGCTCTTGGCCACTGCAGCAAAGTGTGGCAGTATCTACGCGGTGGTCGCTCGCACTGCGTCGACGCCAAAAGTAGGTCACAGCTAGGTTTGTGGATCGCGCGCTTCTCGACATGAAATGAAATACAAGCGTTGCTGGTGCTGACATACCTACAGTCATTGTCGAAGACAATGTAAGGTGAGTGCTTCCGCTGGAATATTACAAGAGGGACTCATCTGGGATGTAAACTAACGCTGAATCAAATGTGATCTCTCTTGCAAGACATAATCTTATTTATTTTTGTAACATTTAACGCATTATATTCTGTGAATTTCCCACTTTTGTCAGGCGGGTAAGCCACTCAGACCCTGCCAGAATCTTGCCGTACCTTTTTTCTATTCCTGTTTTTGTGGAGATTCTCAAGCTTTTATTATTATTACTGTTGAAATAAATAGAACAGCAGGCTTGAATGATTCCTGTACGGTTAAACTGATTTATTAACACTGTAATAGGCTGCCGCAGAAAGCACTGAACGGAGAAAAAAAAAGCTTCATTGTGTTGCACATGACTACTTCGCCCGGCACAGTATTGCCTACTATTACCTATGAATTAAATGTGCAGCCATCGCCACTCTCAGAAGCTTACGTAGACGGTGAAACCCTGCATAAATTGGCTAGCCTCAAAGTTGGGCACTATAGCACCATGGTCAACACGCTCGGCTCCCGATTGCACGATGCCCCAGTGACGGTGGTATACAAAAGTTTTCTTTTGAGCCCTTCCCCGAATTTTGAAGACATTGCTACGCGCCGCCGAAATCATTCGCTCTTTTATTCGTTAAATGTGATTTAGAGATAGCTGTTCAATGATTATTATTTTGCGTGTAAAGTGGGAACCTATAGCAGAGACCGAAAAACACAAAAGAAGAAAGGAAGACGTCCTCGTGCTTTTTTTGTTCCAGTATCCCCGCTAAACATTCGCGCTTAACAAACACACACAAAAAAAATGATGGAACCCCAAGTAGCCCAATAAGTCGCACTACTAAGTTGCATGGTTCTAACGTACGGTTATTATGTGTAATCTAACCATCCTGCAATACCAGCAGACATATCACCACTGGACAACCGCCTACCACCCGCAGACGAGTTGGCTCATAAGGGCGCCTCAAGAAAACCCTCGCCGACCTGTTTACCCCGACGTCACCCTGAAGACATAGAATGCCGTCCTTCCCTGCGTAAGCTTCGCTTACAACGTGGCAGTGGAAGAAAAACGCTAGATGTGATGCTGTTCAAGCTGGTTTACCGGAGGAATCCGGCACCGACTGTTTACGCCTTGTTGGCCCACGTCAGCGACGAAGACAATTTGATCACGACGTCGACTTCCTCCAGCAAGCCTAAAGAAGCGCAACTCGTCCGCCTGCGCATCAAGAACAAGGAAACAACTGACAGCCAACACTATAGTCTACGATGACGCAACGGAGAATACAAGCCCGGCAACCGTGTTTATGTTTGGACCCCAACACGCCGACAGGGACTTAGCGATAAACTTATGCGATACTTTTGGGGGACTGTGAACGATACCCGACGTCTTGGCACGCTCGACTACAATTTCGTGCAAGCAATGTCACGCAATAGCAGCGACACTGTGCACGGCCTGAAGTTGTCCGCGTAGTACTTATGAAGCCATTTAGGCGAGCGCTAACGATTTGTTAACCTTAATTATTCCCTGCTTGATTAGTCTGCTTGTTTGTGTGCATTGTTTTTCTGTTCGCAGCACCGGGACGGTACCATTTAGGAGGAGATTTTGCCACTCATACTTCCCTTTTTGCGGTGACCGGCATTCATTGGTTTACAACTGTTACAATCTAATCGCTCGGCGTAAGAGGCGTCAAGCTTCATGTATTGGAACTTTCTCGGCCGTTGTCGCCAATTCTCTAGCGAGGGAACATGGTCTAATCAGATCGAGTGCCCGACGCGAATTGTGGTCTACATTGTCTTTCATTTTTAGGGGGACAGAAACGAGCGCGCGACCATAGTGCGCCATATGCGGCGGCCAGGACAACTACTTGCGCAGGCGCGTTGAAAGCCACAGGCGGCGCTTACGGCGTGTCGTATTCAACTCTGCCGGCATGCGCAAAGCCTCGCACCATAGTGGCACCGTAGCTTTGCCTGCATCGCGGTGCACCAATTCACTGGACTCCATTTGTCTTTCGTGTAAACCTTCGTAAAGTGCCGAGTGCTTTACGGCATAAGGCACATCAAGCTGCTTCAAGATGATAGCAAGTATTCTGAGAAAAACAGTTTCTAAATGCGTAAGCATTTCTATGCTCACCCAACGAGAAAACTTTCCGTGCATCCGTCCCTATATACGTCCGCCCGTACCGCGCGTAAGACGATCGCTTTCGAGATAGAGCCCACAGCAGCAAGCGGCTTTACCTTCGTGCTGCCTGGCGCTTCAACGCGAAGGAAGCGACGAAAACCGTTCGCGGAGTTATCAGCAGTCTGCACTCACTGTCCGCTTCGTAGATCGCTTTCAAGATACAGTCAGCGCGGCCGTACCAAAGTACGTTTGATCGGTCCGTGCCGCCGCCTGAGTCCTTTGATCACGTTTCCTGATGGTTCTGCACGGGAGGACAAGCCGCAAAAAAAAAAAAAGATAACTGCTTATGATGATCGGAACGTCATCAGCGCCCACATGCCGCCGCTGCCTCCTTCGGTAGTTTGCTTGCGTTATCAGTTACCTTGCGCTGGTGTTCGTGCCAGTTTGTGTCGCTGCAGCTACGCACGTTTGTACTTACTGGCCGGATTAAGTGTCCTAACCCTGGTAATGACACGGGACTGCGTGTAGATGAGCAAATGGCACCATGCTTACGCATACTTACACAACTGCTGGAGAAGTTTCTGTGTGTGTTTTTTTTTTTTTTTTGTAGAGGTGTATGTTTCGCTATTTCACAACACACCGTATGCACGACGGATGTGTCTATGTGGCACTCGTATCAGTTGAACTTATGAACTCCGAACTGCTCAGTAAAACGTTCCCAGTTCAATCATAGTGCTATGTCCGGAATAGAAAAATAGAAAAAGCGATGCAGCTGTCAACGAAGATTTTTTCGAGGTTAAGCAATGAGACATGTATTACGTGATAACGACTACTTGTATTTTTACGTTCGGTCATTTTGCGGCTGAACACAACCATCCGTTCATTAGAACGGGGCGGTTGCAGTACTATAGAAGCGAAGTAATGCCATTTACCGTTTCTGATTTTACAATGATTGGATTGGCTGAGTAGGGAAAGTATACCTAGCCTAGGAAGACAGCGCGAGAGACCCGACATGCTAGGAAAAGGACGGACGAAAACATTGTACGAAATGTTCATGCTGTAAACATACGCGCCTCAGCTCCCATGACTTTCGACGTGTTATAAAGGCTGTCCCGAAAAACGTCAAGTCTCTCATAAACGCACAAACACGCAAGAAAGCAGGTATTCTGCTAACGTTACACTTCTGAGCAGTATGTCTTGCGAAGGGCGATAAAATCCAGCGTTTTACGTACGGCGATACGAAATTCTTTCATTCGTGTCCACTACATCGGGATGTAAGCAAACTTTGGCCGCCAGCATGAGGCGAGGTTTCGCGTGCGGCGACACAGTAGCAGACGACACGCGTTTGTCCCTCAACGCGCATGCGCAAGGAGTTCGTCTAGTGGCGCCACGCTCGCGTGTTTCCCTTACGAGTGGACGACCCTGTACATTCTGGAAGGGACACGAGAACCAGCGATTACGGCAGAATTTACGACGAGCCATGTACAATTAGCCAAAGCACTTAACCCGTAGATCTGGCTTCGACAAGTGTGCTCTCCGCTAGCGTCGTGCTTGTGCATCACTTTCTTTTTCTAGGAGTAAGCTCGCTCAACGAAAAGTTAGCTTTTATGACTGAGCTGTCGCAACTTGTTCTGAACCTCACTACAACGTGGCGATAGTAACATTATAGGAAGGGTCCTAAAGCGAGCTTGAAGGTACATTTTGCGTGAACCTCTTGGGAACTGCGCGAGGCAAGGGTTTAGACTAGAGAACCGAGAGCGCAGCTACTATGAGCAGCAAATAAGCAATCTACGCCAAAGTTATATTAAACAACGGCAGCTGCTTGAACAACTTCCTTTAGGAACAGGCTTGGGACACTGAACTCCAGAAAAGTAAGTACCCTTGCGTTTTTCACTACTCTGTCATTGAATACTGGCCGCCGCCAGCTGCAGAGCGCACCTATTTCTCTAACCGTTTATGGTGGTTATCCTCAGTACGTGCATTATGTTCGCATTTTAGGATACCACGTTACGGCTTCTGGCTCGACTGCGTCATGGATGAAAGAAGCACGCCATCGCTCAATGCAGCTGCTGCACTTAGTTAGGCAGATCCCTTCAAAGGCCGGCGGTGCTATTGAACTGAGATAACCCAATTACTTGTCCGTGGTGTATTGCAGCCAATACTTGTTTTATCAAGCCCAATTTATATGACGCATTAGGACTGGGACGTTTAGAGGTGGGGAGACAGAGATGCAATGCGAACCATCACCCGTCTTCCACGCTTCAGCCCAATTTATATTCGTCAAGGAGAAGGAGGTTTCAAAACGTTCGGTGAATTAGCTCATCAGCGGTGATCGTCCCGTCGTCTCAAGCATTCAGCTCCTCCAGCAGTTCAAGCCTTACGCCATTACATAGACATCAATCCTTCATCGCAGGGCCATGTCAACCTTTCAACGTGGTCGCTCAAACAACACACAAACTGCAAGCCTCTTGGTCGCATCCGCACCTCAAAACAACTGACTCCACAGCTGCCATTTGCCGTTGTATACATAGAATGCAGCAGAATGCGATGTTGGTCTAATTGGTTCATGCTTGAAATGTGGTCCTGACGCAACAAAACTGAGAGGAAAGAAGGGACAGAAAAAGTGCCAACTTGCAACTGAATTTATTACATAGAAACACCCGTATTTTATACACACACGATTGACATGTGCAGAACCATGCGCAGAAAAAAGATTACAAATCACCCTAGCGCATCTAAAAATTGGTACTGATTATCGTGCCATGAGACCGTCGGGACACTGACACAAGCATCACCTTTTTTCTCTATAATAAATGCCTCCAGAAATTCACGTGCCAGCGTTCTCCCGACTCTTAACTAGTAGACGCGAGTCCCCAAACTGGGGCTCGCAGCCACACGAAGTACAACGAAAGGGCAGGTGCGAACCTGTACCGTTTTTCATCGATAATTTGTGCTCCCTTAATTGGTCGTTAGTGCAGCGTACAGTTTGGCCGATATATGCTCGGCCGCAATCCAGAGGTATCTCGTAGACTGTGCCAATGGCACAGCGCAGAAAAGGCTTGGTGCGCTCCTTTGTGCAGGCAGGCTTGGCATTTTGAGAGGCATTGTGGATGCAGAGCCTCGACGGCTTATTAGGCGCAGAGAAAACCACAGGCACGTCGTGCCGATTGGCAACCTTTTTCAGGTTGTGCGAGACCTTGTGCATGTACGGCACAACTTGCGGTTTTTCCTTATTTATCTTCTGCTGGACCTGGCACTCTGCCCTTCAATCTCTGCAGCAGCAACTCGCACACGCTGATAAGGACCGAAGAAGCGAAGCCGGCTGCAACCAGCCGCGACTCTTACAAGTAAAAGCTCTCTTCCATCGTGTGTTCGCATAACTTCATGAGCGCAGACCGAAGACACATCGTTGCTATAGCCCTTTTGACAAGTTTAGAGTTCGCGGAATCGAACGGGAGTAAATCTATTCGCGCTCGGGGTCTATATTGCCAGAGAACATGTCGCTCGCCTAGGGTCATACAAATGTCTAAAAACTGCAGGTGCATGTTCGAAGGTAGTTCATGGGTAAAGGTTAAACCTTTTCCATGCTGTCTGAATAGGGATAAAACCGAATCTACTACATGAGACATAGACACTAAGTTACGTTTCAAAACCACAAGGAAATCATCAACGTATCTAAAAATCTTGAGGACAGTGTCCGTGTCAATCACACTATCTAAAATGCGGTCAATACATGAAAGCAAAATGTTGCATAAAACAGGAGCAACACATGAGCCGATGCATATCCCCCCTTTTTTTTGCACAAGCAGGTTAAGCGTTTTTCTTTATACCGCATTAAATTTATCGAAAATCTAACATTATTCGTGCTGGCCACCCCTAGTCTGTGTTGCGACATCACGGAAGAGGCGGCAGTGGCAGTATATCTTGACAACTTATCAAGCGTCCCAGTTCGTTCCTCGGAAAGAATAACCAGTGTACTTTGTAAGAAACCATCTCACTAGACGCTGCTGATTTTTAACCAAGTGCATGAACAGGAAATTTGCAGTTTCCTCCGAAGGACGGAGAATTGACGGTGATAGCAAGGCTCAGACTAGCGCTGGGACTCCTCGGACAAAAGTACACGCGGTTGGGACATTTTGGCGTGACGCAGCTCACAAATAAACTCCTGTTGCGTAGAAGGAACCGCACAGTAGACTGGACGATAGGCCATTCACAGAAGCAAATGTCTTGGGTGCGTGGTCTCACAGCTCCTCAGCCCAGAAAGCCACTCGAGTTAACAGTACCCGAAGGCGACAGACTTGAGTGCCGGAGTTTAGATGTATGCTCTGCAGATCACATGGTGCATGTGATAGTGTGATCAAGACTCGCGTCTTCTCTACCTCTCTTTCGTTCAATCCCCCATTCCACTCTCCACGTTTAGGGAAGACAGCTCTTGACGACACACAGGAAGAGGCCATACCGCTCTCACGGTCCGACGCAGCCAGCAGACTTCGAGTGCTTGCACAGGAGATCACGCTCTCTCTATGGTGCACACCAAGCAGCCAGACCAACCGGAGCAATCGACACTACCACCTGCCCTCTTTGATGCATCTCTTTATGCCAACTGGACTCCGCCGAAAAGAGGCCACTATGCTTTATCGCTTATGGCTAGGGGTGGCATTCACGAAATCTTATTCATTCCTCATTGGAATGGCCGACAACCCTTTTTGCAATGCCTGTCTTTGCGAGGAGACGCTAGAACATATTCTATGCGACTGTCCTGAATATGATGTTCCGAGACAGTCCCTGGCGTCCGTTCTAGCACACCTGGACAATCGACCACTGTCAATTGAAACCATTCTCGCGTGTCGTCGACAGAAGACATCGCAGCTGAAAGCAACGAAGGGACTGCTTAGGTTTTTAAAGGAAACAGGCTTGGACAAGCGGCTATGACAGTGATGTCACGTACCACGCAAGAGCCCCTCTCCACGGTTAGGGCAGCAAACTAGGCAAAGTATAGTTAAGTGCTTGCCTTTCTTTCCTCCATCCTCTCCCGCCCTATTCTGGCAGCTGCGAAAACGTGTCGCTACGCTGAAGTAACGCTGATGCGATCAAGAGTGCCACCAGTGGTGTGGAAGGCATTGCACTTGAATGGTGCCCGAGATGCGACCGACGGGAAACCGTTCGTTTGTTTATGGTGCTTTCAGGGTGAAATTAGCTCTACGTAGTGCTCGGGCTTGCCTCACGGATTGCGATGGACTTTTCCCGCGAGACAAGCCATAGCCGGCGCGTAGAAAAGGCGCCAAGCGTCTCAACACGTAAATTCTTATGCGTGTTCTATTCCGCTTATGGCGACGTGTATCTGTGAACTATTTTTCCCCGTAATATTCGCAGGGTTGGACTTTGGTGCTGTAAGTACCGTCATCAGATTTGACTGGCAGACGTTTTTATTTATCTCTATTTAGCTGTATATTCGTTACATCCGTTACAATATGTATACTGAAGAAATACACGTTGAAACACAAATTTATGTGCGACGTCTCGACCGGCCATATACTAAAAGTTAGCAACATATGCTTCAAACAGCAAAACACAGGGCCTGTTTCTTAAATTGGAATTTCAAAGAAGACATGAACCAGACAAGACAGACTATTCTCTTGAATAATACGAGGCGGTATATGTGCAGCCTTTGAAGTATTTGCACCCAGTTCAGGGCGCAGGCACCGTATCACAATACAAGCGTTTAAAATGTATTTAATAAACTCCTGTATACCAGAAGGTATAAACAAATGGTAGTCAATAGTACCAGATTGGGCAACATGGAAGGCCTCTAAGATTGTAAAATGCGTGCTGACAGAGTTCCCACTAATGACTAACTAGCTCTCTTATATGCCTCTGGTGCTGTGAATAAAGCTACTTTTTAAAAGCTGAAAGTGTTTGCGTAGTCCCAAATGCATCAATATGATTTCGCGCCATGTAGACTGGAACGTATGAAATAGAAATACTGTTGCCTAACACAAAGGTGGAGGACATCTTGCTCGTTTCACGTAATTTCCTTTGGATCACTGTAGCAAGAATAAGCCGTAGGAACCTAATATATACCAGATCTGTTAGAAAAGTATCCGACCTTCGGCCGAAGAAAAAAAAAACTGGCATAACTGCAGTCTTGGAAACCTAATCACACTCAGTGTGTGCACTCCTTGGGAGTGCACACTTGGGAGTGCACACACTTCTCCCAGCTGTGCTGCCATTGTTGGAAGCATTCCGAGAAGGCCTCTTTCAGAATGGAGTTTATCTCAGCTGTCGTTGCAGCCGTAATGTCTTCTGTTGTCTGAAATCACGCTCCTTTCAATGGCCTCTTGATTTTGCGAAACAGCCAGAAGTCGCAGGGTGCCATATCAGCAGAGCAAGGAGCCTGTTGAACTACAGGAGTCTGGTTTTTCGCCAGAAAGTCTGAATGAAATGCGAGGAATGTGCAGGAGCATTGTCGTGATGGATGCGCCAATTTCCTGTTGACCACAACTCCGGTCTCTTGCGCCGCACAGCATCACGTAGGCGACGGAGGACATCTCTGTTGTACTCTTTGGTGATTGTTTGACCCTGCGGTGCGTACTCGTGGTGTACCACACCGCGGGAGTCAAAGAAAGCAGTCAGCATCACTTTGACGTTGCTGCGCACTTGGCGGGCCTTCTTTGGTCTTGGTGACGTGGAATGCTTCCACTGTGACGACTGGGATTTGGTTTCCGGGTCGTACCTGTACACCGAAGACTCGTCACCAATGATTATGGTGTTCACGATGTCGGGGTCACTGTTTGTGGAATTCAGCATGTCCTGTGAGACTTCAACACGAAGTTGCTTTTGCTCCACCGTGAGCAGCTTCGGCGCCAATTTAGCCGCAAGTCTGTTCATGGCCAAATCTTCGGTCATAATGGAATGTGCAGAAAAGTGCTGCTGCCCACCTCTTCCGCGATTTTTGGGATGGTCGTACGACGTTCCCGCATCACCACAGCGTTCACTTCGGCAATGACCTGGTCATTTCGGCATGTTGATCGCCGACCGGAGCGTGGCTCGCTCTCCACCGATGCGCGGCCGTCTTTAAACCGGTTGCACCACTGCTTAATCTGCGTGCTGCTCATAGCATCGTCACCGAAAGCCGTCTGAATCTTCCGAATGATTTCCACTTGGCTGTCGCTCAGTTTCTCGCAAAATTTGATGCAGTAGCGCTTGTCCAGTCGCTCCGCCATTTTCCTTGTAATAAAAAAATCCGACGAGAGCACTGCGCACAGCCTCACTGAAACGCTGCGTCCCAGCCACTGACGCTATCGTCAGGCGGGAAAAAAATCGCGCATGCTTACGAAGCTTCAAGGTGGGCTGATTCAAGCGTGCTTGTTTCATATCCATCAGGTGTTCGCAGAAAAAAATAAGGTCGGATACTTTTCTAACAGACCTCGTATCTGCTTACAGGATGCCAGCCGGTACAAAGCGAGCCCGACTGGAGTGTGACAGGGAATACACCAGCAACTCGTCAAAACATTGTCAAGTGTGTAGAAAGATTTGCACGAAGAGCTCAAGCCTGCAAAACACACTTGCTTATTCACACTTGTGAAAGGCCCCATCAGTACCGATCGGGCGGCATGAAATTCAAGCGGAAGCAACACCTTGAGGATCACTGCCGAATGCACACAGGCGAGAAACCGTACAAGTGCCATTTGTGTCCGAGTGATTTCAATCACAATACCTCGCTGGACGAGCACCTAATGGCTCACACAGGAGAAAGACCACATCAGTGCCAAACGTGCGGCATGAAATTCAAGCGGAAGCAACACCTTGAGGATCACTGCCGAATGCACACAGGCGAGAAACCGTACAAGTGCCATTTGTGTCCGAGTGATTTCAATCACAAGACCTCGCTGGACGAGCACCTAATGGCTCACACAGGAGAAAGGCCACATCAGTGCCAAACGTGCGGCATGAAATTCAAGCGGAAGCAACACCTTGAGGATCACTGCCGAATGCACACAGGCGAGAAACCGTACAAGTGCCATTTGTGTCCGAGTGATTTCAATCACAAGGCCTCGCTGGACGAGCACCTAATGGCTCACACAAGAGAAAGGCCGCATCAGTGCCAAACGTGTGGCATGAAATTCAAGCGGGAGCAACACCTTGAGGATCACTGCCGAATGCACACAGGCGAGAAACCGTACAAGTGCCATTTGTGTCCGAGTGATTTCAATCACAAGTCCTCGCTGGACGAGCACCTAATGGCTCACACAGGAGAAAGGCCACATCAGTGCCAAACGTGCGGCATGAAATTCAAGCGGAAGCAACACCTTGAGGATCACTGCCGAATGCACACAGGCGAGAAACCGTACAAGTGCCATTTGTGTCCGAGTGATTTCAATCACAAGACCTCGCTGGACGAGCACCTAATGGCTCACACAGGAGAAAGGCCACATCAGTGCCAAACGTGCGGCATGAAATTCAAGCGGAAGCAACACCTTGAGGATCACTGCCGAATGCACACAGGCGAGAAACCGTACAAGTGCCATTTGTGTCCGAGTGATTTCAATCACAAGGCCTCGCTGGACGAGCACCTAATGGCTCACACAAGAGAAAGGCCGCATCAGTGCCAAACGTGCGGCATGAAATTCAAGCGGAAGCAACACCTTGAGGATCACTGCCGAATGCACACAGGCGAGAAACCGTACAAGTGCCATTTGTGTCCGAGTGATTTCAATCACAAGTCCTCGCTGGACGAGCACCTAATGGATCACACAAGAGAAAGGCCGCATCAGTGCCAAACGTGTGGCATGAAATTCAAGCGGAAGCAACACCTTGAGGATCACTGCCGAATGCACACAGGCGAGAAACCGTACAAGTGCCATTTGTGCCCGAGTGATTTCAATCACAAGTCCTCGCTGGACGAGCACCTAATGGCTCACACAGGAGAAAGGCCACATCAGTGCCAAACGTGCGGCATGAAATTCAAGCGGAAGCAACACCTTGAGGATCACTGCCGAATGCACACAGGCGAGAAACCGTACAAGTGCCATTTGTGTCCGAGAGATTTCAATCACAAGTCCTCGCTGGACGAGCACCTAATGGCTCACACAGGACAAAGGCCACATCAGTGCCAAACGTGCGGCATGAAATTCAAGCGGAAGCAACACCTTGAGAATCACTGCCGAACGCACACAGGCGAGAAACCGTACAAGTGTCATTTGTGTTCGAGTGGTTTCAATCACAAGTCCTCGCTGGACGAGCACCTGATGGCGCACGCCGGCAAAAAGCCGCACCAGTGTCCTCTCTGCGCTCGCCGATTTAGTCGAAAATATCACCTCAATCGGCATATGGGAACGCTCGGGTGCAAAAAGTGGCAGCACTTCTTTGAGTCGGGCACAAGTCTTCCTAGGAAAACGCAACCTCAATGAAACGAACACTTCCCTACAGTTCACTAAGCTAAGTGCCGTGCGTGAAGTGCCGTTTTAGTCTTGAGTATGAGATTGAAGCACACAGTATGCAGCTACACTGATGTGATCAGTACTGCGAGTACTACGCTGGTGATTAGTACTACGCTGATGTGATCAGTACCCTTCAAGGAATCTGTCATACTCTGCGAGAACACACAGGATAGGCCGCCCACCAACCCTACGTGGCAGCAGCTCTTTCCAATAATACTATAAAGACGAACACCTGTGACTTTTGGTAGGGAGGCGTGAAAGTGGAAATTCGAGCGCCCAAGGTTTCTTCATTTTTGGTGTTCAATTATGTATGCCTATACACCGTAGTCTCCAGGCTGCATACTTGTAAGATATTCAATAAACACTGAAAGTGCTCCTCATCATTGGGTTTTCATTATTCATTCCGTTTTTATGCTCAAACGTGGACTGTCCCGCAGAGGTCGACTAGAGGTGCAATGCAGGTTGTATATCACTGTGCATTTAGTAGAAGGTACGCTGAGATCTGCCCGCCTTTCTATGGACTCTTTTATTTACGCATATTTTGGCAATATTGGCGCCAATTTGCCAATACTATCTAAATAGAACAAATTTCAATTTCTTCACAGGAAATTGTCATAAAATGCGCTTTTTGTGAGTGTGCAGACGATTGCGCGTCTTACATCTTAGTTGCAGTACTCAAATTCGCAAGGAAAGAAAAGGGGTTAAACAAAAGAGGGGGGTTTAGTCGGCCTCAGGGGGGGGGGGGGGAGGTTACAACCCCCCCCCCCCCCCGTCGGTGCACCACTGCTTCTTTTACCGTCTGCTCGTGTGTGCGCTGCCTCCTCTCTGGCACTACTTCTTCTTCACTATAAGACACTTTCGGTTGACTATCTAACAAACGTGCAAGTCTGGTTGAAGTTTACGCCCGCGCTTGCGTACATCATCTGTCGCACCAGCCACGGTGGTTTGCGGTATATCCGG
This sequence comes from Dermacentor silvarum, assembly GCF_013339745.2. NCBI lineage: Eukaryota > Metazoa > Arthropoda > Arachnida > Ixodida > Ixodidae > Dermacentor > Dermacentor silvarum. Next base: position 47,551,596 of record NC_051164.1, on the reverse strand, counting down.
TACTGGTCTGCGCTATACTTGGGACGGCAATCGTCCGAGGCAGCAGCCGGCATCCGGCACATAGCATGTGTGGCACAACCAGTTGCCGAAGTTGTTGTATAATCGGTAAGACGGCCACAGTGAGCACCGGGAGACTGGGTAGAAAATCCAAAGAAAGCTTCACTTCAACATAAACAACCTAAGATATTATTGCGAATTCACATGCACGTTCACAAAGTGAGTTACTGATCACCATGTCAATTCATCATCTTCCACAGAGACTGCGGAGGGTCATTCTCAATCGATAACTTCATATGAGCCGTGACAGCCTGGGTTTCTTGAGGTTTGAAATGATGAAGCCACTGATTAGCAGCTGATTCTTCAATAAACTGCAAGATCTGAGATTCCGACTCTTCACGGTAAAGCTTTCTCGAATGTGCTCGTTTACTTTACTCTCGCAAAATTCCGGAAGAGGCCAGGGAGGCATTGAGGGCCCAGCAAGAAAACCTGGCTTACAACACTACACACGTGTGTATTTTGTACAGCATGGCTTTAACCATCATGGAAACACTTCAAACTCACAGCGCAGACCGCATGGGCCACAAAAATCACCTGTTGTGTATGTGGTAAATTTTTTTTGAGTCATTACAACCTCAAGAGGCATTACCGCACGCACACGGGAGAAAAGCCCTACTCGTGTGGCGTGTCTGGCGGTAAATTTTCTCAGCAGCATCACCTGAGGAGCCATATGCTCATGCATACAGGCGAAGAGCCGTACAGTTGCCATTTTTGCACGGCTGCATACAAAGAGAGGAGGCGATACCTGGTTAAGCACATCGCCAATCACATCGAAGAAGACTGTGCAGTCACAAACAATGCGGTCACAAGTTCTCACGGAGGAATGTAATCTGTATGGCTTGATAAAAGCCTAGAACTCGGCTTTCCGTCGCACAACTTGCGATCACGGCCGAGTTCCTCAAAATTATTACGTATACCTTCTTGACAAACACACTTGGACCAACCTTATTCCTTCTGACTACAGCTGGAGAGCGGCTAGGCAAGAAATGTTTATCACGGTTATCTCGGGAAACACTGTACGCAGGAACAGCGGTCGGTGTTCTTGATAAATAAATTCGTTTTTTCTCAATTCTCGTGGTCACTAATGGTCTTTAAAAATGCTTTCGGTAGCAAACCCTACTACTAGTGATATATTTTTATCGCGAATAAGGATTAGGGAGATGAATAAAAATCGCGATATCATTTCCGACGTTTTGTGAACGGCCGTGCAGATATTCTTTAAGAGTGTTTGCGAACTCCAGCAATGGTTTCATTACCTCTTGTTGTACCAATGGGACGTTGAAAACAGAAAAATTCAGTTAATTAAACTCAGTACTGGGAACGCTTAGCACTAGGAAGTTCACGTTTTTTTATTCTGACTTTCATAGTACAAAAATATATACATGGCGCTGAAAGTGTAAACGTGTTCTCCCCTTCAGGCCTGGTTCTTACATGTTTCATTATGAGACTTTCTGTCAAGAAATCAAGCACACATAGTGCTTGATTTCTTAGAAATAAGCGTTGAATCAACATAGGGCTGCAACAATATAGGGCTGCGAAAGAAACGTGTAAAGATAGAAACGAGATTCCGGGTCAAGCACGTTTGTAAATGATTTGAGATCTCACCGCTTACTGCATAAACTGTAATATAGGTCAACCGGGAATATACATTAGCGCTTGACCTTGACTTGTGACCTGACCTGACCTCTTACCACTGCGCCCGACGACGACGCACATTGCTCTTAAGATGGCTATAGAAGACGCGAGGTGACTGTACGTCTGTTTTTTCGGTACGAAATCTCAACCTATATTCCGGCCCGTACCGTAGTTAGCAATCACAATGATGAAATGACACAAATAACTGCAGCCAGGCATGCCGATTACTCGTGTGTCTGTGTAGTAGCTATACCTGTGTGACGATTTACCGACATTATCTCGTCTGAAAACTTCACGTCCGTAACTTGACATCCCAAAACGCGACAGACCGACTAGAGCAACAAACCGAATAATTAGGCAACGCACCTTATTAGAAAACGCACCAATAAAGAAGTATTAGTAAGATGTGATCAAAATACACGCACATGGTGTTTTCGTGAGGAATACACTTCACTCCATTTTGGCACAAGTTAAAGCCAGTGACCGAATATATATATATATATATATATATATATATATATATATATATATATATATATATATATATATTGTAAAGGCGTTTATTAGGCACCAGCCTTTTGGACCGACCGTTAGTTCAAGGCCCGAGATCTCAGCACGAGCGGCGTTTCTCGAGGAGAGCGCAGGAGGGATCGACCCACTAGAAAGGGCTGGAGAGCATGACCCACTATGGCGTTCATATCCTTCGCTACAATCACCCCGGGAGCGAAAAGGGAGCCGTCGGGCGACCTAACAGCTGGTCACTATGAGTGGGTCATAGTAGGTCTTGAGGCGCTCAACGTTGACAATGTCGCGTCCACGACGGCGCATGTCCGTAGAAGGTTCAACTGGTTCGATCACGTAGTTGACGGGAGATGCGCGTTCGACGATACGGTAGGGGCCTTCATACTTGGGCACTAGTTTGGATGAGAGACCAGGTGTAGCGGAAGGAACCGAGAGCCACACAAGCGCTCCAGGAAGGAAGGTGGGTGCAGAAGTGGTGTCACCGCGTGTGCTCTTCTGGCGCTCTTGGTCACTGGATGTAATGACCCGTGCGAGATCGCGGCACTCTTCGGCATGTCTTGCCGTGTCAGAAATGGGCGCACATTCGGATGCAGCCGGCCGGTACGGTTGAATTGTGTCGATGGTGTGCGACGGGTGCCGACCGTACAGTAGGAAAAAAGGTGAAAAGCCAGTGGTGCTCTGAGTAGCGGTGTTATAGGCGTAAGTGACGAAGGGCAGAATGGCGTCCCAATTAGTATGGTCGGAGGTGACGTACATAGCAAGCATGTCCCCGAGGGTACGGTTGAAGCGTTCGGTAAGGCCATTGGTTTGGGGGTGCTATGCCACAGTTGTGCGATGAACAACGTGGCACTCCTTGAGAATGGCTTCAACGACTTCGGACAGGAAGACACGTCCGCGATCACTAAGCAGTTCCTGGGGTGGCCCATGTCGCAGGATGAATCGTCGAAGCAAGGAGGAGGCAACATCGCGCGCTGTAGCTGCCGGTAGGGCGGCAGTTTCGGCGTATGTGGTCTAAAGTCTTTTTTAGGGACTTTAATCTGGTCAGGTGGTCGACTGCCACAATTGCCCAGCGATTTCCAGCCGACGTCAGTGGAAGGGGCCCATACAAATCGATGCCGACGCGTCCAAACGGCCGGGTAGGGCAAGTTAAAGGTTGCAGACCGGCTGGCGAGAGGCGGGGCGAAGATTTCCGGCGCTGGCAATCGGGACAAGAGCGAACGAACTTGAGAACGTAGCTGTACATCCCGCGCCAGTAATACCGCTGTTGAAGACGCTGGTAAGTATTGAAAACGCCGGTGTGCGCACACTGTGGATCAGCGTGGAAAGCTGCGCATACTTCGGAACGCAGACTGCGGGGTACCACTAACAACCACTGGCGTCCGTCGGGGTTATAATTGCGTCGGTGAAGCAGGTTGTCGCGAATGGCAAAGTGACGTGCTTGGCGACGCAACGTGCGAGTGCTTCGTTGGGTCGGATTCCGACATCGTCGCGTTGACTCGTCTGCACAAGTCCAGAACATCTTCGATGTAGCTGGTAAATGATTCACCCGGCTGCTGTGCACGTTCTCGCAAACGCGATTCCGCTCGGAGCTTGCGCACCACAGGGCGACCAAACACCGCCACCAAAGAAGTCTTGAACGAGGACCACGTCGGAAAATCGGTCTCATGGTTGCTGTACCAGAGACTGGCGACACCCGCGAGATAGAAGATAACATTGCTTAGCTTTGCGGGGTCGTCCCATTTGTTGTGACGGCTGACCCTCTCATACGTTGTCAGCCAATCCTCCACGTCGGTTTCATCCGCGCCGCTGAAGATATAAGGGTCCCTGTGGCGAGGCACACCAGAGCACATGGCAGACGGAGGAGGCGCTTGCTGGGATGGGGTAGGTGGCACTTGCTGGGACGCGTCTTCTGGCATCGTTGAGCGAAGGGTACGGGATCGAAGCTCCAGGATTCACGCTGAAGGCAGAAGCACTCTCCACCACTTGTAAAGGCGTTTATTAGGCACCAGCCTTTTAGACCGACCGTTAGTTCAAGGCCCGAGATCTCAGCACGAGCGGCGTTTCTCGAGGAGAGCGCAGGAGGGATCGACCCAAAAGAAAGGGCTGGAAAGCATGACCCACTATGGCGTTCGTATCCTTCGCTACAATATATATATATATATATATATATATATATATATATATATATATATATATATATATGTATGTATATGTATAAATAGAACATTGGGTAAGAATAAAATTAGCAGTTTCACCCATCCCTAGGAGATGCGCGCTTGAAAAAACAAAATGAACATATTTCTCTGAAGGGCTTCAGCGCAGTGGACCAAAGCCACGGGCAGCAAAATATTAACGGAACCTCCAGGACCGCAAATTGTCCAAAACAATCGTAGCGTTATGTTTGGATTCGGCTTGCTTCCGCCGCTATAGCGCATATTTTGTACACGTGTTGTGGGAAGAGTAATGCTTGCGTGTATGCCCACAATATATATAAGACAACGGCATACACATACACTGACGTAGTCTCAATATCACAATACATGCACGTGCAGTCTTTGCTTTCCCTCTTGTGTGCTCCCTGTACTTCTACCTCGTGTTTCCTCTTGTACGTGCTTGGTCCCAGTATACAGAGTACGGGTCTACGGGTGGTGATGACACGTAATTTAGTGTTCTCGCTTTGTGAATACCACGTAAGTATAAATGAATGACTCCTCTTTGTCTTGTGGTAGGCACTTGGTCGTCCGCAGAAGGGTTAGGTTGACTCGTATATTGTTTTGCGCCGATGCGAATGTTTGCGCGGGCCTGCCGGCCGCTCTCAAACGTGCACACAATGGGCTTAAACTGCAGCATTGCCTTCGTGGACCACATTTTTGGGCCACGGACGGACGGGGAGAATTTTGGACATACACCTCGTATAATGCTGCGCATTTTAAAAAGCGGTTTAGTAAACATATGTGTAACTATCCAATGCGTACCAATAGTCGCAGCAAACACATGCTTTCTCATCCTAGCTCACAGACTTTGTATGCGTCGGTCGTTTCCCAGCGGTACCGCTTCACCCGAGCCTACAGGGCTAAACGCCCTCTCCCACTCCAACAATTGGGAAGACTAAGGTATATCTCCCTCTCGACGCGTTCACGTGACCGTGTCTAATTAATCCGTCACAATGCGGCCACAAAGCAACCACCGCGTACCACAACGACGACGGAGGGGCGCGAGATTGCCTCAAGGTTGTCACTACCGTGAACGGCGGAGCTGTTCTCGAGGCACCCTACGATGGAGCGAGGATGGGAGCGCCGCCAGTGGCGTTGCAGACATTAGACAGTTTTAGTTTAGCGTTAGCGTAATAGCGGGGTTACGGGAAATAGCGTTACCGTTCCGCAAACGAACTTTGCAGAAAGAGAGTTTTAGTATAGCGTGATAGCGTAGTTTACGTGCGGGACGCTATTCCATTACGCTTTGAATTACGCATACACAGGGCACCTAATTCTATGTGTGTGTGCGTCCGGAAAGTGCGATAGGCAGCGCAATGGAAGCCAGGAGCGCGTTGTATTTTTACTTCACATGTCCGTCGATCTGCAACGAAACAGACAAGCAGTACAAGCTGTCTACCATAGCCTCCGAAATCCTCCTATCTCAGAGGCCATATGCCGTCGTCGCGCCTATCTCCCGACTTTAGCGACAGATGGCGCTCGCATCTCAGAAAAAATTTCTCTCGTTAGGCTTAGGCGCGTTCGAAACGAGAAGCGATCTCGAAAATTCCTCAAGATTAGTCATAACACTCTCTCGGCGAAGCGGCATGAGACTAAGCAAAAGCCGTTTACGCAGTCATTTGCTACGAACGAAGTGAATTCTACAAAAACAACGCCAAATTCAGTTCGGAGCGGGCGACCGGGACCGCCGCCATGTTTTACGTACACTACGTACACCACGCTAACACGGTAACGTTAACTCTGAGAAATAGCGTGCGCACGGTAAACGGTATAGGTCGGTTAGCGTTCTGCGCATGCGCACTTCGATCCCGCTATTCCGGTACGCCCGCTATTCCGGTAACCACGCTAAACTAAAACTGTCTATTGTACCTCGGTGATGAACGAGTTGAGACCGACGGGAAATGTTTGGATTTAGTAAGCGCCAAGGGAAACTTTGAGTAACGTCACTTTGAACTGACGAGTAGTCGAACAAGGAATCTCGCTAGATCGAACGTTTCGACAAGATTGATTGTCGGCGTCAGCGACACTCGTTGCTCGACTACTTCTGATTGCCTGGAGCCTCTATCTTCCCGTGAACTTTTCTCTTGTTTGAATAACCTTAGCTTGACATTTACCCTCGGTTCTCTTCAGACCAGTGCATACACACCATAGGTCGGCGCACTCACTCATGAGTGCACTCACTCACACTCACTCGCACTCATTTCAAAGGCGTGAGTGCGAGTGCGAGTGAGTGCCAGTGAGTGTGAGTGCAGGTGAGTGCGAGTGATTGCCTGTGATACACACAGCAGCTCAGCCCAAACGTTCCCGGTTACATTGTGGCTTAGGCGGTGTGCTGCTGAGCACGAGGCCGCGCTATCTATTCCCGGGAACGGCGCCCGCGTTTCAATGAGGGCGCAATGCAAAAAAAAAAAAAGAAAGAAAAAAAAACGTATGGGCTGCAATGGGTGCACATTACAGAACCTCACACGGTAAAAAAAATTATTCCGGAGTCCCCAACTGCGGCGTGCCACATAATGGGATGAGCGGTTTTGGCACGTAAGACCCAGAATTTATTATTTCTTTCTTCAGCAGAAGTGCTCAAGAAATGCTAATGCCCGTGCACCTATGCAGGACAGCCGCCTCAGAGCAGCACACAGTAAACTGCAACCTACAAATAATGAAGGTTACTTTCCTTTGATCCCATCTTTTGCACCATCGAGGTGCGCGGCACCTGCAAAAGCCGCTGGCGGCATTTCTAGTCACGCCAACGTTGTGAGAATTCCCGTAGCTGCAAAGCACTCTTCCTGCATTGCAGCAGCAGCTGTCTCACGTGCTGTGTCGCTCAAACAAGTCATATCCACGTATTGTTAATACCCTCTCTGAAATCGCCGTGGTAGGTGCCGAGCAGTTGTGGCGCTATGCTACTGAACTCGATGCTATACGCTACTGAACCCGCGGGTGCAGTCGTGACCATGGCGGCCGCATTTCGATTAGGGCGAAATGCAAGAGCACTTGTGTAGTACATAAGCTTGCTGCACGTTAAAGAAATTTTACGTGGTAAAAATTAAGCCGGAATTCGAAGAACTACGTAGGGTGGCGGATAATCAAATGATGGTTCTGGAAGGTAAACCCCGTAGAATTTAGGCACGCCCTCCGAGGAGCTTTAGAGCGGAGCTAAGCCTCGCGTGCGCGTTCATTGTACTGTCCTTCGTGCGTAACATCCAGCATTGTGATAGCCATTATATGGACACTCCACGCGCATTTCTGCCATCGGCGTCGACGTCGCCGTGAGGTTCCGCATAATGTCCAAGGGCGATAACATCGTCGCCGCGCGCCGTATGCTGTATGTGCGAGCAAAAGCGTGCGAGGGTGCGCTGGCGATGGCGGCTCAATCTTGCGCGCTCTAGGGAGGAAAGCGAGGAGGAAGCGCACCGTCTGCCGTGCGCGCAAGGCTCCGGGGAGAGGGGAAAGGGGGGGGGCGCATTGTATACCGGCGGTTGTTGCGTAAGGCGCTGCCGCGCGGGCCGCCCTATCTTGAAAGCCATCTGCGACGAGGTCGGCGTACGCCATGCGCTGTGTTTGGACGGCTTATAGTTCGAGTTGATGCGAGAGGCCGCCTGAAGGTCAGTTCGCTCTCTGCTGCTGCGCGCTTCCTCACTCCAGCGCGTTGACAGCGAGTGCCCGCGGTCATCGAATGAGATATGTGTTCATGTTTGCTGGTACGCGCGTGACGCCTTACTTGTTAATTTAGTTAGTAAGCCTATGTTTACAAGTTTATGCAGTCAATAAAACAACTAGCTTTACTTCGTAATAGCTGTCTTCTAATTTCCTATCGCAATCCATGCTTCGGTTTGTCGTCCGAAACTGCGACTTTTTAAACTAGCAAATCGCTGCAATTGCACAGCACGAGCAAACCAAGTAATTTTAATTTTAATTTTCGAGGGCAGTGTCATCAAGTGGTTACTTTCACTAAAACACTAATATGTCGCGGTTTCTTCATCCACTTCCTTAAAAAAAAACTTGCCCTTGCACCTTTCACATTACCGCACGCACACGCGCGAACAGTCATTTGACTGCGGCATGTGCGGCATGAGATTTCGTCATAAAGGAAACCTCAAGAGGCATTCGCTTGTATTGCACAAAGACGCGCAGGATCGAGAAGTCGTCGAAGGGTCACCTTAGCATGGCATCATACACTTCGAAGCTTGACAAGCACGTCCTCAAGCACGTCGCACCTGACGGTGACATCGACATCAGTGCAGCCACTAATTCGCCCGAGAAGAGTATTCTCTGAATGTAACCATGGTGCCAAGACACATCGTGTGCCTTTGCAGAAATTGTGGTCTTGGCGCAACTGCTGTACTAATTACTAAGTACTAACTTCTTGACAAACAGAAATGGGCCAATCTTATTGCTTCTGACTACAGCTGAAAAATTCCTACGAATAAAAGGCTTACAGTGATTACCTCAAAGAATACTGTATGCTAACTCTGTGGTTGGCTTCTTTGAAAAACACACCCGGCCTTATCAGTCCTTTAGCCATGGTTAAAGTGAACTTTATATGCCTCCAATCTAACAAAATAGCGAGATATCGCTTTTGGAAAAATAGTAATAAGGAGAGTTTCTGGAGTATAGTTCGATTATTGAAATGTCTTAAAGTGCCGCGCGGATATTCTCGAGCATTGCTTGGCAATGGTATGAATGGTTTGAGTGCTTTGCGTTGTATAAACAAAACTAGTAAAACTGGTAAATACTTGTTCAATCGAGGCAGCTCAATACTCTAGTGAGGAAAGACATGATAGTTAAGGAGGAAGTACGGCCTCACCAGTCGGCTTGGCTGGTGCATAATAATTGTAAATTATAACTTTTATGCGTCTACATAGAGATCTATGATGATGATGATTTACTGGCATCCCTTCGAAACGGGGTGGTGACAAATACAGGGAGTAACCTAGCCTGTTTGATTTCATCAGGTATACGGTACATGTTCTTCATTCTTGCATTTTTGTATACATATACCTAATATTTTTTCTTTTCCCTCAAGCGTTCTCTATCTACATTTTATCGCTACCTATACTTGTAATGGATCCAGTAGTATACATTTCTTTCATTCTTTTTTCCAATATTGTAAGAGTCGCTTGCTCACCGGGACGGCTGACAGGTTAAATCTTCCGTTCACTTTAAATCCGAGCGCTCCTGGAAGATGCAAGTTACCTCCGGTTCTCAATGGGTGAATCCCTTCGCATTTCATTAGGAGGTGCTGAGTGGTCTCCGGATGTTGCTGCAGCATACACATGCCTCATCTTGTCATGAATGTTTGCTATAGTACCCGCCGTGGTTGCTTAGTGGCTATGGTGTTGGGTTGCTAAGCAGGAGGTCGCAGGATCGAATCCCGGCCTCGGCCGCCGCAATTTCGTTGGGGGCGAAATGAGAAAACACCCATGTACTTAGATTTAGGCGCACGATAAAGAGCCCCAGATGGTCCAAAATATTCTGGAGTCCCCTACTACGGCGTGCCTCCTAACCAGATCGTAGATTTGGCAAGTAAAACCCCATAACTTTTGTTATCGCCTCTCCCAACGCTGGATGTCTTTGTCGACTCCATGTTTTCTATTGCTGAGAGGCAAACGTTCGGAACGACCGCAACTTTTCGTCTTCATGCCCGTCGCTGGTGCTGGCGTTATTGCAGAGGTCTTGTTCTCTTGTTTTCAAAACCGCATGCGTAGTCCTCGTCATCGTCGCTGAGACACCTGCCACCATTCTCGCCTTGTGGTGAGAGACGCGCCATTGGCCGACAGCATTCATTAACAGAATGTGCATCCGTTATATGCAACGAGTGCAGCAGCCCGCAATTATTTCACACACCCCTTCGAAGGCTGCACCCTTGCTGAAACGTAAACAAAGCAGGTGAGCGCCCTATGCTTAATGTTACATTGCAAAAGAACCGAATGAAATTGAAAATTCAAATCAGCGCCGGCGTCTCGGCAGACGTCGACTTTCTGACGGCTCGCCTCATTTCACCAGCGCTGCGAAATCAAGTACTTTTATTTGTTGGCCACTAGGTATGTGGCGAAAATGCGACGCCGGAGTTTAGGGGTCAAGCTATGAAGCACAGCCAATAAATGCGAGGTTAATTAAAACCAAAGTTAACCATTTCTGAAGAAAAAGGAATGGCGGACTGGTGCAACACATAAATAACACCGAAACCCCGGCTCAATTGTAAGGTGTATGGCATCTGAGTACCCTAATCGTGCAACGGTGCAATGTCTGCATCGTGCTCAACTGGCTCAACTGCTTCCCTTGCTTGCAATTTTCTTTGTGACTTTGTAATGTCATCATCATCATCATCATCAGCCTATATTTTATGTCCACTGCAGGACGAAGGCCTCTCCCTGCGATCTCCAATTACCCCTGTCTTGCGCTAGCGTATTCCAACTTGCGCCTGCAAATTTCCTATCTTCATCATCCCATCTGGTTTTCTGCCGTCCTCGACTGCGCTTCCCTTAACTTGGTATCCATTCTGTAACCCTAATGGTCTACCGGTTATCCATCCTACGATTTACATGGCCTGCCCAGTTCCATTTCTTCCGCTTAATGTCCGCTTAATGTATTCCGCTTTGTAATGTGCTCTCCTTCATCTCGCTTCCATCTTCCAATTAGCCACAAGTTTGCTCAGAAACCTACAGATACCCTCCGATGTAAAAGCGATGCTGTACTTCATGAAATACCAGTATTCCTTATCACGTCTCGTAATCCCCGTGCATTCTTTTCATCGGCATTTCGGAAATGCTTTATCGCGCCGTATATATGCTAGGGAGTTAACATGCTAATGTCGTTGAGTGAAAGCAGATGTCACGTGTGGCACGTGAATATCGGGCCCATCAGGCACCGCTTGGCATCGCAGTTCGGAGACTGCGCTCGGCCACTGCAGCAAGTTTGGCAGTATTGCGGTGGTCGCTCAAACTGCGTCAGCGCCAAAAGTATAGGCCCCATTGTTTGTGGCTCGCGCGCTTCTCGAGATGAAGTAAGTGCTCCGGGCGAAATTCCTGCTGAAATGTTGTCCCTAAACATAGGCTGTGCTGTTTCTAAGAAGCATCCATTAATGGCCGACGGGGAAACATCCGGCCCCAGCTTTCTGGCGCCCGAAACCACCGGAACAAAGACAAGCGTTGCTGTTGCTGAGATCCGTTCAGCCATCGTCGAAGATAATGGTAGGTGAGTGCTTCCGCTGGAATTTTACAAGAGGAACCAATGTGGGATGTAAAATGACGCTGAGTCGAATATGTGTTTCTTTGAAAGGCATATACGTAATTTGTAATGATTTTTTTTACATTTAGCGCACCTTAATCCCTGTATTTTCCACTTACGTTTGTCGCGCGGTTAGGCCTCTCAGATATTGCCAAATTCCCGCCGAACTTTTTTTCCGATTTTATTTTTGGGGGGTTTCTCGAGCATTTCTTGTTATAACTGCTCAAACAAATATTAACAGCGGCAGGTGTGAGTGATTCCTGCAACACTAAACCGATTTATTAAGACAACAGCAGGCTGTCGCAGAAAGCAGCACCATGTTGCGAAAAAAAAAAAAAACTTTATTGCAATGCACACAACGTCTGCGTCGTCCGGTACAGTATTGCCCATATTGTTGGCTCTGCAATTAACGCACACTCTCAAAAGCTTATGTAGACCGCGAAACCCAGAAGATATTGTCAAACCTCAGAGTTGGGCAATAGCACCATGGTCAGAGGATTCGGCTCCGGATTGCACGATGCCAAAGGGACATGAGCCCCAATATTAGCGATGGTGGTAGGAAAAGTTTTGCTTTGAGCGTGGAAGCGCACCACCGAAATCATTCGCTCTTCTATTGGTGCTATGTGCAAGCGCATAGCGGAGGCCAAGAAAAGAAGACACGATGTTGTATTCGTGTCTTTTGGGTTCATGTATCTCCGCAAAACGTTCGCGCTTCAAACCAAAAATGATGGAGCACTAACAAGCTCAATAAGTCACACTTACAAGTTACGTGGTTATAACGTGCAGGTAATATGTATATTCAAACCATCCTGTAATATTGCCAGACAGATCACCACCGGAAAACCGCCTATACCACCCGCAGACTAGTGGCCTCGTAAGAGCACCTCAATAAGAACCATCGCCGACTTGTTTACGCCGACGTCGCCCAGAGGAATTGGAATGTCATCCATTCGTACGTAACCTTCGCTTACAGCATGGCAGTGCAAGAAACAACGCAGATGTGATGTCGTTCAAGCCGGTTTACGGAAAGAATCTGGCAACCATAGTTGCCGGATTCAACGACATTAGCACGTAAACTCTCTAGCATATATATCGTGCGATAAAGCTTTCACACGTCAGCGACGAAGGCAATTTTTGACGACGTCGATTTCCTCCACCACGCCCAAGTAGCACAACTCATCCGCCTGCGCATCAAGAACCAGGAAAGAATTGACAGCCGACACTACAGCGTACGATCACGCAACGGGGAATGCAAGCCTGGCAACCGCGTTTGGGTTTGGGCCCCAATAAGCCCACAGCGACTCAGTGAAAAGCTTCCACGACACTTTTTTTGGACGTACAGTGCCGTCCACTGCTCTGTAGAGTGCGCGAGCGGCTGGTGATGATGATGATGATGATGATTTATTGGCATCCCCTTTGAAACGGGGTGGCGACAAATAGTCACCTAGGCTCTTTGATTTAATCAGGTATACTATACATGTGCTTTATCTAGCATTTTGTATACCTCTTATTATTATTTTTCTTTGTGCCCAGGAGCATGAGCGGCCTAATAGACATGCAGAACTGCTTACCCAAATCATCACTTGCGCACCGCAGTTTCCCTCTCTCTCTATCTCATCTTTCTATTCCCTCTTTACCGTCCCCCAGAGTAGGGTAGCCAACCAGACGCATTTCTGGTTAACATCCCTGCCTTCTCTTTCTCTCCTCCTGCGCCTCCTCCTCCTCCATAGAATGACGCGTATCGGCTGATAACGCGCCAGTACTATCGCAACAAATGAAGCGCGCTCACGGACTGTTAGAATGAAGAAAGGCGCTTACGAACAGCACTTCTGCTTAAATGCAACACGCCCCAGTTTGAATGGCATTGTGTACAACTCAGCGCATGCTCCTGGGCACGCTATATCGGATCCAGCAACCACCGCCACGTGTGGCACCGCCGATTAAAGAAGTAAAGCCCATGGGAAAAAAAAAACACAAAACAAAGTAGCGCTATACGTGTTACTGTGCGGTGGCATCCTCTCTTGGGTATTGTAGTTTATAAATCAAGTTAGTTGAGACACGAAGCCCGTGGAGCATGGCGCTTGGCCGGAGAGATGGGGTTGCGCAATTATTCCGCAAGGGCACACCAGGCTGGTGCGGTAGGAGCGGTGTAGTGGTAGATGTTCGAGAGAAGCAAAAAGCAAAAATACGAAAAGTAACGCTGAGTACGACAATGGAATGTATGTAGAAGTGGTGCGATTTTGTCGTGTCTGAAAGAGTGAAAATATCCAGTATTGAATCAGCCAGCCTACAGAAGTGCTGGGAGTTTGTTTAGATGCATGATATAAAGCCCCTGAAGAAGAAACCTATTTTTTATCAGGGGTTTTAAACTGACAGATTTATGCCGATTGTGCAGTGACCACTTGTTCACTATTTTAAGGGTACACCGTGTCATGGAAGTGCTTTATAGAGGATTTAAGACAGGAAAACGCTTGTACTGGCAAAAATCATCCCCGCATGCAAGCAGGGCCGTACGCGAGTGCGTTTGCATGCAGACGCGCTCAGCATTGACGCGTTTATGACGCTCCTGAAGGCAGCGCCACAGCGCTGGCAATGGACATCCGGGTAACCTCGCTGACGCTGAGAAATCGCAGGTGGTCACATGTGACGCGCGATCTCTTCGAAGGTCGACCAAGCACCATTTTGAATGTCCACTCGCTTTTGCGTTGTTTACTTGATGCAACGCGGCAGGCGCGCAGAGGCAGTGGCGGCGAAGCCCTGGGACGATGGGCGCTGAAGACGCTGCGAGAGCGCGCCAGTTCCGCCAGGCCACGGAGCCCGGCGATACTCGTGGCTCTCGCGTCAGTAGTTTCCTTGTGGACGCCGCAAAGGCGCTGCTGCAGCTGCTAAGAGAGGAGGCGGGGGCGAAGGCGCGCACTTGGCCAAACTTTGCGCTATTTTAGTTTTTAACAGCAAAGCTGTTCTAAGTCGAGCCTTCGCCGTCTGTCCGTCCAGCGGTGTCACGCAGGTGACGTGACCAGGAGAGGAAGTCTTGTATATTGATCTGAATAAAGTTATTATTATTATTACTATTATTATTTATATATGATGATTATATATTATTATTATTATTAAATGCGAAGCATTTCTTGGCGAACATTTGCCACTTTGACAGTATCTATCTAACTATCTAGCCGCCAACGTCTTGGTGCTCTCAAGGTCATATCGTTAGCATGGTAATTACCAAAATTGGAATAGCACGAGCAGAGTGCATGACGAACATAAATGATAGGTTATGACATGAATATCATGACATGCGTGTCATTTAGGTCATGAAACAGCTGCCTACGTCTTGGTGCTCTCATAGTCGTTTCGTTAACTTGGTAGGTACCAAAATTGGCATAGTATGACAACAGTGTATAGCGAACGCAAATCATAGGTCATGTCATGAATTTCGTGACATGCGTGCATCTAGGTCATGCAATACTCGCCTAAAATGACAATGACCAAGCGAAAAAAATATTTTAACGCTCAAAAACCACCGAAATGCATTCTGAGGAGGGTACTAAGTGAGGAAACACTAAAGGATGGCGGTAGAAGCCATAGTCATCACCATGACTCTGCAAAAATGACTGACTCAGCGAAAGAAGACTAACACTCAAAAATCAATCTAATGGGTCTGGATGTGTTACAAAGTGAAGGAAAAGCCATAGTCATGACTCGTGAGCATGACTAAGGCTTTCGCCTTAAGGTATTTTAGGCCTAGCTAAAGGGAGTCCTCAGGACTCGCGACATGAATGTCGTGACATGCGTGTCATGTAGGTCATGAAACAGCCGCCTAAGTCTTGGTGCTCTCATGGCGTTTCGTTCACTGCTTCGCATAACATCGATTCCCACAGGGCGTGGGATCGGCCGGTTTTTTATTAAAAGGAGAGGCGCGTTGGGGGAAGGAGGCGACGAATGAGAGGCCGCGCTGAGCGCGAAGAGGAGAGGCGATTGGTATAAGAGAAGGTGTTTCTGTGCAGCGCGCCCTTTCCCTTGAGGAAGAGGCTGCCTACCGCGAGCGTCAGTGAAAGTTGGCTCGTGAAGGAGCTCCTCGCTTGCTTTCATTACTGGCGCGCAAAAGAGGCGCGCAGCAACTTGCAAGCGAAAAAAAAGCAAGGCAACGCACAAAGAAACTTCACTCAAAAGAAAAAAAGCACACTGAGAGAACCGCAAATATGTAGCAACACTAACAAGGCAACGCGCAGAGCTGCTGCCGACACCGTCGGCGTTTCCCCGCGTTCGCGCCGAACGCACGCGGTGTGCGTGATTGCAGCCGATGCCTCTGGGTGTGGCTTGGCAGGTTTCGACCAGACAACTGGACACTCGTCGGGTAGCGTAAGGGATAAAGAAATGGTTTGCAGTAGTACCAGATTGGGCAATCCAGAAGGCCTCTAAGATTGTAAAATGCGTGCTCCCAGAGTTCCCTCTAATGACCAAGCAGCTATCTTAGAGATATCTAAAGCTGTGACTAAAGCTACTTTTTTGAAAGCTGAAAGTGCTCGTGTACTCCCAATGCCATCAATATTATTTCGCGCCATATAGAGTGGTAATGTATAGATATAGATGTACTATTAGCCTAACAGGAAGGTGCAGGACACCTTGTTCGTTCCACGTTATACTTTGGATGGGGGTAACAAAGATACGTCATGTGAATATTTTTTTTGCTTACAGGATGCCAGCCGATACAAAGCAAGCACGAGTGGAGTATGGAGGGGAAGACGCCGGCGACTCGTCAAAAATGTGTGAAGTGTGTAAGAAGGTTTTCACCAAGAATTCCAGCCTCCGAAAACATCGCCTCATTCACACAGGTGGAAGGCCGCATCAGTGCCCGGCGTGTTGCATGAAATTCAAGCGGAAGCAGCACCTCGATGATCACTGGCGAACGCACACGGGCGAGAAACCCTACAAGTGTCATTTGTGTCCGAATAATTTCAATCACAAGTCCTCGCTGGATGAGCACCTGATGGCGCACGCCGGCAAAAAGCCGCACCAGTGTCCTCTCTGCGCTCGCCGATTTAGCCGAAAATATCACCTCAATCGGCACATCGGGACGCTGGGGTGCAAAAAGTGACATCAATGCTTTGTGTCAAGAAGGGATCTTACTACGAAACGTAACCTCCATGAAACGAGCGCTTCTGCAGAGATCACTATAGACTTCGAAGTGGCGTATGTGAAGTACCACATTTAGTCTTGAGAGCGAGCCTAAAGCGCACAGAACGCAGCTACGCTGATGTGATCAGTACAGCGACGAATTGACTCATCGAGGAATCTTTCTCGCGAGAACATAGAGAAAAATACGCGTCCACCTATACTCTATGTGGCAGTAGCTCTTTCCAATAATATTACAAAGATGATCACCTATGAAATTAGGTAGGTAGGCAGGCGTGAAACTGTGGAAATACGAGCACCCAAGGTTCTTATTTTTGGTGTTCAAATATGGATGCCTGTACCAGAAGCTGCAAGGCTGGCTATCTGCATGGTTTCCAATAAACAGTGAAAGTGCTCTTCACCATTGGGGATTCATTATTGATTGCGTTTTTATTAAGCGTGGCCTGCCACGCCGAGGTTGACTAAAGGTGCAAGGTAGATTGCTTAGCACTGTGTATAGTGGCAAGCAGTAGAAGGTACGCTGAATATTCCAGCCTTTCTATGAACCGCGTATTTAGGCATATTTTGGCAAATTTGACTAGAGTGTCGCATAGTGGTTGTGTAGCCGAAAAGTCTGTCTTGACCTTCTTGGCTGTGTTAAGCTAGAAAATGCTGAAGTTTCTGCTCCTTTACTGTACCTTTACCTTTAGAGAAATATAAAGAAATTCTCGAGTGACATTATTTCGTTTAAGCTGAAGATCTTCATCACTCACCTCAAAACAGGCACATATTGATGCGTTGATTATGTGTACGTAGAAAGAAAGAAAATTTTATTTGCACGATGTGAACAGTGGCATCGAGCAGCAGGACCAATAGCAGGGCAGCTGATGCAGTGTTCAAACTTCGTATCGCTGCTAACAACAGTTCTTGGTGAGAGCGTTTGTGGCCCGCTGCACGCGGACAAGTGTGTTCCAATAATGCACGCGCAGCTACCCAGCAGCAACGACAATGCGCGTGCGCGCGGTGATAGTAGCACGCAGTGAAACGTAGTACGCCGCGCTCGCTCCACTACAGAGCCGATTGAGCAGAGCGTGAGTTTGCGTCCACCTGCCTCTTTGACGTTTCTTGCAGACAAGCTGACTGCGCATGGCTCGCGTCTCTGGAAGATGCGCTTGTCAAAAATACAAAAAAAATTAAAATCAGTGCCATTCCACTGTGAAGGTGGATGACCAGCGAAGCTCTGTCTGTGGTTATGGACGTTGCTCCGGTGAAACGTTCCAAGTTTGCGGGATCTTGACACATGGACGGTTCGCATTTATTTCAACCTCGCAGTCCTGGCGGGCATGCTGGTTACGCTTGGCGTCCGCGGGGCGCTCATCCACGGTGGTCACCTTCCGCCGCCGCGCCCTTTTCTGTTCACGCCATCGTTCTTGGTAGGCACGCTTTTCTTCTTCATACCGTACAACACGAGGCCTAACCATTTCACAATCGGAGCAGAACTGAGGAAAGGAGCCTACGTTGAGCATGACGTCAGGAGACAGAAGACACTCAGGTTGGTAGGCACTAGTTTGAACACGCGGGATGGCGTACACGTGTACGGAGCAAACGTAGACACGGCTGACGCTGGTCAAAGTGTAGTATCTGTTCTTACGGGCTTAATATCTGGCACGGGTTGTATTTGGACCCAAGATATTAACTTATTTTTCCAAGTTGGCGGAGTGCTCGAAGCCTGCTTTACCACCGCCGCGGGTATTGCACTATCTTCGGGATCGGCCCACAGGGGAAATTTCTCTGTCGATGCGACTCGATAGACGGACGCAACAACTTCCAGAACCTAGCCATATACAGCTTCGCTGTAAAAATTGCGATTTAGCACACTTCGGCGTAGCAACATGAGCGGAGCGTGACCGTCAGCTAAAACTGTCTAATGATTCGCCCTTCTTGAGGAACTGCCGCTTTATTGTAACCCATACTTACTCGAGGCATTGCTGACAGCACCCCTGCGACATTATTCAAATATTAAACCTACACTTCCGCTCTATTCTATAGTCTAAAATACGATTGAGTGCTTCGTTGGAAAAGTTAAGCGGCTTCTTTACAGATGTTATTACAATCTACACGAGCTGTTCTTGAGAAGTTGCAGAAAAGCCTTGTGCTGCGGTTGCTGCTGAACCAAGGAAGCCCTACATTTGAGCGCCTATTCGTCGCCTCCGTATGCAGTTCCGTTGCTTGCAATGGTGTTATTACCAATCGACGCATCCATCTGAAACCCTATACGGCTGCAACTGTGCGAATCCGTTAATGACGCCACTTGTTGCCGGCCGTGCTTTAGTTTGACTAACTTGCTGCTGTGATTCGCGCTTCTCGAACAGCGTCAATTCGAATTTCTATTCAAACGAATGATTTTCTTTGAGGTGGGGTAGTTTGGGTTGGGTTCTACAACTTCATGATGTAGCTGCACACGCGAACAAGCGTCGGCTCATGTGAAAAAAAAAGAAAAAGAAGAGACTGGACGAGGGACGTTTGTTCATGCTGTCCAGACTACATCGCCATTTTCCTCGACGTTGCCATCCACTAATGTTTCCTGCAATAACCACTAGAGGGAACACTGACGCTGCGATCGTTTAGCCGCCATGGGAATGATGGGTAGTACATGGATTTGTCTTGTCTTCGCGCTTGTCGATTCAGACGCTCCTGTGGCTTTCTTTATTATACGCTTTATCTGCCTTCATTGTCGTAAATTTGAAAGCAACCTATACTTTTTTTTTATGCAGTAGCTAACAAGAGACTCTGAACACGCATAATCGCTGCTAATTGCAGTGGTTCTGCGTGCCCGTGCATCCAAAGCGTAATGGTTTCAATGTCGCGTTTCTGTGATAAAGGTCCTTGTGCTCGAATTCTGCCGTTGGACAATTGTAATAATTTTTGTTTAAATATTTGTAGCGCAGTACTTTGTTGCATTATTTTACAACATAACAAAGCTGTTTAAAGCCAGAAGGACAATGTTTAGGCGAATGCACGAACTACCCTTCATTCCTATGCTATCTGAACCGCTCTGCTTGCAGCGTTTGTATACACGGGCGCCACAGTTGCTTCTAGTAATTGTATGAAATTCTATGGTCGGCGGCTATGCTGGCGCGAAAGAAGACACCGGGCAAGCGCGTAAGCTATCTAAGCGAGTTGAGGGATTTGCATTCGTCTACAAACGGCAACTATATTTGGGGCCCACCTTTAAAAATCAAAATAAATTCTGGAATCATCATCATCATCAGCCTATATTTATGTCCACTGCAGGACGAAGGCCTGTCCCTGTGATCTCCAATTACCCCTGTCTTGCACTAGCTGATTCCAAGTGGCGCCTGCAAATTTCCTAACTTCATCACCCCACCTAGTTTTCTACCGTCCTCCACTACGCTTCCCTTCTCATGGTATTCATTCTGTAACCATAATGGTCCACCGGTTATCCATCCTACGCATTCCATGTCCTGCCAAGATCCATTTTTCCCCCTTAATGTCAACTAGAATATCGGCTATCGCCGTTTGTTCTCTGATCCACACCGCTCTCTTCCGGTCTCTTAACGTTAGGCCTAACATTTTTCGTTCCATCGCTCTTTGTGCTGTCCTTAACTTGTTCTCGAGCTTCTTTGTTAACCTCCAAGTTTCTGGTCCGTATGTTATTACCGGTAGAATTCAATGATTGTACACTTTTCTTTTCAACGACACACGATCTGATCATGAGGTACGCCGTAGCGGAGGACCCCGCAAAACAATTCTACCGGCTGGTGTTCTTTAACTAGCACCCAATGCACGGTACACGAGAGTGTTTGCATTTCGTCCTCGTAGAAAAGCGGCCTCCGCGGCCGGGTTTCGATCCCGTGCCTCGGGCTCAGCAGTCAACGTCATAACCACTACACCATTATGGTGGGTAAGGGACAACTTTTCTTCCCAGTCCAGAGAAATCTATGGAACGAAGCGCATGGCTTCTCCCAATGTACCACGATAGAGTTTCCTAAATTGATTACTAATGTTCACATTTCTCTGGTTCAAGTTTAGCTCTACTTGATTTAGTGTTACGCTAACAATGCTATGGAAAAAATGAGCAAAATGAGAACAATGTGAAAGCAGGAGCCAACGTTTCGAGAAATAGACTTGTCTTTTTCAAAGTCTGAAACGGACAAGTCCACTTGTCGAAACGTTGGCTCCTTCTTTCACCTTGTTCTCGTTTCGCTCATCGTCTTGAATTTCCATCTCCTGCGTTCCCCGTGTTTTCCTATAATGTTATGGTAAGTCGTACATAAGATAAGGCTATTTTGCATTTGGAATATAACCTTTTTTTTCATTTTATGGACCCCACGACGTTTCTTGCGCCCCTGTCTTGTACAATAAATAGGGTGAGTGCTCTTGCGCAATATAAGTGAGGGAGTAAGCCCAGTCGGTGAAGGACCGAGTGTGACGGGAGTAGTGAAGAAGAACGGCAATATGAACGGGGCTGCTATGAAGAGGTATCAGGAGAAAATCAGACGCAAGGAAAACAGAGAAGGGAATGCACATTTAATGGAAACTATCGTGACAGAACAATAAACACGTACATATCTAAAGATGTAATACATAAACATATGTGTGTATGTTTTCGTTACTACATAACATGATTTGGTGAGGGAGGATTACCAAGATGTCAACCCAATGTATGTTCTGTAGGGAGTTTTCTAATTCGCGGTATTCTAGAACGTTTCTCCGTTCAACACCGCATGTCGACTCAATAAAGTGGACGGCAGCACGACTCCTTGAGCGAAGTGGTCACTGCACTTCGTTAACACTCCGCGGCATTCTTGAGAAGTGTAGCGTCTTCTTCAG
Source organism: Dermacentor silvarum (assembly GCF_013339745.2). Lineage (NCBI taxonomy): Eukaryota > Metazoa > Arthropoda > Arachnida > Ixodida > Ixodidae > Dermacentor > Dermacentor silvarum. The sequence continues at coordinate 47,529,976 of NC_051164.1, read as the reverse complement.
CTGAACGGCAGCGCTGTGCTCGTCTCGGTAGAGGGGAGAAAGAGCTTGGAGTGGAGCATGATTTAAACGCGCGAGGAAGTATCGCATTGAACGAAGTTCAGTGGTACCAGCAACTGCTTCATTTCTATTACGTGTCGCTATAGTTTCAAAAGCATTCTCAGTTTTAGTGCGAGAGCTCTACTACACCATGTCTGGCAAGGTCATTTCATCGCGTTGCAATGACTTTGAGCCGCCGGAGCGCAAATGTGGCAGGTTTTCGTGGCACGCCAAGTGCTCCGCTGCGGTACCACGTGGCTAGGCGAGGCGAATCATCGACAGAATAGGCGACATAGCTATGTAGGCGTCCAGTGGACATAGCTAGACGGCAGACTGCGAAATATCAAGCAAAGGCAAATTTTACTGCGAAACACCGGAGCAAAGGGAGGCCAGATTAGCCCGTTGTGGAGAAGTTTACCAAGCGCGGAAGCGTGCATTAATGAAACACTGTGTGCGTAGTCTTTGCAAAATCAAGCCAAACAGACGATTCGCTCGTGATAACTAAGTTAACAAGAGTCAAACTTCAGCCAAATTTATTTTTAGCGCGCTCTTACAGAACTTTTGCACCATATGAGGGTGGTCCTCGAACAACATTCGTCATCTACGACTATCTTGCCTGCCCTTCTCAAGCGATCTAATTTGTTATCACGCCCTGCAATTTCTGGGGTCTTACGTGCGAAAAGCGCGATCTCATTATGAGTGGGGGACTTCGGATTAATTTCGACCCCCCAGGGAATCTCTTTAGCGCGCCCCGAATGCACGGTACACAGGAGCGTTCTTGCATTTCGCTCCCATCAAAATGTGGTCTTCAATCGAACCCGCTACCACATGCTTATAGCAGCATGGGGTAGCGTAATAGCCAGCGTAATACCATAGCGGCTAAGCCACTGAATCGACTGCTTGCTGTGACGGATCACGGAAGGCAAGGCCTTATCCATGTGGCGTAGCATGCTTGACTAAAAAGTTACGTGCGCAATGCACGAACGGCTACTAATGTAGCCACCAAAATAATATATACAGGCGGAGTTTATTTTGAGAAACTAGCTTTCTCGGTCACTTGGCTAGTTCGGTGTTGCCAGTCATGGTTCTTTAGCTAATGCGCTCACTACGATGTACGCACCGCATGTTTCCGTGCAATTAGTGCATTTCGGCGCACGCGGCTAATAATGTACTCATCGCGTGGCTAACTGACACATTTTGTCACATTTGAATGCTATGAATTGCGTCAAATGAGCGATGCGCATGTCGCTTTCATGTCCCTGAGTTACGCAGCTTAAGAACATTTTCTGTTTGCTGTGCCACCGCGACCTCAGACCAGCATAAAAATTATTGCTGGCAGGGCGTATCCATAGTACTTAAAATGAACCAGAAATTGAAGGAAAAGTACATGACTAAAGTAATTGAAAAAAAAAAAGAAAACCGGTAAGCTTTGCGTGAAAGCTCGTCTCGCTGGGTGAAAATGAACACTCATTTGTTTATTCGAAGAAGCGGGGCAAAATACAAGCGCCTGAAAAAAATGACCAACCCTTCCCCTATCGCCAAATGGGGGTAAGCGAAGCTTGTCATGTGTTTCTTCGGTGTCCTCGGAAAGAATTGCACTGACGAGGACCACTGTTGTGCTCGAACCACAACCGGTCACACGCACTGCAACTGGCTCCGAAGTTCCGGTTGAGAAACTCGCCTTGAAACCTCGCCGTCGCACCGGGGAAGTTTGCGCTAGCGTTGCCGAGGCGTGCACCACCGTTGTCGGGTTCCTGGGGGGCAAGACGAGGCTGACGTTTGGCCTCAACATCGCGCTCCCGCGACTAGGTGTTGGTGGCTCTTCGCTGACGTTTGACCTCAACATCACGCTCGCGCAACTCGGGCTCCGCGGCTCTTCGCTGAAGTTTCGCGTCTGCTTCGGAAGCCCTCACGCTGGAATTGGCACGTCGACGACGAGCCTTTTCCCGAGCGAGTTCGCGGTGCCGTTCCTCAAACGCAGCCTGCTCCTCAGCGGAACGCACCACGCGCGGCCTTCCCAACCGGGCGCCGAGACTGTTCTGAGGCGAGGGAAGTCCGGCGGAGTGCGTGCCAACCATCTTTCCTTCCCTTTCCCTCCCCGCAACACACCAAACGACCCTGATTGGCCGCGCGCGTCACATGATCTCGCGCTGGCGCAGCTGGCACAGCTGTTCTGGGAGCAGCCGGGTTTTTTTTTTTGCGTCACCACGACAACGCCACCGAAACTTGCGAGCCAATACAAGCTTCGCTTGAAAAAAGGATGCCTTAAGCCCTGAATTCGAAACAGTACATGCGTGGTTACCTCTAAGCAAAGCTAGCCTTACATTAAAAAAAAAAAGCGTACTGGTGGAAGATTTAAGAACATCGGAACCTTGGCTCAATTGAAAGGCCTTTGGTGTGGCACTCAAATGCCTAAATGATTTACTCATGCAGTGGTGCCATTTTCCCGTCATGCTCCATTGTTTCGATTGCGTCCTACTTTTTTTAGAATTTTCAGTGCGCGTTGCCATATTTCTATTCAAACTACCAATTAGCCACAAGTTCGCTCAGCAACATGCATAGCTGGTTTGGTGTAAAAACCAATGCTGCGCATCGGGGAATGACAATTTTCCTTAACGCGTCATCATCTGTGTGCGTTCTTTGTTATCAGCAGCTGGGGACACGTGCTATCGGCCAATGTACGCACGAGAGCGAGAGAAGAGCCATTGATAACGGCTGTTGAGTTAAAGCAGATCCTGCGTGTAACACGTGATTATTAAACCCATCAGCTACCGCTTGGGGCGGCAGGCGCATTTGGCAGACTGTGCTCTGCCGCTGCAGACAATTGTGGCAGTACCTGTACTCCTGTCCCTTGCAGAGCGCCAGCGCCAAACGTAAATCGAATCGCCGTGTAGCTTGCGCACTTCATCACATGAGCACGCTGCTGTAGGTGGAATTTCTACCGAAATATTGCTCAAGTAGATAGGCTGCGCTGTTTCTTAGAAGCATTCGTAAGTGGCTCACAAGGAAACATCTGGTCTCGGCTTTCCGGCGATGAAAACCAGCGGCAAAATAACCGAGAAAACAAGTCTTCCTGGTGCGGATATATTTTCATCCACCCTTGTAGACGACGCAAGGTGAGTGCTTTCTCTGGAATATTTGAGATATTTATTAATGAGGTTGAATCCGATCCGACAGACTTAAAGAAATGCATTTGTCTAAACATTTGTTAAAATGCTTCTTTCTGGGGTTTTACGTGCCAAAACCAGTTCTGCTTGTGAGGCACGCCGTAGTGGAGGGCTCCGGATTAATTTTGACCACCAGGGGTTCTTTAACGTGCACTTCAACGCAAGCACACGGGCGTTTTTGCATTTCGTCTCCATCGAAATGCGGCCGCCGCGGCCGGGATTCGATCCCGCGATCTCGTGCTCAGCAGCGCAACGCCTTAGCTGACGGGGCCACCGCGGCGGGCCATTTGTTAAAATATTTGGTGCACTTTATTCTGTTTTTTTTTCTCACACGGGAAGGCCTATTTAGACAAGTACCTTGTGGACTTGGTCTTTAGAAGTTTCTGAAGCGTTCCTTCTTGTTAATATTCCAAGAATAGTAATACCGTAAGCATGAGCAATCTCGTTTGAGTCAAACTGGTTTATTCAAACGGCAGCAGTGTAATCCGCAGCGAGCATTGACATGTTTTGAAGAGCTTCGCGGTGCACACATCTACCTCGAAAGTACAGCATTGCCTTTTGTGGCCTTTGAAATAAACGCAAACTTAGCCACTCTCAATGGCTGTGCAGAGCGCCAAAATTCGCACAGACTAGCTAGCCCGAAGGTTGGGTAATAGTGCAGGGGTCAGCGTGCTCGGCTCGTAAGTGGAACATGAGCTCGAATATTAGTGTCGGTGGAAGAAAAAAAGTTTTGTTTAATCACGTAAAGGCTTCCTTAGACGCGGCCCTTCTAGGCATTTTTGCGAACGTTCGTTCGCAACATCGGAGCCATTGGCTCTTTATTAGAAGTGCTATGTGATTTAGAGATGCCCGTCTTATGTCGCAATGTAATGTTCGATATCACAGAAAACTCGAGTCGTCGTTGTCTGCTTACCCTTAGCCTCACCCTCCCCAAAAGTGCTGAGCGAATTGTGCTATCATTTCTTCATGGTGAGGGTGAGGCTGGGTATGAGCACACGCCCTGACGACGGTAAGACGAGTCGACGGTACCATTGCCGTTGGCCAAAGAAAACCCAGTTTTGAGTATATGCAAATGCTGTCACCGTAGAATTAGATACGATACAAAAACAAAAAAAACATTATGACTTTCTTGCTATTCGCCACAATAAAATAATGGCAATACCAACTCACGCGGCAAACGATCTTTCTTATCTCGCTGAATTATCCGAGAATGACAGTGGATCAACGAACTCATACCCCAAGAGCCAGCATAATTCCATAGAAATCCCGATCCTGAGGCGTTACAGCCCCGACACGCTTGGCTTCGGCGTCTCGCACCTGTTTCCGGCGAAGCTGTGGCTCGTCACCACGCTTCGCTGTGTACCGTTGCCGTTCTTCCTTGGCATGGCGACATCATCGCTACTGCAAATTTTGTTCGGTGAGAATCTTTTCAGTGGTAATTTCGTAGCACGGATTACGGCAAACTTCGAAAAGTCAGCCGATAAACTGGCGCCGAAGCCATTAGAATTAACACCCAATGATGGCGTGATTGGCAGCGCGTTGCCCTCTCCCACAGCCTCCCTTTCCCGCTTTGACGATGTTCCAAGGTACGTACGTACACCTGGTAGCGAAGCTTCCATAGAAGCCCATACGTTCAAAGCGATATGGTTCATTCGTGGTTCACGGGGCTTATCGCCATCTCTGTGGCGCGCAAACGCTACCGCTGGAACTGAAAGTAAATTGGGGTGCGCTCTTGTACGCGTTCCAAAATGGAACGGAGGCGGTCCGTTCCATCGAGCCGCACACGATTGGTCAATTTGAACCGTGAGCCGCACACGATTGGTCAATTTGAACCATGACGATCAAATTGACCAATCGTGTGCGGCTCGATGGAACGGACCGCCTCCGTTCCATTTTGGAACGCGTACAAGATCGCACCCTTGATGCCATGCCCGCTAAAGAAAAAAAGAAGTGGCGTCAGTTTTGATGCCAAAACCCGCCGCGGTGGCTTAGCGGCTATGGTGTTAGTCTGCTAAGCATGAGGTCGCGGGATCAAATCCCGGTCGCGGCGGCCGCATATCGATGGGTACGAAATGCAAAAACACCCTTGTCCCGTGCATTGGGGTCACGTTAAAGGTCCCCTGGTGGTCAAAATTAATTCGGATGCCACGGCGTGCCTCATGATCAAAACGTGGCATTGGCACGTAAAACTGCAGAATTCAATACCTCTGTTGCCAATGCGCGAAATTTCTTTTGGTGTCCTGTCATTCTGTAGCGAATGCAAATGGCCCGCCCTTGGGCTCGATGCGCGTTTCGAGCTTTTAGATCAGAAAGATGCCGCAAAGTTCCAGCCGTATGGGGTCGCAATTGCGCGCATGCACGCGTAGGTAGCCACGTATTTGAATAATATTTCTGTAGATATGCAGCTTACATGAATTTCCCTCTACGATTTCTTTAACGCAGAATACTATTGGGCCAACTTGGCATGTTCCCCCACCTTTCGTGTCTGTTTTCACGCAATGCGAGGCGCAGTTGTGGGTATACCAGTGTTTGCCATAAACTGAGTCTAAGTGCAACACAACACAATGAGACCTTGTTTCAAAACGTCACGTTAATTACTATAGAAATAGTTTATTGTGCCCGGCCTATTGTTTGACAACTTCCCACGCACACAATTATCTGGCTCAACCATGTCACTGCAGCACCCGACTTCTTTACAAAGCATCATTGCCTCCAGTGAAGGTGACATTTGATCTGCGGGCGTGTGTGACATGCTACGGCTTTCCGGAACCTGATATTGAAGCTCGCGGACAATGCAGGACAAAGCAGCGGCTTCATTAAACAAACAGCTGCCACTACTCAGAACTATCCCGCAGTTTAATTATTCCATTTCACTCGGACATGAACGGGCTGATTACCGATTGGGTGGAGTCACCGCCCACCACTACGCACTGACCCACATCGAAAACATCGAACGAAATATTGTTCCCACGGTCATCTATGTCCTACTTTTTTTTGCCTTAGTGCTTATAGAAAAACACCTGTCTTTCATAAAAAATAACCAATGTTTACACTTTTAATCTCGAGTACAGCTGTCGGGAAGTCTTAGTTACTATAGCGTGGCGCTGCTAATTTGATGTGTATTTTGATGCAGGCGAAGTGCGAAAACGCTAGTGTGCTTAGAATTAGATCTACGTTAATGAACCCTAGGTGGTGAAAATTAATTTGGATTACCTGTCCACGGTGCGCCTCTTAATCAGATTGTGGTTTTGGTCCGCAAAGTCCTACACTTAATTTTATTTTCTACTATAGTTCCCAATTGCGGCTCTACTGTATCGTTTCAAGTGTGCGCCAACATATACAGATAAAAGACCAAAGCTAACTTTGGCTAAACTGCCCGAAACGAATGCTTTATTGAAATGAAAAATCAAATGACATTGAGCGCGCTGTTTCAAAACCCGCACATGTAAGTAGAGAACCACGACATTATGCTACAGACCGCCGCAACTCACCAGTTGCACTTGATGATGCCGTAATGACCATATTGCAATGGTGGCGGGATGCAAAAGAACTTTTTGATCGAACTTTTCTTGCGTGTTAACTCCAGCATAAGAACAATATTAAACCTGCTCTCTCGTGCTGCGTCTTTATAAACACCATTGTTGCTTTGACATTTAAGCGCGCTCGAACACACAGCGATGCGTATTCAAAAAAGCACAGTTGTCTCAACGCCGAAACACAAACCGTTCCTTTTTGAAATGCCGAAGCAATGGAACGGCTGATGCCCAACGCCGAGAACTAAGTTATGTACAGAGCATCACCTTTGGAAAAGTCGGCCTCTTTTAGCGCTCTTTATGTACAAAGCATTACTGATCCGCCACTTTTCTTTGTCATATATGGAAACAGAAGTTGTTTTCGCATAAATGTAACGTTTTCCACCCGGACATTTCTTTTCAGCGTATTACTTTCATTTCGCGACCCACAGCTAAACTGAAAAAAACTGTTCTTGCAGAGTCTATGACGTCACTACAGCAGCCGAAAGACAGCAGAAAAGCCACCACGCCGATGTCGCCTCCACGCACACGGACGAAAAGCCTTTCCGCTGCCAACAGTGTAATGCATCGTTCTTGCAGAAAAAAAGTCTCCAGCGCCATCTCCTAGTGCACGCGGGTTACAAGCCGCATCAGTGCCTGGACTGCGGCAAGAAATTCGCCCGTAAAGAAAACCTTGTGAGGCATCAGCGAGGGCATACGGGCGAGAGTCCGTTCGAGTGCCACTTGTGCCCGAATGCTTTCAAGGACCTTAACGCGCTGAAGCGCCACCTGGTGGCACACATGAGGCCAAAGGCACACCAATGTCCTGACTGCGGCCACAAATTCGGGTTCAAATCCAACCTCAATCTACACAGGCGAACACACGCTTCTGCCAAACAACACGAGTGTTCCGATTGCGGCAAAAAGTTTGCGTCGAAAGGCCACCTCGTCAATCACATGCGTGTGCATAGCGGCGTGTCGATGTATATATGCGGTAGTTGCAAAGCCGCTTTCAATCGACACCGCTCGCTGCAGGCCCACATACGCGAACACATCGTCGGGCGAGCAGCGGCAGAACAGCGACCAATTCACTCGTGAAATCTGGGATGCCGATGACACGGGGCAATGTAACCATATCTCTAGTTTCTGCACTGTTCCTTCATTTCTCTTTCTTTTTTTATAAATACACAGCGCTTGCACTAGCATCCTTACGAAAACAGGCTAGAACGAGCAGAAGAAGTTCAGAGGAAAGCTGATTATCTCCTCGTTTGCTATACTAGGCGCTCAGTTTTAAATGCTTGGAATCCATATCATAATAGCAGGTGACGTAAAATATTCCCTGGCTATTGCAGATTTTTTCTTATTGAGCGCAGCTACTGGCGTTTGCCAATTATCACCCATTCGCACCATGATAAATAGGTAAGCACTGGCACTGCCAGCATTGTGTGTGTGTAATATTTAGTGACTGGAAGTTGTCATAAACCTGCTTTCTCATCAAAGTGATGACAAATTGTGCCATTTTCGTAACTGCAAGGTCGAACACCGTATTTTAGCAAGCTGGTGACAACCACGAACGCGCAGTTTTTTTTTTCTTGTTTAACGTGACTGCAGTGTTCCCATAGCTGCGCAAGAAACCATCGTAGTAATAGACCTGAAATATTTGTCATACGATTTTAGGGGCTCTTAAGAAAATGTCAGCGGTTTGGTATTAGTTCTTTCATGTTTTGAGTTTATTCATTTAAATGTTTTGCTTAAACGGACAGCTTTTCACTTGTATTCATCATAGGGGTAATAAAGTTGCGGTAAAGAATGTGTGACACTGATGCTTTTTGTGCAGTGTAGTTAGAAAAAAATGTCACAGTTTCACCCTAAGGGTGAAGCAATGAATGCGATAGCAACACAGCAATGTCATACGAAGCAAGGTGAGCGGCTTTGGTAGCAATATGAATTGTAGTAAACATGAGCTGATTAAGTAAGCAGGTGTGCTGCGGCGTCAGTAGACCGACATAAAGAGAGACTCGATGACCAGGAGAAGGCGCGTGTGAAACGGTGTTGTTGATGAGAAGCGCTTCCCGTGGGCAGCGCGTGCGAAGGGACACACCAGTAGCGCTGCACTGCCGATCCGGGCAGCATTGCATGTGTAGCGTGCGTTGGAAAATGTGGCCCGACTATTACTAACTGAATGAACAAGCGTGGTGTGAGCACGCACAAACACGAATAGATCACACTGAATGACTGCAGACGACTGTCAAAACGCTGGCAGCAAGCATACGCCGCAGCGGGCGAAGATACGTGCGGTCTATCGCTTCAACGGAAACTGAGCGGCGAATGCACGGCGCATAAAGGTCAGAGCCGTGTGGAGATACGAGACGGTGCGGACGAGCGTGCAATGTAGTTTAAAAAATTCCAAGTTTGCAAGATAACTCTTATGACTGGTGCGGGCGAAATTCATTACTTCTGCAAAACTGGTTTATTCAGTGGCGTACATGAGACAATATAAAATGGTGGTGTTGCTTATGGGCACGGTTTATGACGAGTGATGCATTGCTGGCGACGCGCTATCAGAAATTGTATCGGGCCAGTAAGCACGGGTTATCACACTCCTTCCCCGCTTGTCATTTCGCATAACGTTGCTCTGGCCAACGCTGTCATGCAGACAGACGCAGGTGTGGCGGATCATTTGGGGCTAGAAATTTGAGTGCCGGTCGAGAGGATGATGCAGGCAAAAGGCTGCTTGATGAACGAGCTCGTTTCACTGGATCGGGCTTGTTTCCGGCTGTCATGCTCTTCGGATATCATCTCGGTGACGCCTGTGCGCAGTTCCGTCTGCCAGCTGCACTTCATGCATGACGGGGCCTAGACGCCGCAAAACACGAGGAGCTAACCACTTGCAACCTGCGCAGATGTTTCACGCGTAAACGAAATCGCCACACTCGAATTGGTGTGACGATGGCTGGTGGCTGCAGTGCGGGTCGTGCAAGCTCGGATGAAGTCTCGAAAGTGCAGAACTGAAGTTGCTTCCCAGCGTATGAACTCCGCGGGTGCCTACCTCGTCTTGGAATGTGGCATGTAGTGCTGCTTGAACAAAAAACGAAAGAACACCTCACAGTCACTGTTCCCTGGCTGTGCTTCTGCAGTGCACACTTCAGTTCACCAACCATGTGCTCGGCTCTTCGGTTGCTATTAGGATTATACTATGCAGTGTACATTACAGGGTGTTTCAGCGAACACTTTCAAAAATGCTTAAATGTTGCCTATGGCAGAAAGCACAATTCTAGTTCATGAGCTGGTCTACTCGGAGAGGTGGACATTACTGTCACAAAAAATTGAAATGCGAACTCGACCAATTAACAAAAATTCACTAACGAAGTTTTTAACTAATTACTTGATGGCCCATATTGCAATTTACATATTCTAGCCGTGGAGTTCGCACGGCGGATCCACTCGGAACGAATTCTCAGGATGGCATCATGCAGTTTCGAGATATTATTTCCCGAACTTTGCGGAGAAATGCATTGGCGTTCCAGTTATTTTCTGCTTCAATGCATAAAACAACGTGTTAAGAAAATAACTGGAACGACGATGCATTTCTGCGCAAAGTTCGGGAATTAATACCTCGAAACTGGTGTGATCCTGATAATTCATTCCAAGTGGGATCGCCTTGCGAACTACACCGTAAGAGTTCGTAAATCGCAATATGGATCATAAATTACGGTAATTAGTTAAAAACATAATTGCTAAATTTTGTTTATTAGTCCATTATGCATTTGATTTTTTTGTTCAAGTTTTGTTCAAGTTCCTCTTTGAGTAGACCGGAGATGAACTAGAATCTTGCTATCTGCCGCAGGCAACGTTTAAACATTTTTTTAAGTGTTCGCTGAAACACCCGGTATATTGAACCTCGTTTAACTTAAAAAAATCTTGTATTTTTTCCTTCAAAAGCGGTGCTTTAATTCACAAGACCAAGTCAGGTAGTCCATGCGACGCAAACAATTAGCGCCACTTTTCTGTAACTGCTGACGACTTGACTGACGAGGTTATCTCTACCTCGGCCCGGTTGGAATGCGCATTGACGACAACCAGAAAATAAACGCCATTTTACAGGTCCTGCAAAATCGAGACGAATCCTGCTGCAAGACTTTTCGGGCTTGGTCCAGAAATGCGTAGTTGCCTTCGGATCGCTTTTCCGGTTTTCCTGACAGGGCTTGCATTGACGCACAGAATCCTCAATGCGCGCATCGATTTTATGCCACCAATCGCATGTTTACACTGAACATGAAACTGTCTGTTGTTTTTTCGGTCATCGCATGGTAGTCAATACGTATCCTGTTTTCATATGTAAGATTTGTTATAATCAGATGTTCACAGCATGCCGTACTTATCCATGCACGAACCATGGCGGGAATGCAGAGAAGGCACTTGATTTTGTTCATAGGTATGGTGCGTAACATCCAAAATACCTAGGGACAAAAAGTGACTGCATTTGTGCTGTTCTTTATTGTTCAGCTTGTCTGATCTCATCCTTACGTTACTCTTTTCCAACCTCTCCTATCTTTAACAACTTGTCCTTACCAAGAAGTTCACTAGCGCTGATAGTGAGAATTTCGCACGTCAATCTGTATATTGGGTCATCTTAAGGTTAGTATTAAAAAATCCGACCAAGTATTACTTCTGGCACCATGGTATACAAATGTAATGCTGTCAGCTTTACGAAAGGAAGCATGTTTGAACGGCAGCCGGTTGCAGATATATTCTGATACTGTACTAAAGCAGCAGCGCGGTGATTAAAGAAGCGAAGAAAGCGGTGTTTCGTCTTGCGCCGGCACCCACTGCAACCAGCCTTTGGTACAGACCTGTCGAGCCGGCATAGTAGGTGTCACAGATTGTCCCAGATTGGTGTCACAGCCTTTAACAGAGGCATTTCACTTTAAGCTTCATTCGTATAGGCTGTCAGACCGAGAGGTTGAGTGACACTTGATGTAAACGCGCTAAGCAGGGAGATGAGTTCGGTATACTCGCCTATCTGCCTAGAAGAGTGCAACCTCAATATCGGTACTCAAAGAATACATATTCTTTGTTGCATTGCTGACGCATTTTGAAACCACTCTTGGTAACCCGCCGTGGTGGCTCAGTGGTTATGGCGTTGGGCTGCTCAGAACGAGGTCGCGGGATCGAATCCCTGCCACGGTGGCCGCATTTCGATAAGGGTGAAATGCGAAAACATCCGTGTGCTTAGATTTAAGAGCACGTTAAAGAACCTCAGCTGGTGCAAATTATTCCGGAGTCTCCCACTACTACGTACCTCATAACCAGATCATGGTTTCGGCGCGTAAAACCCCATGATATATATGATGACCGTGCACCCTCGCTGTCTGAACGATGGCGTGATGAGGAGCGGCAGCCGCGGCGAGCGGATTCCCCGTCATCCCACCTCTCGGTTCAACGCAAACTAGGCTCGCGAGAACGCAGTGCACACGAAGCCGTCAGCTTTCTCAGGTGGGCTAGCCTTCAAGCGCGGCCGCCAGCTGTGGCGGCCGCGCTCAGCCACCACAGCTGGAGTAAAAGAGGAGATGAGCCACCCACCCCCCCCTTTAGCCGCCGCCTAGCCCCTCGTCCTAGTACGCGAACATCACTCCGCTCCTCCCCCATCGCGCGCGAAAAGGCGATGCCCACTTTTACCGCCTTCTTTCCTTGCGACTGCGAGAAGACACCAGCGCATCAAGCCGCCATCTTTTCCGGCTAACCCTCGCAAGCTTTCGCTCGCACCTACAGAATACGGCGCACGGGTGCGATTTTATCGCGCTTGGACTTCATACGGAACATCACGGCGACGCCGACGGCAGCAGTGGAAATTTACCTGGATGTATGATGGATGAATAACTTTATTAGTGTCCTTTAGGGCGCGTGCTAGCGCGCAGTGGGCCGCTCCCACGTCGGGACTGTACGGCGACCGCATTTCGATGAGGGCGAAATGCGAAAACACCCGTGTGCTTAGATTTAAGAGCACGTTAAAGAATCTCAGGTGGTGCAAATTATTCCGGAGTCTCCCACTACTACGTACCCCATAACCAGATCATGGTTTTGGGAGTGTCCGTGTAATTGCTATCACAGTAAGGCAAATGTACGCCTGTCAATATTCATGGCTCCTCATTTTAATAGACTCACCCGTGGGTGTGATGTTCCTGTTTGCGAGCACCACGGACTCATTCTGCAACTGGCGCACCTCCGGTGCCCGCGTGCTGATTAGAGCAGCCGCCGTGGGTGCCGGCATGTGCACGCTTCCCTCACCACAGCCCATTGCAGAGTCGTGGGTTTGACTCCCACCACTGCATCTCGGGGTGGGCCAAGTTGAAATCTTCGGGTGAGCCAACTGAAGTTTGGGGCCATGCTTAAGACAACTCCAGTGAAGTTTCTGCAATTTTCCCGTGAGGCTTTCCTCATTTTTGTTACTGGACCCGTGACTAGCCTTTGGCTAGGGGTCTAAAGAATTTTTGCGTATTTAGTACGACCTCATGTCTAAGTAGAGAAATTAACTTGAAACTTTACATTTTTTATGACTAGGCTTCAAGACGCCCAAGTGACGTTCCATCTCTGTTTTAACGCGATAGCGTCCAGGGCCCCGTGTCGCAGAAAATCCGGTGTCGGAGTTGTCCGTTAGAGAACATTTTGTTTAGCTATGCGTATATGCCACGCCTTGCTATAGGAAATGCGATATCATCATCATCATCAGCCTATATTTATGTCCACTGCAGGCCGAAGCCTGCGATCTCCAATTATACAATCTCTAATTATACCCTGTCTTGCGCTAGCTGATTCCCAACTTGCGCCTGCCAATTTCCTAACTTCATCTCCCCACCTAGTTGTCTGCCGTCCTCGACTGCACTTCCCTTCTCTTAGTATCCATTCTGTAACTCTAACGGTCCACCGGTTATCCATCCTGCGCATTAGATGGCCTATCCAGCTTAATTCCTCTTAATGTCAACTAGAATATCGGCTATCCCCGTTTGCTCTCTGATCCACACATCTCTCTTTCTGTCTCTTAACGCTAGGCCTAACATTTTTGGTTCCATCGCTCTTTGTGTGGTCCCTTACTTGTTCTCGAGATTCTTTGTTAACATCCAAGTTTGTGCCCGATATTTTAGCACCGGTAGACTGCAATGATTGTACACTTTACTTTTGAGCGAAAGTGGTAAGCTCCAAGTCAGGATTTGGTAACGCCTGTTGTATACACTCCAACTCAATTTTATTTTTCTGTAATTTCTTTCTCATGATCAGGGTCCCCCTGTGAGTAATCGACCTAGATAAACGTCCTCCTTTACAAACTCTAGAGGCTGACTGGCGATCCTGAATTCTTGTTCCCTTGCCAGGCTATTGAACATTATCTTCGTCTTCTGCATTTTAATCTTCAACCCCACTCTTACACTTTCTCGGTTAAAGTCTACAACCATTTGCTGTAATTCGTCCCCATTGTTGCTGAATAAGACAATGTCATCTGCAAACCGAAGGTTGCTGACATATTCGCCGTTAATCCTCACTGCGAATCCTTCCCAGTCCAAGAGCTTGAATACTTATAAGCATGCAGTGAATAGGATTGGAGAGATTGTCTCCTTGCCTTTCCCCTTTCTTGATAGGTAACTTTCTACTTTTCTTCATCAATCAGGTAATCGAGAAATCTGCAGAGTGAAATCAACCTCTCTATATGCCTTTCGTAGATTATGAAAAGGCATTTGATTCAGTAGAGATACCAGCAGTCATAGAGGCATTGCGTAATCAAGGAGTACAAAGGCATACGTGAATATCTTGGCAAATATCTACAAGGATTCCACAGCTACCTTGGTTCTCCACAAGAAAAGTAGGACATGCGGTATATTCTGCTTGTATTGCCACCTCATTTTATCACTAAAATTGCTCATACCCTGTCGTACATTCTTCACATAGTTCTTCTTCGGAATTTTGAGAATGACAGCCCACGAACAAATGTCATGAAAGAACACACCGATAGCGCATGCCTTTTATGTTAAATCGTTGACTGAAATATTAAAAGTGCGAAACAGTAACATCAGCCTGGAAATGATGTAATTGTTTTTGGGGCGGCTGTGCACTACCTCCGGGATCGGCGCACGCAAGAGGCCACGTTTCTACCAGAAAAGCTCACCTTTGTGCGTAGCGTTCGCCACCAGCGTTTCCCGGTAAACATTGCGGTTACATAAGCTGCAGTTGCCGGAAAGCGTGAGAAGCAGTCAGGGATATTTGAATGCTATCGCGTTCCACTATTAAAGGTGAAGCTTAAGCGTCCTCCAAGATTATTTTTCTTTGTTCCTTGCTTGATGCTCGCGTTCAGCGCGATTGGCAGCAAATAGAGATGTCAGCAGTGTCACTGTTGGAACTGGCGCATCTGTACATATAACACGCAATGTCATAGACAAAACTACAGTTACTTTTGGGCTCGACCAGGACATACGAAATTCTTAACGCCTAGCGCGATGTCCGACAACTAAAAAAATTTTTATTATGGGGTTTTACGTGCCAAAACTACGATCTGATTATGAGGCACGCCGTAGTGGGGGACTCCGTAAATTTGGACCACCTGGGGTTCTTTAACGTGCATCTAAATCTAAGTACACGGGTGTTTTCTCATTTCGCCCCCATCGAAATGCGGCCGCCGTGGTCGGGATTTGATCCCACGACCTCGTGATCACCAGCCCAACACCATAACCACTGAGCAACCACGGCGGGTTCCGACAACTCTAAAAGCAATACAGTGAGCCACACCTTCCACGTCGACATCGTAAAAAGTAATTATAATGTGCCACTATGGAAAGCGAAGTTTTATTACTGCACAATGTTAGGAGCGACAACTTTTGTTTACGAGGCAGGCCTTTATAACACACATGGCCAGGAACAAAGTACGAAGTTGTATCTTGAGGTGCCAAAAATGCGCGCGCTTCTGCACTGACACGCAAAAATGAAACACGATATTTATTTGGATATTCATCTAGCACATTTTATGCTTGAGCGGAATACTTCCAGCGCCGTGAAGGTCGCGCGTCATACATGAAATAAGCATGTTTCTTGTATGTTTAAGACTCTTGTGCGTACATTTTCCAAAAGGTATTCGTGTTTGCATCCCTCTGCGTCCCCCACCCCCACCCCGGCGTGACATGCCAGACAATCGCAGCAACAGTAGCAGCAGCTGCAGTGGAACCTTGTCATGAATAAACCTCTTTGAGGCTAACTTGGACCACTAGGTAAAGTGGGCCGTTCCCGTGGGTATTTGCCACTAGGTATGTGCCCAATGCGGCCATTGTGAGCTGTGCCCGTGGGTATGTGCGATTGCGTATGTACCGCTCCTCAAGCACCAGTTTAACGCCAAGTTCCCGCGTGGCAGTAGTAGGCTCCGAATCGAGTCAGCGCAAGTTCAGCCACTCACGTGTAGGCCTACTCGCTAGGAAGCTCCCTCAACTAACGCGTTTCTTACTAGTGGCTGGGAAAGGGAGCAAACCACACCTTCCACAGAAAGTGTGGCCCGAAAGTTTACGCCGTGTTGTCACCGCGTATGTTGCAGTTCCTCCAAGAAAACAACTGTCGTCAGCGTGACGCACCATCCGTCACTCTCCAAATTATGCAGCCGGAATACACTGTAGCCTAAACGTGTCGGCCGTTCCCGGAAATGATGCAGTCTAAATATATGGGCCGATACCGAACGACACTGACTATGCGCCCCTGGGGCCACTGAGCATGTGGCACTGGGCATTTGGGGCGCCCTTCAATGATCCACTTTCACTCTAAATTGGGTCACTAGGTATCGCAACCACAACGAACAACACCATGCGTTGGACTCCGGATCAGAATTAGTTTTGCAGCAAGACGTAAAAGCATTGCCCCTTCGCTGCCGAACATTTAAAGGATTCGTAAGATCCCCGCTCCACCACACCTTGAATTCATTGCATTTCGTAGATGCAACCTAAGTTTGAGTTTGATTTTTATGCACACAAGAACAGAGTAAGCGCTACAAAAAATGGACGAAAGTATTAGCTCAAAAAAACAAACGCATAGCTACATATGACGACAAACGTGCGTCTCACTAGACGTGACGCGCGCGGTGGAAATACGGCCAATACAGCCATGCCAAGCACTCACCGCACATGCGCCGGGTTTCCACCTAGGCCCTTGACGCAACGGTGACAGTAGCGTTCGCCGCGGTCTCTTGTTCTTTCATCGCTGCTGCACGTTATTACGAGAGATAGCTGCTACTCGCTCGCATGTTCGGCGGTACGTCCGCCGCTCGTACTCCCGCAGCGTCAAGCCTCAGTTTCAACTATCTTTCGTTACCTTGTGCTTACCACGTAATGTAATAGTAATTAACTGAAGAGCTGATATTGGCAGCGTCGAAGCCTAATAGCGATTCGACTGTTTAAGCGAGGCGTACTGGTATGGCCGATAATCGTGCATCTGATCCCACCTCGACAGCGTCCAGCTCCGATGGCCACGCATCGCCGATTACAGGCTGCGCTGGCTTTCAGCAAGTTTCAGTGAGCGCTCAGTACAGTACAAGGTGAGTGTCGACGCTAGAAGTTTCCGTTGTAATATTACATCAACGGAATCCGTGTTGTAACCTCTTGTAAAGTTCGTCTTATAAGATATGTGGAATGTTTTTACTAAGGCAACTCCAGTTTTCCTTTTTTTCAAACTTATGTATGCGACACGAAGCATAATGCAGAAGTTCATCGCAGATAGGCGATACAGGGTGAGCGCGTCAGGAAATCATTGTGTTTTTTTTGCTATTAGTGGAAAAGAAGGTGTTGTGCAGGCGTTACTAATACAGCGAAAACTGAACGATTGGGAAAAGGTTTGCCAGGATTTCGGCCACATTGTTTAATTTTTTATTGAAAAATATCTTACAGGGTTCAATTCAGGCAATTAATAAGGGGGGCAGTACATAAAAAATACAAAGAAAATACATAGAATATGACTTACATAAAATAGTAGCAATTTACATAACACAACCGGAACCACAACCGAGGTATATACTAACGCGACAAAGCGAGATAACGGTAAACACAGCGACATAACGGTACAAACGCCTACAATGAGGTGCAAAACGTAGTGCAAATACAAGAATGCCTTGTGCGACAGCCTTAAAACCTCACATTTTATTATACATATAGTCGGTCAAGGCGTCACAGAATGAATCATAGTTGGACAGGCATGCGATGCTATCCGGAGAGAATTCCAAAACCTGATGACACGAGAAAGAACAGACTATTGGAAGAAGGGTGTAGAACCGTAAATGCGGGTATAGCTGAAATTATCATGAAGCCTGTGTGATGTGGAGTAGGATCGTTTCAAGCATGCCGGTACGCGAGTGGAATGAATGAATTTGTGGAACAGTGTTAACAGGGCAATCTCGCGGCCAGTTTTCAAGGATTGTAATGAAAGTTTAGGTCTTATTTGTGTGATGCAGCTGTCTGTGCTTAGAGTCGCCCTTCAGTCGGCATCATCTTGCAGAAGACTGTAGTTTGATGTTTCACACGATCAAAAAATGTTGCTAAGCTCGGGAGAATCGGTCGTTGTGCATAGCGATGCATTCTGGCCTCGCACACGTTCATCCATTCGTGATTGAAGCTCTACTCACGATGTCACTTCAGTGCAAAAAGCGAAACACGTCAGCCGCGACATAGCGCTCTTAAAGCATGTGTTCTGTCTGGTGCGGCGCAGATGCGCGCGCGAGCCGAAGTGATGTAGAACGACCTAGAGTTTCGGACAGAAGCGTGAAATCAGACATGATTGGAAGCCAAAAAAAAATACATAAGAGACCGAAAGAGAGAGCTGGTGCCATAATGTGGGTCACCGCCAATGAGCTCACCGTTGCGGAGACGCGCTTAGGAAGCCGTTGGTGTTCCCATGACATTATTCGGCATGGTGCAATAACGTCCTCACTTTAGTCTAGAGTGCTCAACCATTGCATTGCACAACAAAGTAGTTATGACTTATCAGCTACTAGGTTCACTGTAGTGATGTGGTTCTACTGTATGTCCTGGCTTC
The DNA here is from genome assembly GCF_013339745.2 of Dermacentor silvarum. Lineage (NCBI taxonomy): Eukaryota > Metazoa > Arthropoda > Arachnida > Ixodida > Ixodidae > Dermacentor > Dermacentor silvarum. The sequence continues at coordinate 47,511,216 of NC_051164.1, read as the reverse complement.
CGCTCTTCGCAAGAATTGTCTGTCCAATCGGCCAGCAACGCACGGAAACCAATTTCTTCGATTCGCATCTCATAGATATCAGGCTCTAGGCAAAACGGGAAGACGGCGTGTAGCTATGACTCTTGAGTGGCTAACATACAATGTATTTGCCTCTCTGATAATGTTCGCACCAAAATTTGTGCCTACCACGGTGACTGCATAATGAATTAAACAAATTACCAGGACCTGCTTTGCCACAATCCCCGCTTTGTAGAACACTAGCGACCACCCGTCGCATAACAATAAATTATTATCGAATCCATGTATTTGCCTTATTGGTCCGCTTTTGCACTCGCCAAGGAAAAGTTTGGTTCGTTCGCTCGTTCGTTCGTTCATACGAACTATTGACTTACATTGACAAACGTTGTGGATGACTTATGCACAATTTTTATTCAGTGTTCGAAAGCTTAGGCGTGTAAAACACTGTCCAAGCAGAAACTAAAAGCGCAACAAAATTTGGAGGACGCTTCAATAGTTTCTTTCCTCATCATGGAGAACGCTTAAGCTTCGCCTTTAAGAGTGGAACACGATAGTATTCAAAGATCCCTGGCTGCTTGTCAGGCTTGCCGGCAGCCACTTTACAATTGCTAGTAGGTACAGCGGGGGCGTGGCACTGCGGGTCCCGCGACTTCCGCTTGGAGGCGCCGCCAGTAGTTTTTGCGCAGGCGCGAGTAAAAGCGGGTGCGAGAGAGAAAATCTGGGGGCTCTTGCTCCTTGAATTCTGACTTTTCGTGATTCGGTGAACTGTTCTCGTGGTTTCGGCTCGCGTTCAGCCAAGGCAACTCACGCTCGCAGATGATTGTTGATAGCGAGAGGGAAGCTGCGCAAGCGCTTCAACGTCCCGCAGTAGCGCTGCGTCGCATGCAGAAAATCGTGAAAACACGTACATTACTCGGATGGTGATATTCCTGCGTTTTACTACTGCACCGAATTCATATTTCGTGATAAAACGCTGCTACTACAGCCGAGCACCTAAAGAGCCCAGTTTTCTTATTCCTCCAGAAGAACCTCCCGGCGGACAGTCTTACAGGTCCTGTGAACAAACAAAGAACGCTGTTGCGGGGGCTGTCAAGCAGGTTGGGGTCACTGCGAATCACGAGATTTTAGCACAACCCTACTTAACTGCTTTTATTGTACCTGCTCAAAACCCTAAACTCGGCTCGTGCAGCCATTTAGGTTGATTACGAAATAAACTTTCCAAAGCGGAACGTAAAACAAACTATAGCACTAAAATAAGTGCATACCTCTAAAATGAGCGACAATAAGGAAGCCGTTGTCGTTCGGAATGGCGTATCATTTTCATCGCCTCTCTAGCGGCCGGCGTCGGCAATACTGGGGCGAAACATGAAATGTCGTAGCGTCATCAGAGCAGTGAACGGTGCCCATAGCACTAAAATAAGTGCATACGAAACTGTAGTATCTGGAAGTGTGAAATTTTCTTTGCATTACACGAAGGTGGTGCACACGCAGCTCCTTGTACGTTACTTTCTTTGTCTCCTTGTGTATAGCAAAAATAAACCCTAAGAATTTAATACGCATCTCCTTACAGGATACCTGACGGGACCAGAGATGCTCAAGTGGCGCGTGAAGCGAAATACCCCAACTCCTCAAAAACGTGTCAAGCGTGTGGCAAGATTTTCACCAAGCCCGCGCACCTACAAAGTCACCTCCTCACACACACGGGTGAAAAGCCGTATCAGTGCTCGGCGTGCGGCAAGAAATTCAGGCGGAAGCAACACCTCGAGGCTCACTGGCGAACGCACACAGGCGAGAAACCGTACAAGTGTCATTTGTGTCCGCGTGATTTCAATCAGAAGTCGTCGCTGAACGAGCACGTGCTGACACACACCGGTAAGAAGCGGCACGAGTGTCCAGTCTGCGGCCGCAAATTTAGCCGCAAATATGTTCTCAATCGGCACAAGGGAACACGCTGGTGCCACAAGTGACACCAATGCGTTGAATGTGGCACGAATTGAGATTTTGCTCGAGTTAATTTAACCTCGAAGACATAACACTATGCATGGTTCACAAAACATAGGAGGGCCGTTTGTGCAGTGCCACTTTCAGGCTTAAAGTCAGTTTGAAGCAGACGATACGCCTCTACGCTGATGTGATGAGTGCAGTGGCGAATTCACTCACCAAAGTATGCTTCTGCCGTCCGCGCAGGAACATGCAGGTCTGCACATCCACCCTCTGTGTCAGATATGCTATTTAGAATAAGAATATTAAGGTGGACACCCTAAGCTGATAGGTAGGCAGGCGTTCAAGTGTAACAATACGAGCGCCCCCAATTTTTTTTTCGTGTTCAGATAAGTATGCCTACAGACCGAATCCGCAAAGATGGATGTTTGTATTATTTGCAATAAACATCATTGGAGGTTTGTTATAAATTGCGTTTGTATTCTCTACTGAGGCCTCTCATGCAAACGTTGTCTAAAGGTTCAACGTGGATGGCCTGCGTTGCGCATTAGTAGAAGGGTGCAATGCATTTGCCCTCTTTTCTAAGGACTGTTTACTAATGCATGTCTGGGCAAGTTTAGCGAAAATGTCACCGAGTCGTTCTGTTGGAAAAATATCTGTCTTAACCTTGTTTGATGGTCTTACCATAGAAAACGCCGAAGTTTTTCTACCACCTTCCTGCAGCTTTAGGGAATTCTAAAAGATAAGAGATTGTGTGGTTTTTAATCGCCCAATATTAATTTACTAGTTGGCTCAAAACATGCAAATATATTGACACGGAGATAACGCGAACGCACTAGTTATGCATCAAACCAACATGTAATATGCTGGCTGCCTGGGCACATTGGTTTTGAGGGTGACGTGCTTGCAGAGGAAACGGCTACATCCATAGCAATGAAAGCTAGCAATCCGTCATTTGCCATTTCTGCCGCACGACCAGAATCCATTCCTACGCAAAAAGAATAGGGGAGATATTGGCCGCACTTGTGAGGTGCCGAAACCTTCAATATGCTCCACGTAATTAAGCCACACCTAGGGAATTGATGATCACTAACAGAGTCACCACGATGTGATGCCCTGTTCTAGCGACTTGAATAAAGTGCACATACGGTACCCATTCTTACGGTTTGCCGGTTTCTGAACCTCCCATCTGTGGTAGATGGGAGGAGAGGCTGAATGTACTCCACGTCTTGCTGGAGTGTCGGCAAGCCGACGCTGAACGGAAAAGGGCAAGGCGAGTCAAGCAAAGTCGACGCGAAAGAAGACATGGGGGTGTATTCTGCGACGATCGCCTCGGCGATACTATCGCCTTCGCGTGACGTATGGATCAACCAGCCAATCGGCTCATCTGATCTTGCTCAACCCAGTCAACCAGCGCACGCATTTACAATTCTTGGCGCGCGTGTACGTCAGCGTTGTCTTCTTCGGCGTCGACTTTAGTTGGCACGCGTCCTTTTACCTAAAGGCGTAGGTGGGCCGATTCCGGAGATAGTGCCGTCTGTGAGTCAATGAGTAGTCTTCAACTGTTGGCGATAATTACACCTGTACAATTATTTTACTCTGCGAGTAATGCTCGCTTCTTATGTCGTTGAGACCTACATTTTGATATCTTGGGCGACTCGCTACTATATTCCAAAGAAACGAGATTGCTCCTTTTGTTAACAGGTTATACATATACACAGATAACCAGATCCTAGAAACGCCAAACCCCAGTGAACCACCGATATCCTATCACGTACATTTTTGATCCATTCATCCACGTCTGGACTTTCCAACTATAGGACGTCCTATTAACAAGTACTTTGCAAATATCAAGTAGCCGATGTCTCATTGACGTTAATTCTACTTTAGAATTAGACTCTTTATGGACATTACATACTGATGACATTGAGATGTATGGCCTACGTGATATCGAGTGGGTGCATTATTTATTTAAACATACTGTTAACCCTCATGTGAGGGTCATTACAGGGAGGCAATACATCACAAATACAAAACAGATGTGGAAGAAACTTTGAAGTATCATCAAACTTCAACAAAACGTAATCGAAAAATATCAAGATCATCGAACAAGTGGCATAGAATGATTGACATGAACGCTGAGCATCAAAAAAAATATTGAATGAGTTTCAAGGAACAAAACTATCAACAAAAGTTTCAAGCACTTTTACATTCAGTGCATTCAGCAATATGTGCAGGTAGTCCATTCCATTTTTCGATGACATTAGGAAAAAACGAATAACGATAGACGTTTGTGCGGGTGGCATAAGGACGGATGACTGCATTATGATTTATTCTCTTCCTAAGTCTCCCAGGTGCACTTATGTACCTGTTTCTATCAATCTTTACATGACCCTGGATAATCCGAAATAATAATTTTATTCCTGTTCCTCTGTCGCCTAATTTGTAATAATTCCAAATTACATGAAATTGACATTTCGGTAACCGAGTCTGCTTTTTTTTTTTGTACCTGGAACATATAAATCGGACTGCGAGTCTATGTATTCTTTCTAGTTTAGCGTTTAGACCTTTTTGATGGGGACTTCAAACTACGGCAGCGTATTCTAGAACAGGTCGAATAAAGGTTTTTATGCCATTAGTTTGATAGATTTTCTTGAATATTTATTTAGATGCCGTATCGATTGGGGGGGGGGCAGTGTAATTAAAGTTTTATAGTTAAAACTTTAGGCAATATGATCTTCGAAAACGCGAAATTCCCCGAGCTTTTTTGCGCATCAAATTACGTTTATATTTAATATGGCACTTAAATATTGTAGAAGTAAAAGGTGGAATCATGTGCTCAGGCTTAGGTGGCGAAGGCTTGCCGAAAATTTTCGGATAATTTTTTTTTCCGGAACGTGGTCGCCCGGCCATTGCGCATTGCGCTGCTCATCACATGACATTTTATGCATGTTTTACCATGACAAAAAGACATTTTTCGGACCACACATGAATAGTTGCTTCACCCAATACGCCTACGACATAATCATGTTTCCTCACTTATTCAAACTAGGTGGAAACAAGGATGTCTTCATCTCTTATGTACTTCTGATACTACCTAATTTTAAAGCTTTAGTTAACTTATTGGGCTCAATTTGCCACACGAGAGGCACAGAAGAATGAGACGCTGCGCCTCCTCGTGGCGGGTGCCTGCACTAACGTGCGCAAGCGATGTATCTGATCTTGCTGTATGGGCGGTCTGCCGTACAGTGTCTCCTGCGACCATTATAGTGAACGTGTCATTGATAGTATATCTACTGTGACATTTGTAATTATGACAGGCTAGCGTGACCTGGAAAATATCGACTAGGTATAGACATTTGCATGCCTAAAGTGAACATCTATCAGATGTCACATACGTCCAGCTGCGATATCCTTACAACCTTAAAGCAACATAATCGCAATGGGACTTGGATCATCCATGGAATGTAATTGTAATGCTGTTTGGATAAATCTAGATATCTATAAGATGTGTGAAATGTCTAAAACATCATGTTCTATGCATATCTCTGGAACATAAATGCTTACCTGGGACGCCCGTGCAGCCAGCATAGAAGACCTTGTCTTCAAGGCACTTTCCCTTAGCATACCAACAGCGTATTCTCTTACATCCAGTAATGTTTCTTAGTGCAAGGCTGTTCTTTGAGAACAAAGCAGTGCTTAATTTTCAACAGCGAAGCTGTTTAAGCCAGCCGTAATTCGTGGTGAGTATGAGGAAACAAAGGAAAAAAAGCTTTCTTGCCGTGGTGGGATTCGAACCTGCGTACCCCCGGTCCCAAAGCGAGCATTGCATCGCAACCACTAGGCTGTACAGCCACGCGTGCAGAGCATGCATTTATGCGAACCATTTGATTGCGTTCAAGCGTCGTCGTCTTCGTCCACAGTCGGCGCGTTCGTACGCTCGTGCTCTGCAAGGTGAAGATGTTTTGCGCGCTTTGAGAGCGAGAGAGGGAGAGACGCATTCACGGAGCGGGTCTCCTGGAACGCGGTGTCTGTGCTGCAAGTTGCGCTATGCAACGCGCAGTGACGACTGTAAGTGCGAGACGCACGAAAAGAAATTATCATCATCATGAGTAATAAGATGAAATGTTCTCGCGCACTTCCGGAAAATACTGGGCTACGATCGCTCAACTTCGCTGTTTCAAACGTTGCGAGGCCGATTGCAAGGTTAAGCGTTTTTTTATTGATGTTTTGTTACATGTTATCACCCTAAGGGGTTCGTAGCGCACCATTTCTCTGGAAAGTGCAGGTGCCATAGTAATGTTTGCGGAGGAATGTTTGCAAAATTTCGTATTAATCAGCAAAGTAGGAGCACATGGCAGTGACACTCCAAACATCTGTAGCACAAGATGTTAATTTGAGAAGTCCTTGACGGCACGGGTCTTGCAGGGTCAGGCTGGACGTCCGTAACACTTACAAAATGGTCAAGTACTGTCCTTTGTCATTCGTTGAAATTGCACTTGGAAGGAGTGGAATTGTAGGGCTGCGCGACGGAGCAAAATAGCTGTAGAACGGCCGGTAGGCAAGTAATAAGACTTCCAAGCGTTGGAGAAAATGCAATGATTTCTTCGAGGTAACAAAGGCTGAATCACCACTTAGAGCCTCGAAATAAAGATTCCGTCATGCGTTTGAACATCGCTGGGGAATCAAACAGTCCCAAAGGTGTAACTTTAAATTGATAGAGCACGTCAGGTGCAATACACGCTGTCTTTTCCCGGTCCATGTCGACAACGGAAATCTGCCAATATTCCGGGCATGCATCTATAGATGACAAGTATTTGGCTCCGTGAACGAACTCAAAGGCGTCAAAACTACATGGCCGCGGAAAGATGTCCTTGCGTGCTGATTGACACAAAATCTCCAGCTGTCACACTTTTTCGTTGGTCAGGACAACAGGATTGAACTCCATGGGCTGGAGGACGCCCAGATGACGCTTTTGTAAGCATCTTAATAACATGACCTTGGATGACTTGGCGCTCAGCACGAAACAAAAAATAGGGCTGTCGGCGAATAGAGCTAGCATCCCTGTTGTGTTTACCATGAGTCACAAGTAAACATTGCCACAATAGGCGGTCGTCTAAGTCGAAGATATCTCTATAAGTTCCTAGCTTTGTCGGGCAAAATATAAACAGCAAAATTGAATGTAAGTTTGTCGGAGAGCCAGTAAGAGGTCTTAAATGCGATGAAGGGTGAAGAACGTCAGCATCTAAAGTGGACATGTCGCACGCGTCGAGCGCACACACGGTTGCGACTGAAATACCTTGCAGGAAAATTTGGGACGAGAAAGTGAAGATGAGGAGCGGAAGGGCGTGCCTGGTTGTCGGTGATGGTTACAAAATTGTGCGGAATGGCGACATTTCCAACGAGCAGAACGTCAACAAGCGGGCAATATAGAGCTAGGCACTCTAGTTATCACTGCGTGGACTAATGCAAAAGCACTGCGACCACCGCGCGATGCCTAGTCTCTTTCAGCCGTTCATTAACTACATGACCGAAACGTTTCCACGCGTATGCGGCGTCTTTTTTTACGTACTTGACTTAGAAGCCGTAGCTTTCACACGAATTTATGACGCACGATTGTTCACATGCAGCTAATGTCATGTATTCGTTTTCATTTCGAGTGTTTCTGTGATGTAGTTGACGCACACACAAGCTTCCTCAGTTCCACGAACTGCCAACAAAGGTCGTGGGTTCGAGAGCCTTAATTAGGAATACCTTAATTAACTGTGTGTTAAATACCTGCGGCTTAATTAGCACCAAAGGTGGAGGTTTCGACTACTACTTCGCCTTAATCAACGCCAAAGGTGGATGGTTCGACTGCCACCAATGGTCATGGGCTCGAGCGCCTCCACTAACTATATTTTAATTAACTGAATCTTAATTACCTTGGCATTATTGAAGTTTGAAGTTTTGAAGTTTGAAGTTTATTTTTTTCCTGCTTCCATTACAGAAACAAGGAGCAGGAGCAAAAGGCTACAAAGGCCTGACAAAGGGCTCCCGCTCCTGTTGACAATCAGCGTCAGCGGTACAAATGACAATACGAAATACTTCACACATGTTCATATCAAATTAAAAGTCACATAAGCAGTATACAGATCACATGATGTATAACATGTAGCTTAAATCAAATTAATCCGGATAAGTAGCCCGGAATACAAAAGAAATATGCGCATTAAACAGTAGTTAATGCCTCGGCCAAAGGTCGTGGGTTCAACGCCCATCAAAGGTCTTGCGTTCGAGTGCCTTAATTAACTGTATATTAGTTAGCTGTACGTTAAATAACTTTGCCTTAATTAGCACCAAAGGTCGAGGGTTTGTAACTTTTCGAAATATGGCGTGGTCACGCCAACGCCGCATTTCCCGCTTCATGGGGCATACGAGTATAATGCGTTGGCATTAATAATCTGAGTATCTCCAAGCGACGGCAGACAACGTTACCTTGGTTCTGTTCAGCTACATGGCATTTGCATATTTTTAAATCTTGGTGCATGGTAGTTGGGACACCCTGTATAATCCCCGTCGGGAAGCGGATGACGATGCCTACAAAGTGGACACTTGCGGCGGCTTGTGGTTGAAAGCGAACATGATCAACAGATAATAAACAAAGCCGCACGACAGCTGAAATGTCAGCGAGAAGAGAAAGCTCAAATTGAAATACGCCGGTAGCACAGTCGATAAAGGTGGAACGAGAATACAAAAATTGAAACTGAAAATGGCGCCGTTTGGGCATTTGCTCGGTTTCGGGATCTGCCCTTTAGGCCATTGTCCGTTACACCGGTTGGTTGGTTGGTTGCTTGATCGGTTCGTTGGTTGGCTGGTTGGCTGGTTTGGCTTCTTAGTTTGGTGTGGTTCAAGATATGGCTCATACCCACTATGGGGGATAGGACAAGCATCGGGTGAGAATAGACTCGTCCAACTAGCCGAGGCAGCCGCTGAAACCCAGGGGATCTCGGCCGTCTGCTAGGCGGAGGGAGGCTGCGTCCGCCTCCGTGATTGCTGGCATCAATAAAAGTTGACGAACTCTCTCTTCCTGTTCTGAACAACGCATTTCGCTCGGTTTATACCAAACAGTCGCAATGCGCTGCCAATTTCGAGAAAGAAGAAAAGCTGCACATGGCCACGCGGTCAGATTTAGAGACAATTTTAGTTACTTCTGTATATATTAACAACTTGTCGTGCAAGAATTTTTCTTATATTCCTCGTAAGCGATAGGTGGCGAAATTTGCGAAAGAACGTGGCAACGGGCGTCGGCCGGTGCAATGCGCATCGTCATCAGCGTGTTTATTGTGCCAGGTTCTGCTTCGAACGTCGGTCAACTTGCCGAACTGCACTCCAGGTGAGGCGTCTTTTACAAAGTTCTTACAAAACCGAAAGCCTTTATTGCGTGCCTAAGTGTGTGTGTGTGGGGGAGGGGGGGGGGGGGGGGGGGGCTGCTTAGTGATAGTGCAGACTCGGAGAAATTGGTCGATTTCTAGGTGTACATAATGAGGAGACCGCAAAGGACGTGACAATTGGCGAGAACACGACGCGAGGCTCTGCCAAGCGACTGAATTTTTTTATATTGACCAACTAAAATGTAGTGGTTTCTGTGTATCAAAAAAGACCTTCGATGATGATGCATTTACCCTGGTTTACATAATCAGCGTCGCAGTATTTCTGTAACAAAACGAAGAGAGCTGATCGAGTTGGATAATACAATCAAATGAAAGGTGGAGCACTCTCGCTGTAGCGTGAAAAATGAGGATAAAGAAACGAATAGGAAAAACATTGTCATCTAGCTCGTGCAGTACGTATTTTTATCTGTTCGTGGACGGCAAGGCCGGAAAAGCCCGCTGGTCGTCGTATATGCCTGTATGAGAGTGTTGTTCACTGTGTCTTCTCACACTTCATTTAGGGAACGCTGTCAACGATGCTTTCTGAGGTGTTTGTTGTTAGCCTTGTAAGCATAGAGAAAAAAAAAAACTACTTGGCAGCCTGGCGCAAGACGGTTGAAGCCAAGCGAGTCAGTACGACATGTCATCGTCACGTTAGAGCGCGCGGTAGGTTTTAGGGTTCCCTCACTGCCGGCAGAGCGCAAAGCACTAAAATCGCAGCAGGGCAGCCGAATAAGTGCGCATCGATTTAAGACTGCCGTGAACCAAACATTCTCGACAAATTCACCGAGTCTCAAGGGCCACGGGTTGCGCCGACACTGCAAGGGAAAACGCGAAAGCAATGACTTCAGGAAGAGTTCGCTTGTCGAAGCGGGCTTCGTGACGTAATTTCCCCTCTGAGTTTGTTTCCTTCCTCCATGCGTGTGAGTGTGAAGTTCGCAGGCAGACAAGCACATCAAAAATCTATTGTGACGTCATATCTTTTCTAAGACCATCTATCCACTCATTCTTGAGGGCGCGCCGTACTTCCCGCTTGCGTCTATAGGCATTTGCAGGCTGCTTCCCGCGTGGCGCATTTTGTAGTGAGTCGGATTAGAGCCATTGCCAGCTACCATATACTGCGACGTGACCACTTGTATCAGTTACATTCGGAAAACTGTTTCCTCTCTGATAAACCTATACGCTATCCGAGCGCATTGTTCAGAACTTGCTACGTGCCACCAGAGTTTGTACCACGCGACGCGTTGTAGGGTGTTAATGAAACACAAAAGAAATGTACAAAGCCGAGGCTCAAATTGTCGCCGCTGCAAATGACAGATTGCTAACAGCTCTTGTGCGGCATCTTCAGAGTTGACGCATAGGGAAATAAGTGCTTGCGTTGTGCGGTCAGGTTTTTATTTCGGTTCCTGGTTTAAACACGTTTTCCAAGGCTTCGAAAGAAGCGTGGCAAAATGACAGGCCTCCTTTACCGTTTGAGTCAGCGCGTCAACTGTTAGCCGATTTCCTATTTGACTAATACGTTAGGCGCCAAATGCAGCGTTATTATTCCTCCCCCCTTTATTTAACAGAGGCCTTCACTCTGGTCAAAGACATCATCTCAAGTCACTCGGCAACAATCGTCCGTCAACTGCAAACTATGGGCCCTACGCGCAGCAAAAAAGCAACGCGTAAACGTCGTACTGGAACGTCAAATTACGCCACTGCCATCGATGGCGACGTACGGTGAGCCCTCGTGAATATAGAATTGTTGCTGGCGCATGCTCGTAGCGGGGAGGGGGGGGGGGGGGAAGGTGTCACTCGCCTACAGGGTTTGAACGGAATGCAACTAGACGCTGCGTAATACGTGTGTTCAAATATTAGATCAACATAATATTGAGAGAGCTGCTGTAGCTAACTCTCTTGATGTTACAAACACTTTTGGGCATGCAATCGCCGACATAAGGGCAAATGACGCACGTACAGTAGTTAGGGTTTCACAAATAGGGCCAGTGTGAGCTATTAGCATAGATTGGTTCATTACGCTTTAGAGCACTTTGCGGTATGGTATTCAAAAGTAGAATTCTGCTTAGGAAAACAGGTTGGATGATTGATTTTGAAAAATGCACGTAGGGCGAGGGACAAGGTGATCAAAGAAGAGAGGACACGTGCAGCCTTTTGCTTTGCTTCACGCAGCTTTACAGAATGAAAAAAAAAAAAGCCTAGTCGTCCCATGGGTTAATATGTTAAGGTTTTTACTGGGGAAATATATGTTTTATATTCACTTACTGTGCTGTAGGAATTTCCGAAACTTTAGTCTGACCTTTTGGAATGGTCTTTTGAACTGCGAGTTTAATGGTATAACTTTCCCTATACGCAAACGACTAAATAACTTTAATTCACAGCTTGTACACGTTTCGTGTAGCCTTCTGCGTTTTGAACCGAATATTTACAACTATATATCAGAGCCGAGTTCACGAGGGCTAACTTGAAAGCCGCTTAAAAGCCATATTCCTTACGCTAGTCTGTGTTTTCTAAAAAAGACTATTGGATCTAAAAAGACGAAATGGAGACAGACATGTTTACTGTTCATATCATTGTCTTTGTTTCTAGATTTCTGTTGTCTAGTTAGTGATAACATGTCGTTTTAGTAAGTGCGCATTCAATACTGCTGGCACGTATTCTACACGGCATACAGAGGCGACAAATTTTGCCATTTTTCGTCACGTATAGTTCTCTAATTAATCTGCACCCAATCTAGGTGCAACAGATTGCAAACAACATCTTTTTTTGTTGATTATAAGCTTATTCTATGTTTTTTGCACACTTAAATATAAAATAGACATTTATTTCCTGTAAGTACATGTCTCGCCCTTAAAGGGTGAACCTTGACTGAGAAGCAACCTTATTCACCGACGGGTGTCGACGAGTGTTCAGGATATAAATTACTCGCTCGGGTGCATTCAGTATGCTATAGTGTGACATCAGTACGTGAACGTAACGCGTAAGTTTCTCCTATACTCGCAGAGTTTCAAGTGGCACCAAGGAAACCCGCGCAAAGCGTGATAGGAAGCTCATCAACGTCAAGTTCCACGAGTGCGACATATGCCACAAGGTTTTGAGCGTCAAGTCCTCAATTCGGGACCACCTGGCCACGCACACCGGCGACAAGCGTCACACGTGCGCCGCGTGCGGCCGGAAGTTCACCCAGAAGTCGCACCTGCTCGCGCACGCAAGCACGCATTCCGGCGAAAAACCGTACGCGTGCCTCGACTGCGGACTCCAGTTCGCTCGGAAAGGAACCCTCAAGTGCCACGCGCGGAGGCACACGGGCGAGCGACCCTACGCCTGCCGCTTGTGCCCGGCCACCTTTTCCCGCACAACTGTGCTGAGCAAACACGTGCGCACCCACACCGGCGAAAAGCCGCACAGTTGCCTCGAGTGTGGAAGGAAATTCGCCGAAAGCGGAAACCTCGCTCGGCATTTGCGAGTGCACGCGGCCGACAGAGTCCGGGCAGGTGTCACCTCTTGACAAGGCTTAACATTAGCACCGACCAGCTGCCACCTCTTGACAAGGCTTAACATTAGCACCAATCAGCTGCCACCTCTTGACAAGGCTTAACATTAGCACCAATCAGCCGCATGGTCATACGAGGACGCAGAGTTCCCTTTACCTTTCAAAAGCCCTTGTTCAAAATTTAAACCTTTCGGTAAGCGTTTCCTCTTGCGTCAGAAGAAGAAGAAATAAACTTTATTGAAAGAGCCGGCACTTTGCTTTTAGTGGCCTCAGGTGTCGGCTCGAAGTCCTTGGACTCGGGCGGCATCTTCGGCTTGCCGGACGTAAGTGTTTCCCTGTTCTGTATACAACTAGCCAGCAATATGCCAGACTTCCTAGAAATGCGTCTCTTGTAACGTATCGCTGACTACGAACGGTTAAAAAATGCTTTGCTGGGACGAACGTTTCATTATTGAGGCACGGGCTCACAAAATAGGTTTGTGCAGTTCCAATAATTGTATTATTTACTTGAGTATGAGCGCTGATAAGAAAATTGCGCTCACTCGGAGAGCTCCGGTTATAACGCCGTAACAACCGGCATGCTTTGATTCTGCAACACCCACAGCGGATTTCTATATAATCAAGTAGTCCTATAGCAATGCTCACGTTGGCCGTCGAATTGTTTAATCAATGCAGTATGAATTATTTTCCTTAAGTATTGAAAATGCTGCGGTTAAATATGGTAGCTTTCAAATACATCAATGCATATATACAGTGCGAAGGGATATATATATATATATATATATATATATATATACATCATTTGCATTCATTAGCTTGTCTAGTGATTTCGTAAACGAATTATGCTTTATCTCTTTATTGCGAAACGAAAATAGACCAAGTGCCTCCGTTATAGGCAGGAAAAGGCAAAAGCTCTCTATATATAAGTACGTGACCTCAGCGGACAGGTGTTGACATCGCACGATCTCATAACAAGAACTCGTTTCCCAGAAGTTGCAATCTGGAGTAGATACTTACCTGCATTTGCCAGGTCTTGCTGACTTTCCTGCCGGCCTGCTGTTCTGAACCCGTGCGATCAAACAAATTTCTATGGTGAGGGGCGACCAGCATAGGGGTTTCATTTCGCTCGTGCAATAAATATCCCGAAAGGTTTTGGGTGTTGCTGTACTCGTACAGAAGTGTCCCTCATCTGAGAATAAAGACTAGATGCCAGAATATGTTTTGAGATATGTAAATATTGTGTGATTGCGCATGTCCTAATCATACAAAGTTAGGGAGAATGAAGCCAGGGAAAGAATAATGGAACGTAATTGATTTATTTAATGGTACTATATAAATAATAGGATAGACGGAAATGAACGTGTATGAAAACATAAGTATCGGTGATGCGTATGGCGGTTTGACAATAAGGCTACCGCGGTTCCATCCTTTGGCGCACTTAAAAAAAGACTAACCCTGAGGTTCTAGGTGCTAAAACCACTATATGTTTATGAGGCACGCCGTAATGGGTGACTCCACCATAATTCCTGTTCGCACCTATTTCCACCATTAGCCTACTATCAGTGGTTGCAAATTCGTATTTTGCCGCACTTCGAGCGCTTCTGACCAGCTAGCGCCCTCGAGTGGGTTAAAGAGGAGCTACGTAATTTATAGTTTCGCTTTGTTGTTCTATTCCACCGCATGGGAATATTTAAAGCACCTCCAGTAGTCGGGGTGACGAACGCCAGTAGTTTTCGAGATTACATCGGCGTCGCGCGCCACTGTTTCACGGAAACAGTGGAATTCGACCTGACTTCTATGCGTCTGGGCTCGAATTTCCGGCACAACGGTAGCAGCACAAACTCAGGAAGACCACTTCGATTCGTCAGATTGTAGCACGGCGAACAGCGAAAGTGCGCTAAACCACCACGGAACGTCAACAGGCAACAACCGGTAAGTTTCGATTTCTTATCCGAGTCGTTTCGTCGCAGCCGCGCATTCATCTAAAGATAGCATGCGTGTTCTGAAGGTCACATTTCTTATCTGCCTCGTGTCAACGTCAGTTCGGGCCGCTACCAATTGCCGGTGGCCGCGCAGAGAGTGGAGTTTTACGCGAGAAGACGGCCTGGGATCGAGTGGAGCTCAGCTTCGCGCTCCGGATTCGGCGGTGCCTGTTGTTTACCGCAGAAATTATAACGGAGATATGCAACGTGACGAAAATAAATATATTCCTCACGCTTGAAAGCGAGAGGTAAAGCCCCAGACGAGAGGTAAAGCCCCAAAAGCGAGGAAGCCCCAGACGCAACTACTAAAATAATTTTGGGGAACCTTGCATAAATAGCCTGTACTCCGAAAGTGCTAATGCATGTCTATAAGACTAAAGCGATAGCCACCTTTCTTTGCAGAACGTGAACAACATATGAAAGACTACCAAGGGCGTCTTAGACAATCACCATCTATTCCTACATCCCGAGATGCAGAACTCGCACTCCACCGCCTCCTGATCTTATGGTATCTTACTGGTGTCTTACTGGTATAAAGGAACAACTTACCACTTTCGCATGGTATTTTCTCATGGTGATCCCAAACAAAGGGGTCTTAATGAAATTGATTTCAATATAGCATATTGTATCCTAGTCAACGCGTAATCAAGACCAGATTGTCGTCATCCGGGGCGCTCAGGTGCACATCGTGGCCGCTTGACAACCCCGAGGTGCAATCGTTACCACATCACTGAAGACTTGCAAACCGTAGGGCGAAGTATGCGCAGAAATGAGACTAACTGCGTAATTGACACCCGTAAAAATTTCGAAGGAATAACAATGTATGCTATAACACAAAGCAATAATGGTAGCACACTCGGTTCTTTCACACGTTGTGCCCAATCGTGGCAACGAGACACATATCATTTTTAAAGGGAGTTTGAATAAGTTCATGGGGTTTCAGTTGAAGGAAGAGCCCCTCCAGCCTTTTCTGGCGGGTCCTCGTCGCGGGGCTTCGCTTTCCCGTGCACTGCCGTGACGTGCCTGAAAAGGCTGGACCGCCGCGCGTACCGCCGTCCGCAGGTGCCGCATTCGTGGGGCTTGACGCCCTCGTGTGTCATCACGTGTTTGTCCAGAAGGCCCTTCTTGGGAAACGCGGCCTGGCACAGGTTGCACGTGTATCGCCCCTCGCAGGTGTGACGACGCAGGTGGTCCACGAGGCTGTACCTCCTCGTGAATTTCTTGCAGCACTGGGGACACTGGTGCCGCTTTTCTCCGGTGTGCGTCAGCCGGTGGTTGCTCAGCGTGGTCTTCTCGCAGAATCTGGCCGCGCACTGGTCGCAGGCGTAGGGCCTCTCTCCCGTGTGAGAGCGCATGTGGCGGACGTAGGACGACTTGCACGAGAAGTCGCTGCCGCACTGGTCGCAGGCGAACGGCCGGCAGCCCCTGTGGGCCGCGACGTGGATGTCGAGCGTGCGCTTCCTGGTGAACGTGGACGGGCACAGTTGGCAGGCGTAGGGCTTCTCGCCCGTGTGCGTGCGGCCGTGGAATGATGAGATTCCCTTTGGCGGCGAACTTGCGGCCGCACACGCCGCACTCGTGCGTCTTCTCGCCCGTGTGAGACCGCAGGTGTCGGACGAGGTTTCCCTTTTCGGCGAATTTTCGGCCGCACAGCGGGCAGGCGTACGCCTTCTCGCACGAATGCACCACCATGTGCTTGCGGACGGCGTAGTGCGAGCGGAAAGACTTCTGGCAGTAGTCGCACTTGTAAGTTCGGTTGCCCGTGCGGCTGCTATCCGGTTTTGATTGATCCATCCTGGTCTTTCCGGAGGTTCTGTGAAAATAAGATTATTGTAATAATGTAGGGTAATGTGGGATATAGAGGTGCCCCACAGGTAGCCAAGAGGAAGTGAGAGGGGAGGAGATGCCGGTATCTTCTTAACAGGGAGCTGGCAAAAGACAGTAAGGAACAGGTCACGTGAATGCAGGTAATTGAATCCAGTTGGCTTATCTTGTAAAAAAAAAAAAATAGAAAGTATCGTATATACTCGACTAAGGGCCGCACTCATGTAAGAGCCGCACCCCCCACCCCCTCCCACTTGGTAGCCCAAATTTCAAAAGTGAAAATCGAGTACAAAAGAGAGCGTCGCAGCTTGTGTGCATGCTCTTGGATTTTCAAAGCGTGGCATGCAAGGTTTACGGACATCGTTGTGAAAAGCGTTGACGTCAGTCATATATAAGGCCATGGAGGGCACTCTGCTACCGAAGTGAATTGGAGCTGCGGTCACAGCAATGGTTGTGGGGACTATAAACCGGCACCAGCTGCGTGAAGTACGTGCTTGCGGGAACAAATACATGCCTTATAAAAACAACAGCTTTCGCGCTTTTCACAAAGAAATCTATAGTTTTACACACGGCCAGAAAAATGAGATCGCAATGGATCACGCCTATGTACGGGCCGCACCTTCTCTAGATTGTGAAAGAAAAAAAAAAAGTGCGGCCCTTACACGAGTTTAAATTATATGACGAAAACTAAGTTTTAGACGGTAGGAAGGCAAGTTATGCAAGAGCTGGAATGTATCAAGCGGTTTCCAATTAGACGTTACAAAAAAAGTTACTGCGATCAGCAGTTACCGCTATAATGTTGAGGTTGCAACTTACGGCCAAATGACTAGTGTCGTCTTGCATGCTTGGCAAAGCATGGTTGGCCGTTTTCGATGAAAGTGGTCACCTGTGGACGCCAACCGCGTCTGATAAAAATACCGCCGCTGCTGAGCCAGACAAGCTCGATTCATTTTGTAGCTTCTAACGATTCATTGCAGTAAAAAGTGGGCCTGCAGTGTTGCTTAGAACACTCTGCTTAAAGCCGGTAAAGCACCGGCTTATTTTCTAATAGCATTGCGTTTTTAACCCGACAGCGTTAAGGGCCGCGTGTCGCAGAAAATCCGGCGTCGGCGTCCGCGGCCAAGAAAATTATCCCGAACCACCCCGACCACGCAGGCCCTCCACGTGGCGCAAAGGCACTGGTGAACTAATTCAATTTCTCAAAGTAAAATACGTCAGAAAACTCGTAAAGTATGACTTACTTCTTTCCTTTCTTTCTTTCTCTCTCTCTTTCTTTCTCTCTCTCTTTCTTTCTTTCTTTCTTTCTTTCTTTCTTTCTTTCTTGTCCCTGGTTCATACCCACACGTGAGTTTGCGCCACACGTGAGTTTTTGCGTGACTACAATGCCACCGAAACTTGTGAGCCAATACTACAAGGTTCTCTTGAAAAATAGAGGCATTCATCTGCTCTGTTATCTCTGACATACAACTGCAGAAATTGGTGCTGCTGTTTGAGAGACCCTGTACCTTGTGCGGTGGCCGTTGTTACTAATTCTGGCCATGCAGAAAAAAAGAACTCACCCAGCGTCGTCAGCGACAGTGCTTGAGTCCCCTTGATTTCTGGAGCTGCTTGATTGTGCGACTGCATGCCGGCTGGTGCCTGATCCAGGTGGCTGTTCATCTGACCCATCTGACCCTTGTGACCCAGGTGACCCTTCCTTGTTTTCCGAATTCCCTGAATAAATATTGAGACCACTTGTTTACCGTAGTGAACAAGCCCCATCATGAGCCTAAATACATTTACGCAATAAATGACACTGCAGGCGAGAAAAACCTACTGAGGGACCCCTGCGCCATTAGTGAAGAAAACAGATTACCTCGCTAAATTTCCTCCTGTGTTCACTGAATCTAATCCTCTGACACCCGCGACGTGCTAGTGGGACCACTTTTGTCACTACAACGGATATTTTTGACTAATACGCACTGCTGGGATAGTTTTTTGACTAATACGCACTGCTGGGATAGTTAGTAAATGGCTTAAGCTTCAGTCAGGCAATAACCTCTGACCAAATCTATTTCAGGAAACCTACATGGGTGGCCTACAGCGCCCGTGCTGTCCTTTTCATATCTCTATGCGATATTCTTCTGCTTAAATGTTTATATGTTCCATTAACCTATCATGCCGTACAACAGATTGCATCATAAATTCTCCGATTTGCCATCCTGAAGAACTGCCACTTGCAGCATTGTTCGTGGAACATTGCCCCCTCCTCCTCCTCCTCCTCCTCCTCCTCCTCCTCTCCTCCACCTTCATGAAATCAGTCGTCCAGGCCGTTAAAGACATAAAATATTATCTCGTACGGCGAAGCCTTGTTGAAGATTCCCACAACCTCACTGTAGTGAATAGGGTGGACTTACTTAACTCTGAACCTAACTTGACTTAACGGTGAACTTAACTCCTACTTACCGGCAGATGCGGCACGCCTGGTTTCCTGCTCCCGGTTATCTCCACTGCTGCATCCCTCAGCTTCTTGTTCGCACGGTGGTTTGCTCTCCATGCCTGGAATGGAGCCACAACCAGTATAATTAGTGGAGATGAAAAGTCCATTAACGGTGCAACTATCACGATAACGCCCGGCACCCTCTGTCCACGTAAGGCAGACTGCGTCGGCAACACAGACGTTCAAACTGCACCGTATTGAGAATAGCATATTCGAAGCTAGTGTAACATCGAACCGAGCAGGGATGATAGAACGCATCTCGTTTTCAGCTCCTTATTCCCTAACGCACGTCACTTTTCGAGGAGTTGGCAAGAACTTCATTGGTCCCGTCGTTATAGAATGACAAGCTTATCTTATTTACACGTTGTCTGTACTTTCGAAACGTAGAAGCATGGCTTGCAATGCGACGTCATATAAAGGAATAAAATGAGCACTAAAGTAAGTTTTGCAGACATTGAGAAGAAAATGCAAAGCATGCGAAGAGACATCGTGTTTGCAGTAATCGGGTGAGGCAAAACGATTCATTATCATACTACGGAGTGCGCTAACACGCCCCCAAATGGGTGAAATATATATATGGTTTCAGTCAGGGAAAAAAATATGTAAAGCTGAGTATTGGCACACAGCAAATCTATGCAAACGGATGTCAATGTTTTTCACCTTTGGAATACAACCTATAGTCAATGCTTGCAGTTTAAAATTAAGCAGGACCCAGCAAGGCCGAAATCTGTAGCGTGAAGGTGAGCTGACGTGGGAATTTGGTGGCGGCGTCACCAACGTCTTTGGAAATCACGCATTTTTATTTTTTTTTTACATACCTAACGTCTACTCGCGGTAAACGTGACGATTCTTTTTTACTATTGAAGAACCCCCCCACGCCTACTCCGCCCGAGGCTCTTTCCGTGGGAAGAACACGTCTGTGGGTACTATGACATAAAAAGTCGCAGTTTCGCCCTAAAGGCGAAGCATCGATTGTGATAGCAAATTAGTAGACAGCCATACCAAGTAAGGATATTAGTTTTATCGGCCGCATATACATGTAAATTAACAAGCATGGTGTCAGCGCGCACAGACAACCATGAACACATCACACTTGATGACCGCGTGCACTCGCTGTCAAAAAACTTCCTTGGATCACCGCGATTGGGACGTTGATCTTCCATTCGTGCCGTTCGCATACAATTCATCACGCCATGATGTCACCGGTTTCTCTCCATTTTGTTTGCTGTTGGGCCGCGATGCAGTTTTGCCCAGTTTTACCAGCGCAGCTGCATATAGCTAGGTTCTGGCGGATCGCGTCCGCGGGCAAAATGACGCGTAGAACAACAATTAGAAAAACATGGCATGATCCTGGTGATAGGGCAGAAAGGGTCCAAGCGCAATGGCATATACCCCTGTGGGCTCGGTGACCTGTAACGCGCCCTTGAACTACCTTTGCCACACGTGGGACCCAAAAAGACAAAAACAATCCGCCAGAGCGATGAACGCTGTTGTCTAAACGCTAGTCTATGACGATGCGTGTCGACACGTCAGTGATAATATGTAATAGTCTACCAACCAATAGGTGTGTCTCATTCTCTCTTTACATAGCCATTTCCCTAGCGACGTTATCAGTTGCCCCTTGGACTCGGTATTGGAAAAACCCGTGTCGTTCGCTCCGAAGAGGAAGAGCGCGCACTCAAAGAGCGCCGGCGCGCTCAGCAGCGAGAATGGATGCGAAAAAGACGACAAGCTGAACGCGCAGCGGCCCAACGTGCGGCGGCCGATGGTGCAAGGTGGTGTGAGTGTAGTCACCTGATCTCGCTTTCACTCACACATGCAGCATGCGACTCGCGGCGGCGCAACGAAGGTATTTCTTGTGTATTTTCAACCATTTAACACAACCAGCAAATTAAGAAAAGTAAAATACAATTAAAAAAAGCAACAGCTTCTCTGGTCTTCCATCTTCACATAGTGGAAGGGCTCTAAATTTTTCATACACCGTGTTGGATAGAGGCGCGCGTGGCTGTTTTGAACTAAAGTCCCTATATAAGAAAAGTACCGCCATCCTTTGATCAACGCCAATCCACTCTCTCCTGTATCTCCGATTGGACGATGATAGCGCGCGCTTTGACTTCTTTAAATTTTGTTCTTTTTTTTTCCGCCTCAGAGCCATGTTGAAAGTCACTCTGCGCAACCGCAGTCTCCGGCGGCGGTGGCGGCGCGCGCCCGGCCTGAAAGCTTCACCGTGGACTTTCTAGGGCCGCCACCGTCGACTTGCTTTCGCAAGCAAAAAATAAAGAAAAAAGCAAGCGCTTTAGGAGAGGAGACGGCGGAGGAAAGAGTAGATGGCGGTACTTTTACTATAAAGGGACTTTATTTTGAACACGTGAACTGCGCATGCCTAGCTACAGCCGGTCTGGAGCACACGCCTAGCGTCTCGCACGCTGCAGACCGGCCGTGACTTAGCATGTTCGCCATGCCAACGGCGATGGCCAAGCACGTCAGCATACGTCAGTGCTGCGCAGGACTGATAAGCTCAGAGCCAGCGGAGCGATCGTACACCGGGACAGACTGGCTGAACTCGGCGTGGTTTTCATGAGCCCTGCGGCCTGTCCCTGGCGGCATCTTGCTCGCGGCAGACCCGTGTGTGCAGAGGGACGTCTACACGACCATTTGCCGTCACCGCAGTGGCTTGCCGACGGCGGGAGGGTCTACCACGCGTCTATTATGATCTGTAAGTGGCAAACATCCCCGACGCATCGTGAACTGTACCTTGCCGCTAGGACTAGCTCATAGCGAGAACGTTCCCGCGAATGTATGCCCTCTTACCCCACGCTTCGTCTCGCCACGTGTTTACCGTTGGCTTTTAGGACGCGAGTGTTGTGTTCTAGCGCGCATGTTGCGATTAGCACTGATCAGTTTGATGCTAGAGTACAACTGCTTAATTTGACCCGCCAGACAAACATGGCGTGCCGCGTAGTGTCTTGATGTTGTTGCCCAAGAACAAAAATATTCTGGCACCCCGTCGTTGAAGTTACTCTCCCACGAAACAAACAGGTATCACGCGTCTCTGCGTATTGCTCGTCGGATGGCTACAGGACAAATTACACAGTGACTTATCAGCAAGGACACCAGTAAGAAGCGAAAATTAGCCAATGGTCTTTTCTGCTGATGACTGTAATACGCTGCGTGATCTGTGCCAGCGGCACACCGGCAAACGGAAACCTTACGATGGTTGCAGGTTGACGCGGCACATTAAGAAATAAAAAACACGGTAATCTTTCCAGCAACCAATATTCAGTGCCTCATCTCCGCCATGTAATCGGTTATCGCCGTGTCATAAGGATGACAAAGTTATCACGCCGTCCTCCATTCCACTGCAGTCATCGGGCCAGGTTCATTTAAATCAGTCTATTGAGTGGTACTCTGCAATGTTTCTTAAACGCTGCCAGGCGTGAGCAGCATGCACGCCGTAATGGCTGCCACATGCAGCTGTGATTCACATCAGTTGCGCTAACTCGCGTGTACTTTTACGCGGCACATCAAATTTATGGCAACTACTTAAAACTGTAAAAACCCCTTTGTGAAATACATTTTTACAATACATGCATTTATCTTCGGGTGAACAACATTATCCGAAGACAGTGCGCTGATAACATTTCATGTGAAACGACAAAATGATGCACAATGACATGAGAAAAATATTGTAACTTTGTTATTATGGTCAAGATGCAAAATCGACACAAAATGAGTTAGGCATCTAACGCTTCATTGATAAAACTTGTGCGCATACGAAAAAAAGAAAGAAAAACACTAGGCACAACTGTAAGGGCGTGCAAGGCCATTTATCCCACTGGTGAAGTCCGACCGCTATTTATTGTAGAGAATACATTGTAGGTTAATCACTGCTGCTTGAGTACAATAGAGAATGTACCAACATCGTTATCGCGCGCAATCTCATTAGACAAGTCTACTACTTTGCAGCTCTTCTGTAGCGGGCAGCCATTTTTTCCCGCGACTGCGGCAACTGGGGGAGAGCACGAAAGAACCAGCACGATAACGCTCGACCTGTTCTTATCACAAGCTTGCCGCCAGTGTTCGCTTGTCGTGGCTTTGTCATCAGCTGCGTCGTGATTGAATCCGCCGCCCACGCGGGCTGCGCCAACAGCTGACTGGCGGCTTTCGGCGCGCGTTAGCGTGGCTAGCGGGTGAATATAGAGCATGGCCTAACTCACGGCGGAGCCACTAGATCAAAGGGCGTAGCGCGCTATTTTGGCTGGCCGGCAGCATGCTGGCCTACAGTTCGGCGGCACTGGAGATATTTCGCGGAGCTTGCGCGTTCGTCAAACGCAAAAGCGCTCGCTCACCGCGCTCTTGTGCGCATGCGCTGCGGTAACAGCTCATCGCGGCGTTTATGCGCACCATGTTCACCTCGCCGAACTATCATCATCACCAAAAGCCTATATTTATGTCTACTGCAGGACGAAGGCCTCTCCCTGCGATCTCCAATCACCCCGGTCTTGCGCTAGCCGATTCCAACTTGCGCCTGCAAATTTCCTAACTTCATCACCCCACCTAGCTTTGTGCCGTCCTCGACTGCGCTTCCCTTCTCTTGGTATCCATTCTGTAACTCTAATGGTCCACCGTTTAACCATCCTACGCATTACATGGCCTCCCCAGTTCCATTTCTCCCCAATTCCATTTCCCAGGCTGTCGGCGTCTCCTGTCGTCGTCGTCTTCCGCAGCTAGCAACGTTTCCACTCAACATTCCAGCGTAGAATTTCGCTTGTCTTCGTCGTCGTAATGGGGATGCCGCGTTTACGGGGTAATGAGCCATTGCTTAAGACAGTATGAGCCAATTAGCGGTGCATCACTGCATGATTCGCACCTCCCCAGGTTTCACGTTAGTGGAGCTGCGTTTCGCTCAGTGGGTCATTTGACATTTACGCATAAAATTTATTTCACCATGCACTCCAACTGAGCCTACGATTTAACTCGTGTTTTTCCAGCACGCTACGACCGCCATTCTCGGACCTGTGCGACGAAAGTGCTGTACGAGCAAACGGATAAAACGTGTTAGTTACAAGAACTTCATTGTGTTTGCGTGCTGCTGCGCCTTCAATTTTTTAAATTTTCTCTTAATGTCACCTACAATATCGGCTATTCCCGTTCGCTCTCTCATCCACACCGCTCTATTCCTGTCTCTTAACTTAGGCCCAACATTTTTTGTTCTATCGCTCTTTGTGCGGTTCTTAACTTGTTCTCGAGATTCTTTGTTAACCTCCAAGTTTCTCACCATATGTTAGCACAGGTATAATGCAATGAGTAGTGGCGTGGAGCAGAGGTAGAACACCCGGTTTCTAATCTGAAGTTAGGAGATATGCACCATCAAACTCGCCGTGAAAATGCACTGTTGTTCCCCTTACTTTTTTACCAAAATGGCTGTGTTATACATTGAAGCACAAAAGTAACCGGAGCGCCCATGTATTTCGTCCCACAATCTGGGAAATAACATCTCGAGACTGGTGTCATCCTGGAAATTCATTTCAAGTGAATGCGTCTTGGAAACTCGCCGGCTACAATTCGTAAATTGCAATATGTGTCGTAAAGTAATTAACTAAGACGTTCATTAGTTAATTTTGTTAATTAGTTGAATATGTGTTTCGATTTTTCGTGTTACTAATTTCCGCTTCTTCGAATAACCCGGCTCAACGATAAGAATTATGCAACCTGCCACACGTGATTTTTAAACATTCCGTGAAGCTTAACTTTGAACACCCGGTATATGGGGAGCCCTACAGTGCGGTGGCGCTAAATAGCCGACTAAGCGCGCGTATATTAAAATTTACCGGAAAACGCCCATACGTAGATAAACCTTAAACAGAGTCCCAGTTGTCCTGTCTTTGGGTGGATTTTGCTTTGGAGGAAATGTACAAGTAAGCCGCGTATCTTCGTGCTTCGCTGCAAACGATGGGTAAGCGCGTAGGCATGGTAGTAGTAGTATGTCACTACACGGCATCCCAAAAAAAAAACAAAAAAAAACGAATTGTTCACACATTTTACATTGGCGTTGTGAAGTGTCCCATTGTTTTGACACTGTTACATTCTGTAAGGGAGGTCTGCCGCCCCTCTTTCTCAGGTTTAGATTACTAAGGTTCCGCGTAATCCTGGCACTTTGGTCCAGGTACAAAGCAACTTTCGACAACGACAATTAGTGTATACGAGCTGACGTCGTCTTCTGTGAATAATCTACATCTGGCCCTCGCCCCATACAAACATTACACATCTTCACCATCTGCGAATATGGCTCCGAACCGGAAGCTGTGTTGTTAGCATACCAACTTGCACTGCAACATCATTTCAGCTTGAGTCCAATTACTTTATTATTTGAATATTTTAAAACGTGCTTAGAAATAACACGGAACTATAGCATTTGCAGTTTGTTTTCATAAAACAAACAAAAACTTGTCATTACCGAAATCGCGTTGACAATCTCATTACCGAAATCGCATTTAATCCGAGTTGGCTGAAAACTGACTTCAGAGGCTGACAGCATTGATCTTAGCGTCGCAGAGATCTAGGCGCGAAAGAAAGGACTGGTCGAATAGGCGCGTCTAGAACGTAAAGTTATGCTGCTTCAAAAACGCCAACCAGACCGACGCCGTGTGGCAGCCACGGGAACCCGAAACCGTGCCGAGCATCTGGCGTGCATAAGCCCTACAGACACGTCCAATGTACGCACTGAACGTGATGTGGGTCTGTGTCGCCATCACACGGGCGCCGCGCAAACATCCAACGCTAACATTTGCGCCCACAATTGCGTAATAATCTACGAAAGGTTCGCTGAACACCGATTCCCAAAGGCCCGTGGGATCCGCTGCGATTTTTATCTCTTTAGCGAACATCAGGCTCACAGGATGGCGCAGCTGTCTCTGGTGACGCCGCCTAGGTAGCTGTTGATGTCCGTATTTGTGCCACACTCATTCTGCTAGTTCCATGTGACATAATATCGCATCCAAACATAACGGGCGTACCATTTCAAATGAGCAGTTATTTTTGTAACGACACTTTTCATCTTATTACCGAGAATATGGTTATGTAGACAATAGTACGTACACTTCGTAGGGCGCCTATTTATGCGATGTGAATACAAGAGATGCCTCACTCACCGAGGTGTTTCCTGTACTCGACCGCGGTACGGAAAGGAGATCACGCCACGGCGGTGTTCTCTTCGTCGTTGTCCGCGTGTCCCGTGGTGGTGTCGTCTTGTCGTTGTCTTTTGTCTTTCTCGCCGAGTAGCAGTGCCCTCGCAGGCGGAAAAAAAAAGACAGAAGAAAACCGCTCTTATGTATTCGACCGTCATTACTGTTAGTTACTGGCCACTCTCCTAAACTGCAACTCACGATTATAGTTTAGGCCATTATTTTGTAGTTAAAACGACTTGCGTGTATTTCTGTTTGTATTACACTCCTACTCACAGAGTCTGTTCTTTGCCCTTGCTCTAACTTTAGTTTTCTGACCTGTTTTCGTGTTTTCTCTTTACCTATTCCCATCTTAACGTTCTGTTTCTTATCTCTTCATAAAAAAAGTAGGCTTGCATGGTGCCCCTCTCGGTGGCAATTGTCAGCCTACAGCCTCTCTCATTTACTTCACTCCACAGTATACATGGTGTCCCAACTATCATGCACCAAGATTTCAAAATATGCAAATGCCACGTAGCTGGACAGATTCAAGATAACGTTGTTCGCCGTCGCTTGGAAATACTCAGAATATTTTTGTGCATTCTGACTAACCACATTATTGTCAATTAATTAATCAACTTGTCAAATATTATAATTACGTGAAGACCGTCATTGATAAAATTGTAGAGCAACATGAAAAACTCCCGATACAGCTTTCTGTTGCTCAATAAATGCTACATAAAAGTTTTTCCAAGCGTGAAAAAAGCCCACGAATAAACGAAAAATTGCCGCGCGTCTGGCCGCTCGAGGCACTTAGCGTGTATTCGCGACCTTCTTTCACGCTCGGAAAACACTCTTAAGTACCACGTATTGAGCAACAGATAGCTGTATCGGGAGTTTTGCATATTACTCTACAATTTTCTCGATGACCCTTTTCATGTGATTATAATACTTGACAAGTTGATTATTTGAGACTAATTATGTAATTAGTCAGAACTCAAACAATAATGTTAGTATTTCCAAGCGACCGCAAACATTACCTTGGTTCTCTCCAGTCACGTGGCATGTCATCATCATCATCATAATCAGCCTATATTTATATCCACTGCAGGACGAAGGCCTCTCCCTGCGAACTCCCATTACCCGGTCTTGCACTAGCTGATTCCAACCTGCGCCTGCAAATTTCCTAATTTCATCACCACACCTAGTTATCTGCCGTCCTCGACTGCGCCAATATTTAAAAATATGCACGTGGCATGTGCATATTTTTAAATCTTGGTGCATGATAGTTGGAACACCCTTTATATGTTTTCATAATAATAATAATAATAATCATAATAATAATAATAATAATAATAATAATAATAACGCACCAGATCCAACGTGCTGTGTTGGAATCTATATACAGCGTAGCTTTCCGTAAATGTATAAGGAGTGGGGAAACACGCGTTTGTGTTTATTCCATGCGAGTGCAAAGTGAAACCGAACGCTTTAGTTAGGTATTTTAGTGAGGCAATACAATGTCTTGTAAACAAAACATATACGCGTAACATAACGGCTAATCACACGTGCTTAGGGCGGTCACTTTGGTGTTTTGGCGCTGAAGTAGGAGCACGCCGCCATTTGTTTAAGGTACCCGACCGCCCCTTGGAGGCGCAGGTGCGATCATCCACGCGGTAGCCAGGCGGCGGAACGCATGCGCAACGTGAGGCCTTCTCCTCCGGTGCCCTCTCTCCCGTTCAATCGCGGCTCTCCGCGTCGCGGTCTCCGCGCCCTCTCCAGCAGCGGCCAACGACGCGCAGGCGCAGGCTGGCATCCCCTCTCTACCTTTCACTACTTCGGGCGAAGTAGTGTGAGCCATCGCTGCTATAGATAGCGTCGCCATCCCGCAGCGTAGTGTGAGCTATTCGGCGAGAACGAAAGAGCAGCAGCAGCCGGCTGCAGCCAAGGTCAGCAAGATCGGCGTAAAGCTTCGCTTTAGGATAATACTAATCTGGTCTTCCTTTACCCGACCATATAAGGCGCAAATTCCAATTATTAATAATGTGAGAGTGTTCGTCTACCACAAATCAGGATACATACATCGCCTGTATGAATAATAGCGCGTGTGTGTATATAATCTGGAGAGGCCTTTATCCCGGTGGCGTGAACAACGAATGTGGGTGGTGTGGAGGGGGGGGGGGGGGGCGGAATGGTAATAATGGCGTGTCCGATTTGGAGGCTGAAGGCGCAAAAACAAAGCAGAATAATAAATATCACTGTCGAAGGTAGCGCACTTACGCAAATGACATTACCCACATTTAGACAGGTTCGCCCTAGGTTTGCCCATCGTTGGCACTTCCGTGTTCAATATGCGTTGCGGAAGTCTATCGCATGAACAATGTGATGGGAAGCTAGAGCGACTTTTCCCGCCTCTGATAAAGCGATGCCCTCGGGTTGAGCTTTAGTGGAAGTAATTGAGGCCTAATGACGTGTTTTATTAGGATGTCACAGTGATGGTTGCGATATATAGAGGAAAGGTAAGTAAAGATACCTCGAACTATGGGAAAAATTAAAGGGAAAATGATACATCCACCCAATCGTAGCGTTTGCTTCGAGTTGCTGATAAATTCGACTTCGCCCTGCCATCTGCTAGTCGCCTGGTGGTGGTCCCGGCTTCGATGGCGGTGGTCCCGGCTTCGAGTCCCCGACCAGGACGAATTTTTCTTCAACTGCGAGGCTTTCTTTTGAGGAACCCGTATGGGTTTCATTTGTAGCAATTGCTACGGTTGGGTGTATGTATCATTTTCCCTTCAATTACTTCTCTCCACCTAGCGGGTTTCCGCTGAACTATTACGTCGAACTATGGGTCAAACAGAAAAACATACATAAAAAAAACTAACACGTAATAGCGAAAGGGTATAGAGACGCCCTTTTATAATAACACTTGAATGGGAACGTTATTGGACTTCGCTAAGTATGAGGTAGCGCGAGCCTCGTGAAAAGGAGTTCTGGTTAACAAATTTTTGCTCGGAAGCTCTTTGTCGTGTATAAAATCCAAGTGCCATTGCAACCAGATAATGGTGAAAGGGCTGCGGGATGATTATTTTTCTAATAAACTTTCCCTATCTATCTAGGTTCAGCAGTGAGTTGTCTGAGAGGCATTACGTGCAGAAAAGGGACGGTTATTGAGGAAACGGAGAAGCAGAAAAAAGGATGGAGTGATGTGCAAGTTTTTCTCAAGTTCGTTTTTTTTTTCGTGTTTTTTTTATTTTTCTCTCGAGCAGAATGACCAGCGCACGGCGCATGCCTCATAGTCCTCTGTTATAAATAAGCGCCCGTGAAATTTTAAGCTTAAGCTTGATTATTATTATCACTACGATTATCACTATTTCCCGCCGCCTCCCCACTCCCACTCTTCCCTTTCAACCACCCTCTTCGTGGCCAAATCCTCAGTAGCGGGTTTGTGTCAGTGTCGGGAGTCATCATCAATGTGTGCAGACGCGTGCTCAAATACAGAAGAAGAATTGCTGCCGAAGCTTGCTGTCGCTCTCGTTGACCTGCGGCGCGTACTTCGTGAGTGTACCTACTTATTAGCGAAGTGTACAAGGATCGCTTTTATTGTGACCGTGCCGCGTGATATTCAGGCCGACTGGAATAGCGTTACTTGTAACAATTGTTGTACAGCGGCTGCAATCAGCCTTTGCGCTTACAACCTTTGATTATTCGGTGACGCCGGCTTTACGAGATAGCTCGTTAAAAAAATTGACTGCAGACTGGAAAGCAGGTACACATCACGAAAGCTCAAAAAACATTACGCAAATTTGCATGGCCAATGAAAGACAGCGATGTCGCGGTAGCTTATATTAACGAAGTAAGATAGCAAAGGAAGGCGTCACCGCTGATTTGGTATTCTCGCTGATTGCATAGCGGGGATTGTGGGTTCGATACAGTCTGTGGCGGTTGCTTTGCGACGAGGGTGGAATACAAAAATGATCATGTACCGCGCACTGCCTGCAAGCGCTCGCGGGTCAAAATTATTCTGGAGCTCCCCGCTACGGTGTGCCTCATACTGAGTTCGTTGTTCTAACACGCAAAACCCCAGCATTTTTGTTAGATAGCGAAGGCCTTGGGATCTGTAAGTACGGATTCCACGAGCTATTACACAAAGTTTTATTGGCCAGCTGCCGGCTACTGGGATCACGTACTGCAAGACAACTACAGACAACTCATAAACGCGCACCCAAAAAAAGTGGCCCGAGAGATAGCGTTGCGGTAGCTTAAATGTGCCACCGAGTAGGTACGCGATAGACAAGCCGAACGAGAGGCAAGAAGTGAAAAAATCTGCATTTGAAATTTCAAGAAATCCGCAATGGAAGCAGACGAGTGTGGATTAATACGGAGGTACCTATAGACACGTTGGTTCTTTCCCCGCCTGCGAGAAGTTGCATCTTTTCGTCCACTTTCATTTTTTTTGCCCTATTATTGTGATAGTGATTATATGGAAACTCCAGGCACATTTCTGCCGTCGGCGTCGCCGTGAGGTGCCATATAAAGTCCAAGGACGATTAAATCGCCGCAGCGCGCCGTATGCTGTATGTGCCAGTGAAAGCGTGCGAGGGTGAGCCAGAGATCGCGGCTCAATCTCGTGAACGCAAGGGATGAAAGTGGGAAGGAAGCGCGCCGTCTCCCGTCGCGCACAACGCTCCGGGGGGAAGGCAGGGAGGGAGGGGGGGGGGTTCTGCTCCGCGCGCGCCCGCCCGCGCCGCTGTATCTTGAAAACCATCTGCGACGGGGACACAGGTTGCCGTACGCTGTGTCTTCGTGGCTTAGTTTCGTTGATGCGAGACGCAGCGTGAAGGTATATTAGCTCGCTCCTGCTGCCGCGCTTCCTCACTCCAGCTATGCTCCAGCGTTTTGACAGCGAGTTTCCGCGGTCATCGAATGAGATGTGTCCATGTTTCTTTGTGCGCGCATGACACCATGCTTTTCAGTTTAGGTAGTGTGCCTATGTTTACAAGTTTATACGGCCGATAAAACTGATATCCTTACTTCATATATAACTGTCCGCTAACTTGCTTTCGCAATCGATTCCTCGCCTTCGAAACTCGGACTTTTTGTTGATGGCATTTCAAATAAACGTAACAATCAAATTTCCGTGTGCCTTGTCTGGCTTCACTGTCTGTCATTTCGTATGCAGGGTTTCTGTCGTCAACACTTGTCCCGCGCTGCCTGTCTTCTTCCCTGCACAGGGTTGCTTTCATTAATGTTCGATACGGGCACCACTGGAGACAAAGATGGAGATGTCAGTAATGCGTTCGGGGATGATGCGGTCGGGGATATCCAGGATCGCCATAACGTCGCCACCGTGAGTTACGGCACGCTTTCTTCTGCAGTTTAATATGGTGAAATCTCAGATCCTTGCTTAATTATTTTTTATCACAGTGCAAAGCACGGCACTTTAATGTTAATACGTAGAAACTCTTTGGTATTTGTGCTACCTT
Source organism: Dermacentor silvarum (assembly GCF_013339745.2). Classification (NCBI taxonomy): domain Eukaryota; kingdom Metazoa; phylum Arthropoda; class Arachnida; order Ixodida; family Ixodidae; genus Dermacentor; species Dermacentor silvarum. Next base: position 47,479,421 of record NC_051164.1, on the reverse strand, counting down.
ACCTGTTGTCTGATGAGATGACAGGTAAGGTAACACAAATACCAAAAAGTTTCTACGGGAACAAGAATTCAGGATCGCCTATCACCCTCTAGAGTCTGTAAAGGAGTACGTTTATCTAGGTCATTTACTCACCGGGGACCCTGTTCATGAGAAAGAAATTTACAGAAGAATAAAATTTCGTAGGAGTTCATACGGCAGGCACTACCAATTCCTGACTGGGAGCATACCACTCTCGTTGAAAAGAAAAGTGTACAATCATGGCATTCTACCGGTGCTAACGTATGGGGCAGAAACTTGGAGGTTAACAAAGAAGCTTGAGAACAAGATAAGCCCCGCACAAAGAGCGATGGAGCGAAAAATGTTAGGCCTGAAATTAAGAGACGGGAAGAGAGCGGTGGTGGATCACAGAACAAACGGGGATAGCCGATATTCAAGTTGCCTATAAGCAGAAAAAGTGGAGCTCGGCAGGCCATGTAATGCGTAGCATGGATAACCGGTGGACCATTAGAGTTACAGAATGGATACAAAGAGAAGGGAAGCGCAGTCAAGGACGGCAGAAAACTAGGTGGGGTGATGAAGTTAGCAAATTTGGAGGCGCAAGTTGGAATCAACTAACGCAAGGCAGGGGTAATTGGAGATCACAAGGAGAGGCCTTCGTCCTTCAGTGGGCATAAATATAGGTTGATGACGATGATAATGGCCTGTTATCCTGTTACTTTTGTTTTCATGTGATCTGTATTCTGTGCTGCCATGAACCACTGTAATTGGGACTGCGGGCTCGTCAAGCTGCTAAACGTCACATCTCTGTGTTTACTCCGATAGACAAAAAATATAATTGAGTCAATTGAATAAGTGATTGAATAATTGACGCGAGTCTATATGCATGTAAAGTCCTTCGTGTTCCACAATAACTTTCATCCTGTTTGCGCGGTCACGTATGATTCCTGGGAGTACAAACTAATGCATCAGCGATTGAGTGTTCCCTTCTTGATTTTTTTTTCTTGATTTTTGTAGCACAGTCTCCTTGTTTCCTGGCCTGCATTCAGCCGTGACATAGCGATCCTGTTGCCTACACATACGTGCAGTTTAAGTGCTCTTGCGCAATGCGTTAGAGAAGGAAGGAAGGAAGAGCACTCCATTGCATGACGACTTTAGTCCGAGTCGTCTCCGCTTGTGGAGATGGCGATCAACGGTGGCGCATTGGCGACAGGTGCAATCGCCCCCCGGAGAAACCGAAGAGAAGCAATAGTTAATCTCAGACGGATGAAAAGCTCTTTCAAAGCCCAATAATGGTTAATTTCGCAGTACGAACTTGCTCAATAGAAGACTGTATACACGGTGTCCCAACTATCATGCACGAAGATTTGAAAATATGCAAATGCCACGTAGTTGAACAGAACCAAGTAATGTTGTTTGCCGTCGCTTGGAGATACTCAGAGTATTTTTTTGCATTCCACCTAATTACGTAAATATTCTTAATTAATCAACCTTTGCAAATAGTATGATTAAATGAAACGTGTCAATGAGAAAATTGTAGAGCAACATGAAAAACTCCCGATACAGCTTTCTGTTGCTCAATATGTGCCACATAACACATTGGAGGACACTTAAGCTTCACCTTTAAGAGTGGAACGCGATAGCGGTTATCGGGCGCCATTGACACCGACACCCGATTTTCTGCGACACGGGGCCCGATAGAAAACAAGGCCGGACCGATCCCGGCGTCAGTGAAGTGCAGATGAATGGCTTATACCCCCGTAAGGCAGACGCTACAAGCAACGACTTATCAATGGTTGATACTCCCGTAAGCAAGGAAAAATGTGTTTTTGTTTGGTTTCCGCGTAACAGAATTTCGTTTTCTCGCATATTCAAATTATAATCCGACGCTATCGTGTCTGTTGGGTGTGTGTAAATCTAACTTTACGAATTTTATTACGCATTTTATTTTGAGAAATTCAAGTAGTTCAGTAACGCCTCTGCGCCACGCGGATGGCCTGCATGGTAGCGGTACGGGATGATTTTTTTCTGACGGAACATGCAGGGGGCCCGGCGGCGGACGCCGACACCGCATTTTCTGCTACGCGGGGCCCTTAACGCTTTCGCGTTGAAAGTGTTTTTCTGAGCTTGAAAGAAGCCCGTGGATACACGCAAAATTGCCGCACGACTGGCCACACGAGGCACTTTGCGGGTATTCGCGGGCTTTTTTCACGCTCGGAAAAGTACCTTTATGTAGCAGGTATTGAGTAACAGCAACCTGTATCGGGAGTTTTTCATGTTGCTCTACAATGTGCCTATTTTACACTTCTCATCCAATTATAATACTTGAAGTTCATTAATGTCCTGGAAATGTCACGAGTTGCACAGTTTTTTTCTCTCATTATTGAGCTGTTGTGGTGGTGTGGAAGTCTCCGGAGCTTGCTAACTTAAACCTTTGGCTAGTTTGTATCACGATGTGGTCCATTTTGAGCAAAAACAAAGTTACCTACGCATTCAAGCGGATACCGTCAAAAACTCTTCACGTCATTATTGGTTGGTTCGGTTTTATAACGATGCCACCCTACTTACGTAGTAGCACCTACCCTGTCTTAGCAAGCCATTTTCGCGGTAAATGTGCCAGTTTTCATATTCTAGAAAATTAATGTACTAATATAGCTCAACTGTGTTTTCTAATTAGTCTCCCTTGAAGAGGAATCTTTAGCTCCGGCCCTATACTCCGATGCCGCCTATTGAAATACGTGTAAAACGCAGAAATTATTTTTAAAAATAATTTCTGGACTGCTTTTAACGAAATTAGTTGCATTCGAGAGAAAAAAATTTACATTCTAGTGACTGTTGGAAGCTCAATCTTGATTCAGGGCCTGAACGATTTTTTTTACAAAAATCCCCAAAAATGTGTAACCTTCAACAAAATGGAGGCACGAAGTTGACAAATTCGTAACTATGCACCAAGAACAGATATCGCAGATATGTAAGCGCATCAAAAGCGGGCAAAATTAGATGTCTTAATTTATTTCTGACGTGAATTTGTTGCAACGTTTACAAAGGTTTTGCAAATGTCCTACGCGGATATTAGTCGTATGTTTGACAACCATGCAGGATACATCAATTTTATGCCCGCTTGAGATGTACAATTAGGTACCGTGTACAGAATTGTGGTAACATTTTTCATTGTTGAGTTACAAAGTTTCGAACGTGCAAGTCTAATTTTCGGAAAATTGGCATTTTTCAACAATTTATATAAAGATATTACCGGGATATCTCAAAAGCTTGCTTCCAAGAGTGGCTAGACTTCAAGTTTTTATTTTAGATGGATCAAACCTCACCAACTGTGTTGCATTGGGTGCCGAAAAATCGGTTTCTCCTTTCCCATGTTTTTAGATAGGAGCCCCCGAGATAAAGCTTCCTCTTAAAGCTAGTTAGATTTTATGAGAGCACAAACAATTATGTGCATTTTCTGTAACAATTTCAATCACATTTATTTTCGAAAAACATTCAGCTTTGGCATGTTGAAAAGCCTCAATGCAAATTTCGTGACTATTATATTATGAACAATTATAAAGGGCCATCCTCACGAAATCCATGTTCTTTTCGAAAGGGAGCACCGTCATGACTGTTAAATTCAATTTTTCAGTTCAAAGGGGGCCATCTGCATGAAGTACTGCGTTCTGCTCCTTGTGCTGTTCATGAGCATGTTCCTCATTGGCATTGCATTCTATTTCGCCTTTCTAAATAAGGGTAAGTTGGCTATGTCAATAAGCCTCGCTAAAACAGCGCTCAAGCCTGCTTGAATGCACTAGATAATATGGAATTCCCTACAAATCCGGCATGAAAGTTTTCGCTTTAGATAATGTTGGTAAACAGTTTAAATAATCACAAACGAGAAACAAGGAGTTTGATTTTCTTTACAATTATATGGGCCCAACAGACAGTGAGAACAAGGAAAGACCCGAGTAAATTACATTTTCTTTTTTTTTAACTGAAACATAGAACTAAGAAAGAAAAAAAGCAGCTGAAAGTGGGCCGTCGTGCAGGTTTTTGTGATGGTCGCTCTGCCATCTGAGCTAACCAGGAGGCTAGGAAATCGCAGGGAAATGGCGTAATAATCGGCAACCCTAAGCGTGGGGACAATGACTAGGACAAATCAGTTTTGTGGAAGCCCGCCAGATGAAGGAAGGATGATTGATTAAAGGAAAAGTCGTCACCTGCCCTGACTGTAGCGCAAAGCTTCGTGCCACAGTCGCGCGGATGACAATTCTTGCTTTCGTGCCAGGACAAAAGGTGCTGGTGGCTTGTAGCGTGCTGTCTTGTAGTATTGTTCAGGTATTCTGAGTTATAGGGACGTCGGACAGTTGAAATGGTGAAGCAAGCGCAACACGAAACAATCGCTTCGGGTAAAGCACGTGCGCTAGCACTACCGTCGCCCTTATCACGACGGCGTCGTCATCGCTTGTGCTAGTGATCGTCGAGTCAGATCTGTTCATGTATGTCTTGTATACGCGTGACACCCTGCTTGGCTAGCTAGTAAATCGCAGTAAATTACACAGCCTGAAAATTACGCTGCTTACTCTATGTATAATTGTCGAATACCTGGCTGTCGCTAATGCTCGGGCAAGCAACACTTACGAGGCATTTTACGTTTATTTACAGATAAGAAGAAGACAGAAGGTAAGGACACTGACATTTCTCTGCACCGTATCCCGTTTGGAATACGTATTCTCTCGCTAATATAAAGCACCAACTCTGCCATTCTTCGTTCTTCACAGAGAAAGATTTCGTTACACCCGAGCGTTGTAAGTCCGTTACTTATCGCTTATCTCTTTTTATTTTTAGAGCGCATGTTGTTGCTAGTCGCATTGAAATGGACATCATCCTTGCTTTGTCGCTCACTGTTTTTGATGCGAGACCACCTTTCCAATAATTTTACATCGTTCGTACAATGCTCACGAATAAGAGATAAAATAATCCTTAGTTCCTTGCCTGGGATGCCTGTAGAAGGCCGAGAATCGACGCAGAAATTCTCCCTGTAGCCGTACTATGCCTGTCCTCTTCGCTATCCACATTTGAAACAATTTACAATTCTCGCAATGTAGAAGCGTAACTTCGCTTCTCAGTACTCTATAGTGCCAATGAAATAAGATCTTTCAGTAAGATCTTTAAAATCTTTCAGATGTTGGGGTGGACCCGAGTGATGAGCTCAGAGTATTGGCCCCATCAGCGTGTATGTGGGGCTTTTCTTACAAATATTGTTTAGTGTCAACATTTTGTTACTGGATGACCGCGTTCTTCATGTTCGATATCACGAAGACAACGTGACTGTTTTTATACTGACCGATAAATGATAATAAAGGCTTTGGGAAACTACGCTCGTAAAGATTATGCGCAAGGGTTTCATTGCAAAAATGAGAATTTCTCGATGGTGGTGCAGTCTCTCTCTCTGGTCCACACACATACTAGGCGACTGAAGGTTGTCGTTACAGTTTTCTTCGTAGACGGCTGTTGAGCTAGCGTCTTTTATTGTTTACAGGCAACAGAATCGATTTCACACGTAAGTCTACTGCTTAAAGGTTCTGTGTCATTGTTTGCCTGGCATTCTTCATTCACATCAACGTCATCCGCAGAACATGCGCCATTGTTAAGCTGCGCAAAGGCTATTTATCTCACAAATAAAATTATTTCTTCCGTCTTCGTCTAATTGTCTCTGTGGTGCACACCAATAATAACTCAAGATGTGCGTATTTCTCATTCGCACAACCTTAAAAGGTATAGCATGAATAGTTTTATGAAGGTTTTTCTATAAAAGCCGCCATCCTGCCATCGCGTACGGCTCTATAGAGTCTATCCGTATTTAAACCAGGAGCAAGCGATAGTCGCCATTAAATACAAGCTATTCGGCTGTAGTGAAACAAATTGTGCACAGAATGAGCAGCCGTCATAATTGTCACCGGGGCCCAGTATAACGGGCAGTTTTATGCGCTAACAACGGGGCCATTACGCAGTACACGCAGCTAAACTTACTGCTTGGTGTGTAGTCTTCTCGGAGTTAACTTGGAGAGTTGCGTCGCACATGTTTCTGTCGCTATATGCTGCACGAAATAGGCAAAATACAACATTTCTCGCGAGTCTCGAAGGCACCCCTAGAGCGCTATACTTGTTGAAGGGCCCTGCTGGATTGTTTCGGTTACACGCCGGGCGCTCATCGTCCTTGAATTATTTGGTCATAGCTAGCTCTTACGTCAGAAAAACATGTATGTCATCATTCAAGGAGAAAGAGCGCAATTATAGGGGCCTCGAATGCACCTCGACGATTGTTCGGTGCACACGCACTCTGGCAACGGTTGTATGTCAATTCAGGATGCGTAAGCAGCGCTTTGCCTGGAGCTGCTGATAATGGAGCACTGTAGGAGGAATCATTTTAGCGACGTCGGGTACTGAGTCAACACGGATAAACAGCACTTTGGACAGTGTCCTCATTGTTGTAATTTAGTCCGATGCTTTACAAACATTTCAGCCACACATTCCCATATACGCTTGTTCTGCGTTAGCGAAACCTGCCCACAGATCTAATCGCCACGCGATTATTTCTGACTTCCTACCGCCTTCCATTGCACTTCCATTTCTTGGGCACATGTAGGGTTATTCCAGAAGACCGTCAGTTGTGTGCTCTTTATTTACCTATACATGTTTACCTGTACTGGAATAGCTGCTACTGATGGTTTCTCTATAATCGACACTACCGTTTTCTATCGCTTGTCTACACCACGAAAAAAAAGCAAAGTTATTTATCTGCACCACAGTTCGACTTACTTTTGTTCTTTATTACACGCGAGTTTACTGAGAATGCTGGATTGTTTGACATGTTTGTCGTTTGAAATATTTAGCAACTATTGTGCCCTGTCAAGTGGTATTTTTCTCTATATTAATTTAATCGCTTCGACTATGCAATCAATTTCACTTTACCGAACCCTCACCCAACTGCTTGTTCATCTGCAATGATGGAGCAGCTGCCCAATGTAGCACTTATTTCATGTTAAAGGTACGCGTTGGTGCCAAAAGCTTTCTCGCCTCTAAAGTAACCTCAAGGTGTTCCCTTAAATGTCGCTTCTTTTTCGCATCGTTTTTGCCAACAAGCACGCTGCGAAAGACTGAAAAGGAGACATGAGTAGCTTACTTAGCATTAGAGCACCTAATGCTCTTATTTCTTTTCTATTTCAGTCCCTCGTAACATAATTGACGCTAATGGCCAGCATAGGTTTAAGCAAGGCTAAGTTATCGGTGCCGAGTCATTGACCTACGGTTTGTGCTCGTAGCCAACAACGAGGAACCACCGCTGATATGTTCCATGGACGGGCTAGAGACGCCGCTGCGGTATCCTGAGCTACTTTGTTCGCATCTTGTATTCCTGTCGGCTTTTGTGGCGACCGGCAACCAAGCCAAGCCGGTGGACGGTGGTGAGACCTTATTACCATTGGGAAGTAAAGATGAAAGTGTTCATTGTAGTACGCGTCCAAAAAAAAGGGACATTCTTATGGCAACCGAAGAAAAGGTTAGTCTACCATATGGAAGCTGTTGTCTTGCAGCCTTGGGAGCGTGAAGATTTTTGTAATGTCATGGCGGTGTAAATAGATCTTGCTTTTTTGTCTCATGGTGGTACTGACGTGGTTAACATGAAAAGTATCGTCATCATAGAGATTATCAAATTACGAAATATATGTAATCGTCTGGTCAGGCCGACCGGTGTCAACTAGCCTCAGGCTAGGGATTAGATGCATTACTGCAATTCCACTTTTGTAAATTGTTTTATGTCAGTAAATTCAAATTCAATTCAAATTATGTGTACCCAAGTCATGTTTCTGCCGCTGTAGGCGGAGGCTGAAGTTGAAATACTCAGCTAAAACTGAAGTGATCCGCTCTGCTTGCATATGGCTTAAGTATGGACTCAAGCGTGGCAGAAGTCATGGAGGCTCTGTAACGCCTACATACTGACGCACATTTCTTATCGGCTGTACGGTTCAAAGCGTTTTATTCGATCGTACTTCTGCGACAAGGTTGTTGTTACTAGCTAGTGCCATGTCATTTAAGGGACTGTGCCCCGTGAATTGCTTCACGCTGACCCCTAGCGTCTTTTCTTGTAGGTGTACTTGGGTAATATCACGCGCGGTATTTTCTGGAATTCTGCGGTCAAAGGCTGAACACCGTTTCTGGAGAAATGAGCGGTGGCCAGTCTGTCGACTGACACCCTTCTCTCTCGCGTGAGAGAAATATGCGGCAACCATTTTAGAATTGTCGGAAGATCAAAGTTGATGCTGTTTCACTTTTTGTTTGCGTTGATTTGCGCAACGATGTATCTGTGGTCTATGCAGTTCTCTTGTGAAGGCAAAGGTCACGTGGGTGATACCAAGCTGCTAAGGCGGTATTACATTGAGTACGCGAATAAAAAAAAAGCGATCGCGTTGGTAATAGTACGTGCTTGTCGGTTAAGACTGATCGGGAGAAACTCACTCACAACAACGTCTGTTATGTAGCGAACATATAAAGACTGACAATGAATGCACAGGAAGCACGAGGAGAAATTGTCTAATTGAGATGTAGGAAAAATTGGCAGCCCAAAGGGTACCGGTGTCGCGCGTCGATGGTGCATGAGGTGTGACCATCAAAAAATCATGGCCGTTTGTGAGCGCCCACTGGAAAGCGCAAATAGACTGATATTGACGTTTGCAGGCAGTGCTGCCCAGACGAGTGTGTGTTCCACGGTGTGGTATGCATACAGCTGATGAGAAGGAACGCTAACGTGTGTGCGGACAAGGTTAATGTGAGTAGGTATTCGAAGGCAAAACAGCCCTGGCATGGCAGAGCCAGCTGAGTAGAGCGTGACGGTGCATTTACTTGGCTTCTTAGTTTTGGCTTCTTGGCTTCTTGGCCACCGCGTGTGTCTGGAGACAGTATGAGCCTGTATGGACAGAGCGCGCAGGCGCCGTTAAAACCATGACAGCAGGAAGGCCTTACAAATGTCGTATATTGTTTTTGAGCTACTGTGCCTGGAATAAATCGCGTTCCAAAGGGCATATACGCTCCCTGTGAGAAACAGTTGGGGCTGCAGTTTTATTTTTGTCTCGAAACTGACCTTCTTATTTTGCTATCGTACAAAGGATGGAACGCGCATACACTGGACAACAAAAAGCGTGACGGAGTGGAGTAAATCTCACGGAGCTGACTTTCTCAACGGTATTTTCGTCCCCCTTTATAGCGCAACAGTTCCACATTTTGCTTGTATTTCTTCAATGGCGCTGATGAGTTTAGAAGTAACTTTGTAGTCATTGTCCTAACATGGTTATCGGCCTGCAAAGCATGGTTATAATGAAAGCACGCCCGTTTCACTTCGGTAATTACAATGTTCTTTACCATTCATTTAAAACCTCGTTACTCTCAGCTGTTTCGGTAAAAATATTTGCTCCTCTCAATTCTAACGGGGCCATGCGCCATGGTTCACGCAATCCCTATCAACAAGGACCCATTACTTGTCCGCCCATGATTTTCTGCGTTCTCAACAGTGCAGTTTTCCGGTTCGTCTTCAGAATTTTCTTTTTTTGTTTTAGAAATTTTAACAGCAGCTCCACGCTTATTCAGCGAAGTGCTCTTTCTAAGCAGCGTTCTCTGTGGTGTTTTTAACATCTTTGTCACAGCTCAGGCAAGTGGAGCACAGTTTTCGGCTTTCTCCTGTTACTTTATGTCCTTCCCTGCTGTGTTCTCCTAAATTATTTAATTTCTGGGATGTCGCATGCCAAAACCACGATCGTATTAACAGGCATGCCACTAGTAGACGTATGCATATAAGTTTACACCACGCTGGGTGCAAATTCTCCACCTAATGCACACTAAGCGAGCATTCTTTTTTTCCATTCCTTTCCCATGGCAATGCAACCGCAACGGCCGCTATCAAACCAGCGACCTCAAGCTCAGCAGAGTGGTCTGTGCGGAATGCTGACACATGCGGGATGGTCCACGATCTATTTGACGCTGAAGCATCGGTGATTTAGCATTTTAAGGCATTGCTCGTTGCAGTCCCAAAGTTTGAGCACGAAAGAAGAAATTGTGGCCCCCGTGTTCCACAAAACAATTGGCATTTCAACCCCCCCCCCCCCCTCGTTCCTCTGCCCTAATTTCGGAGAAGACGCGGTGGTACCCCTGGAAAATGTAGTTTTACTGCGATAGCTAACTGACGTACGCTGGAGGCGCATTCAAGTCGTTGGTGCCAACCATTGTCGCGCTGCACCTATATCGATGGTGCATCAGCCGCACGGTTAGAGGGTCTCCGGAGGCGTTGAGTGCATTTGGCTGCTGAGACGAACGACGCGAATTACCGTCCGCGCTATACGCTCAATCGCCGCTTGATGACGCCAGGACTGCGTTCTGCGTTCAGCTGCTTTCATGAGCGTCCTGCGCACGCATTCCTGCTGACCTGTTGAGTTTATGCACCGCCGGTCTGAGCGGAGCGGGCCGTATACGCACCAAGCTAACATTATCCAATATTTCGCTGGGATGCTAAACATACGCCGACGGTTTCCTGTCGGCCTCAATGCGTGCACCATCGAGGTGTGAGACGGCTGCGGCGCCTCTGGCGGTGATCTTGATCACGCCAGTGTTGTGAGACACGTGGCACCTATACCAGGGCGTTGTCACTTCTCGTCGGCAGTATAGCTGCGGTGCGTGTGCACCGCAACCACGGACGCTCGGCGCCAACTTGTCGCGTCCGCGTATGCTTACAACTCTCTGAAGAGTTCAATCGCAATTGTTAACCTTGTTAACGCTGTCATTGCTCCTCCATTTGGCAGAACTGCCCATTTTCTTGGAACAGCGCAGCTTCTGGGTGAACTTTAGACAAGCACATCTAATCAAATAAGCTTTTCGTAAGGAGTTTTGTGTACGTAAAATCCTTGTGAAACTATTACGGGCTGCGTGGCCTGCGACGACGTGGCAGACTACAGGCTCTTTTAGGCGCGTTTTTTATTGGAATAGCAATTACAAGGACACTCCAAGCGGATTCCTGCCGCCGTCGCCGTGAGGTTCCGTATAGAGTCCAACGGCGATGAAATTGTCACCGCGCGCCGTATGCTGTATGTGCGAGTGAAAGCGCGCTTTCACGGGAAGCCAACACACGGCGGAGAGCAAACGCGACTACTTCTGTTGCGCGAAAGGCCGTGGGGGGAAGGGTGGGGAGGCGACGTTTACCAGTGGCACCAAATGCGTATTTATATCAAAGCGTTGCGAGGTGAGAAGGTGGTAAAGACTTTCGACGCTGCTCGACGAACGTCCCGTTCTGATCTCGTCGAAAACCTCCGAGCCGCTCCCAGGAGCACCGGCAACAGCCACCAACGCAGCGCGCGTTCGGTGCAAACGCGGGAAAAACGCCGACGGCGTCGACAAAAGTTCTGCGCGTTCCTGGTGCTGCTGCATGTCCAAGTTTATACAGCTGATAAAACTATTATCCTTACTCCGCATAGCTCTCTACTAATTTGCTATCGCAATTGATGCTTCGCCTTTCGGGTTAAACTGCGGCATTTTTAGGAAAGCCGTTAGTTCCACCAATCTCGAGAAGGAAAAGTATTCTCCAACTCCCCTTTCACATATATGGATTGTCGTGAGCGTCACGAAAAACGTACCATACAGCCGAAAAACGCAAGCTGGAAAGACGTGGAATAGACCGCACATTTCTCCGAAAGGGCTGTACATGAAAGTTCAATTCAAGGTTATTGTAATAGTTCAGCCTAAAAGTCTTTTGGACCTTGTGATTGGCACGAGAGAGCCCCAGTAGCTTTCGGGACGGAAAACCCGGCATACCAATCAGCATATTCCTGTTTGCCTACTTTTTTCCTTTTTTATGCCATCGGGACCCGAGCAACCCTATTTTTAAATACAAGTATTCTTCACTCTTCGTCTCATTTCAGCGGAAGCTGGCTTCCGACAATTCAAGAATCTCAGGAGGACCTATGGCATGGTGAAGAAGCTCTTGTCGTTCGACGTGTCGGTAATGAACTCTCTCAGCATGGACGTCCTGAACAATGCCTTCCTCTCGGTCGCCAGCGGCTGGCTTGACGGCATCGACATCCGATATATGAGCGGCAACGAGCCATCGCTCCACCTCTTCAAGGTAGGTGGTTGAGTGCACAACAAATATACGGGGTATTAGTTACAGAGTTATATAAATTTATAGAGTATAGGGTACTAGTTTGGGCGTGCACTTGTAATCTGCAGTCTGTACCTGTAATCCATAATGACACGTTTTTCATACCAAACTAATAGAGGAATTCTCGTTTAGTCATGAGTAATTGATGCTGAAATTGCTAGGCGTGGAGGTCCTGGGTTCGATTCCTGTCCGCGGCTGCTGCGTTGCAAGAGGATTTGTAAATAATAATAATAAAAAGAAAGTGTGCCCGTGCGGCCTTGCATGCAGCATCACAGCCATATTTCTACTCAAGTTGTTTCTTTCGAGCAGCACCCCCGTCGGTAGCTTAGTGGGCTATGGCGCTGTGCTGTCGAGCTTAAGGTCGGGGGCTGGACCCCGGCCACGGTGAATATGTTTAATTGGGGGCGGAATGCAAAAAACACTCGTGTGCACAGATTTAGGTTCACTTCAAAGAACCCCAAGTGGTCAAAGTTATTCCAAAGTTTCCCACTACGGCGTGCTTCGTTATCATATCCTGGTTTCCACACGTAGAAGACCTGCATTTAATTTAGTTATACTTTCGGAAGTTGAAGTGATAATTTCGTTCGCCTCAAATTAAACTGCACACTTCAAAACGCTGCCCGCATACCACTCTTTCAAGCGTTTGCTTCAGGATTTTTCAGAGAGTGCCATATTTCAGTTACACGCTTTTAATTTCGCATGCATATCAGCCATGATGTTCCCTCTGTTTTCATCAAGTTCTATCTCTCTGGCTTATTGGTCCTCTTCAAGCATCGGACTAAATTTCGTGCTGCAATTGAGCAACATACTGTGCAATTAGCCTAGACATCGATAACCTGTCTAAATTTTACGAAATAAAAAAAAAGGTGACTAGCTCAGTTCACTAACAAGAGCAACTATCTCGTGTAGCACATCAGTATTGAGAAAATTGGAGTGTTCAGTAAATATTCTTGATGTTCCTTATTATTTAAGCCAGAAACAGTATTCCTACGCATTGCTCTAATTTCTATCTTACGTGAACACGTAAAATGCTCTCGGGGGCCTCCCACACGTAATTTATTTCAAAGGCCAGCATTGAACCTCAGATATATTGCGCTTCGCCTCCACATTACCTATACCATGTCCCTTATTTTCACAAAATACAAATTAAGTACCTTATTTAGTTTGCAAAAAAACATCGGCAAAATCTGAAAACTACTTGCCTCACGGAACGCATGGAAAAAGAGGCAATAAACAAGTATTCAGTAATTATTTGCAACAATTCCTAATGACAGCGATATCTTTGAACTTTCCCCACACATTATCTGTAATATGGCCCACCAAATTCGTGAATGCTAACTCAGCGACATGTATAATTATCCTAATGCACTAGTGAACATAGCAAATAACGACCCACTCAAGCTTTCAGGTATTTTAGGAAGGTCCCAATTTATGCAAGCATATTTACCTTCGCACGCGCGTTGAATATAAGGTTCGCCCAATTTTCAGGAACTTTGTTCTCTGTGTCAGTTACAGTTTTCTTAGGACAGCAGGCTAAATGCAGTGACGTCATTAAAACGCCTTATAATAACCCGCAGCACTGTGATACGTAATCCGCTGCAAAGGCTGCAAATTCCCGTAGACCTTACACTTCGCCTACGCCTCACCCTTAAGCCTTCTCCGTTCTTTTTTACCGAGCATAAAGAAGACGCCTAATTTAGTTCACCAATAACGCTTGAGAAATCTTCTGTAGAATCCTCTTTAACGTGTGAAAATAGGGAGACAGCAGAAACAAGTGTCGCCATGTTTTACATGTGACGTGTGCCCAATTTTCACCAAATGTAAGCTCGGTGGAATATATACTGTCTTTTCGAGAGACTGGAAAGCATAGCTGACAACGGCTGCAGAACGCTTGCTAATTTTTTCTTACGGAATTTTAATGCTATTGGTTATCTTAGGTAACTCCACCCAGCTTGCCTTGTATTCGTCCGCGCCTAACCTCTTTCCAGCCAACTTAGCTCAGTAGGTAGTCCGTGGTCAAATGGATAGAACATCCAAATGCTGCTATTCGAAACCGTTGTCAAAACGAACCGTCAGACCAACTTGGCTAACTGCGTATGTAACTTCGGGTATGTTGTGCTCTTCACTAAACCAAGCTGTGACCAAGCTGTATGTGACGCTCCTCAATAAAGCTATTTGTCGCCAACTGAGATCTCCGCGTATGTGTCACTGGCTATGTGCCACGCTTCATAATGATCATTATATGAAATATATCGGCAACAATTACCCCCCAACGTTAAGACAGACTGCTAATAGCAACGAAGTCGCCAATCATTTCTAAAGGATGGATGGATAGCCAATATTTTTAAAAGCCGTAATGAACTGATGCTCTAGAACCTTTGCCTACACATCATGCATAAGATGTCCCCTGTTTCCTCAAATTGTGAACGTTGGGGCTCGTTGATTTCTTGCATAGTATTCGCAAACTTCCTGCGTGGTTCATAAATTGTGGTTGCAAAGCTCTGCAGCGCTTGCATAAGTAATTTACTAACGTACATGTTTGTTAAAATGTGCACACTTCAAGTTCTCGGTACGCGTCACCCGTAAGATGGCTCCCTTTCTCTGCAAATACAAAGTGTTGTCGCCTTCGGTTCACTCAGGAAAACCGGGAAGCTTCTTAAGCGTTTCATATATCGTCGATAACCAGGCAAAGGCTGACGGCTTCGCAGGTTTTCATTTAGCCGCTAATTAACCAGACACTTATAAAATTTCTTCCGTACTGTTTTAATCAAAGAAGTTAAGACCTACAATAATAATGATTATACACAACACAATAGATGACCATAACGAGCGCTTGCAGTGATTCGCGTCCTGCAAAAGTGGCCAGCCTGGCCACAAGCGCAACTTTTTTAAACAACCCGTCAAAGGCCTCAGGCCTGACACATGCGCAGTCTCTGCCCGGCGGCAGTGATGACGGGACACTGAATGTACCGGTGATACTAGATAGTTGATCGGAGATGTCTCAAGCTCGGTGTATGGGCCCCAAGTAGCGGTGAAGCAACTTTTCACAGAAGCCGCATTTGCTAACCATAGTCGACAGCAACACTTCATCGCAAGGGTAGAAGGATGTGACGTGGCGGTGTTCACTGTCGCGAGCCTACCTACATGTCTTCTTGAGCTGCTGGCCGTATTCGCCCGTGATAGCTGACGGCAGTGGGAGGCACGAGATCCAAGTTATTTTGTAAACGGCGTACAGTCAACCGCAAAAGTTTACCGACCGCAGGGTCTCAGAAAACGTTCAATTCCTGAGCAGCCTGTAGCAGTAGCCAGGAAAAGTGTTTAAGACAATGTTGTAAGCATATTCTAGTCGAGGTCCGAAATGCAAACACCAGGTGGCGTTGTCAAGCTGCGGAGATAGTCATTTTTTTCTCAGATTTCATGGTCCGTAATATTTTACGGTTGACTGTACTTGGTGACACCGCAACGATGAGGAACGTGTCATATACAGTGCGTCGGGAAAATTCAATAAAATGAGATAAAATGTACGACGAATATATATATGTTCTATGATAAAATTGCTCTTATTTAAAAGCCGTATACTCCATATATCCGATGTCGAATTATCTCATTTTAACATGGCGGATCCTGCATAAAACTTCATAAGCTCCTAGATATGGCTATTATATATATATTTTTGAAAATGGCAAATATAGGGCATAGAAGATTCCTTAATCGGGCAGAAAATTACAACTGTACTCTTCTACACAAGCTTGGTACTTCGGTTTGGAAATGAAAGATTATCTTTGCACCTTATACCGTTTCCTGTTGTGTTGCAGGATCTGCGGAGACTCGCGGACAGCCAACGCTATATTATTCACGGTGTATTCGATAGCGTCAAGATCGACGTCATGAAGTGAGCAATCATCAGTTTCTTCAGCATCACTTACCACACGATCTTTTTTTTTTGTGTGTGTGGAGAGTGGCTTAGTTGAAGTAGTCAAAGAAAATATGCGGTCGTACTAAGCGATAATCTCTCTGGTACTACACATTCTCATGAACGCTTTCGGAATGTGGCCACTACGACAAAAGCTCAAAATATTCGCTTCATATGATTGGTTTTACTTCCTTGTTTTAAGCGACCCACTGCAGAGGCTCTTAAAACTGCTGCATGCTTCATGCTTGAAGTTGTTAGATACATGTGTAAGCCACAATGTAT
This sequence comes from Dermacentor silvarum, assembly GCF_013339745.2. Lineage (NCBI taxonomy): Eukaryota > Metazoa > Arthropoda > Arachnida > Ixodida > Ixodidae > Dermacentor > Dermacentor silvarum. The sequence goes on along the minus strand of NC_051164.1, from coordinate 47,463,045 downwards.
TACAACGTATTCAAACTTAAACATATGGGTCACAGTTGTAACAAAGCAGAAGCTTATGGTTTGTCGCTGTGCGCGATTTGAGAGCTCGCTGAGTTGGAACCGCCTGAATTTCGTTTAGTGCTTCGTAGCCGCATTAAATCGCCTGACATTTGGTGGAGGCTCTAGGAAGACGTGCTTTTGGGAGGTACAGTTTTGGCCGGTAGTGTGCGAGGCAGCCATGTTGTGAAATTGTGAAACCGAGTGCCTGTGTATATTTTTCCACTTGGAAGGCAGTTATACGGAAACTATCGTGCTACGCTCCAAGGCTGTATAAGCAGTATTTTTGTGGTAAACGAAGCCGAGTTGACTACCGCGCAGCTTAAGTTCAGGAATCGCCGCATGCGCTAAAGTTATTTAAATGGTACAAGCTTGTTCAATAACTAATAAAATATTGTGTGTTGGCATTCCAATTTTTCTCCTTATATTCAAGTAATTCGCCTGCAGCAGAGGCGCTAGCGGCGTTTTGTCAGAGGAAATATTTCTTTGGTATAATAAGGGAGGTTGTTTAATCCTTCGAAGAACCAAGGCTTCGTCTATGGAAAAGTATGGGCAGCGGTCACAGATCAGTCATTAGTAAACTTTGAGTCACACGGGTTAGCTGAACAAGTCCCCCGCTGTCTAATTGGACCCTGCCTACGCAAAATCTTCTTAAATTAAAGTTAAATTCAAAACTCCCGTGAACGAGGCGGGATAACAAAATAGCTTTCCTTCTTGTAAGGCACAACGGCACATCGTATGCTTAAGTATGGTTGTGCAGACGCACTCGTCACCAGTTTTGAAGGACGGCAACCTGAATAATTTCTGTGCTACATAATCGGGACGTGTATTCGGGGTATAAAAGTTGGCGCGTTTACTTTATGCGCTAGGTGATCATGCTTCCCTAAAATGCCGGCTTACATCGTTAGCGTTTAATTGAGGATGCAAGCGAAAATTCTATTGACGACATGTCGACAATGGTAATAGCGTAGCCTAAAGAGCGCGTACCATTGCCAGACGATACCATGCGGATGACATACATCCATTTATTTCTTTTATTTACAGGGACCTCAGTGATAAATTTCACGTCAATCGTAGCATTTTTAACGTGTTTGTACTCTGCGTCGTCGGCCATTTTTGGTACCATCACTCGGTCACGCCGCCGGATTTTTCAGTGATGGGGCACCTAATTCTTTCGTATTAATAAATCCCAAACCGTCATTTTCTATAAGAACGAATGCGGGCAATGTTTCAAACGTGTGAGTTGTACGCCAGCAACGTTTAATATCTGTGAATTAGTTACAGGTAATTTTAATGCAACTGCTTGAATAAAACAGCTTCACGAGAAATTAGTCTCATATCCTTCAAGCTCGCCCAAATATGTTTTTCTTTTCTTAACAGAGACTTTCATATCGCTTCTCTACGAGTATACAAACATCCGATGCCACCAGGTCCCTTCAAGGCAGTGTCGCTGCAACCGACAGCAGACATTGTGAGTATTGAAGCATAGATGACGTGGCTGTCGTGTTCTTCTGTCTTTTTTTTTTGTCACGTCGTCTGCCTTGTTCGCCTTAGTAGCATACATGCTGTCGAGCTAGTTGTCACGTGAATAGAAGTGGGTTGAGCCGTGCAATATGACGAGAAACATGAACACGCAGGAATAAGCCCACAGTCGGGCCGGCTGATTTATTCACCGACCGCTTCACGACATGCAAACCCTAGACAGGCCCATAACAGCACAATGAATGACCGAACTACACTGTTCGCCTTGGGGAACGAAACTCATTCAGCCCTATTTCGAACTTCGGTAAATTATTCCCTCTAAACGTGTGCCCGTTTCAGGATACAAGCGTGTGATTTAAAATTATACTGAGTCGATGATGAATTCCAGCACAAATCTGCGACGAATGTAGCTGATTGCTTTTTTTTCTATTTTCCTTGGCCGAGAGGTTACGATCCAAGTGCACTTGCGGTACCAAAGAACCGAATGGCGGGCTCCATTATGCCTTTTGTCATAAGGAAAGCTTCGATTTTCGCATAGCGTAGCGGGCGTTAGAAATGGGCCAATTTAAAACGCCTGTTAACCCTTTGAAGGTCACGACCATACGTGTACGGCGACGAAAGCAACTCCCAAGTGTAAAATTACTGCAAGTTGGGCAAGTCTGAATGAATTCATTGTAACTGAGGTGCAATAGAGACAAGGACACGAGCAGAGAAACAGACAAGCGCGCAGCGCTCACATGACTAAAAGAAAATTTTGTTTCGGGTACAGGCGCCAGCGCTTGAAAACAAAAATTACAATCGCGTCACTGTTACTGCAAAACAAAAATTAACCGTAGGCATCTCGTATGACCAACGAAACATCCCACGGCGATAAACGAAGAACTAATTATCTGGCTACGAACATCGTAAAAAACAAACTTCATTTTCGGTCACTGAAATTGGTCGCTTGCTTACGCGTTGGTCGCGTGATTGTTCATTGCGAGATGTTTTCACGATTTCTCTTATCTTTATTTTTATTCCTCAACAGGAGTATTCCCGTTTATTTCGACACTAAGGCTCATGTAAAAGCATTTTAAAATTGAAAAAAAAAATACTAGCATCCAATACTAGACATGTGGGCCAGTTGTACTAGCTTCTCGCTTTACGATCGGAATGTATTCAAAGAGAAGAAAACAGACACTACAAGGCATTATAAGTGCCGCCGAACACTTACCTTGTCAGTTCTTGTAATAGCCATGTGTAGAGAAATGGCAGAAATTGGTTACTTTTTCTTCTTTCGTTCATTTCTAGCTGCAGGGGAAATCGCAGTTATCTGATCACGTGTAGGTAATCGCAGCCAACAGGGAGGCAGTCCACTAGCGCATGTGTTACGCCGCGCAATGCGAAACTTGCGCGTTGTGTGCAGGAGAGTGGCGTCCAAGCCTACCAAGCGGCGGTGCAAGGCGCCAACCTAGCAGGGTCCGGAAACCACTGCATCGCGCTGAGTTTGGCTGCCGTGCAGTACACGGGAGCGCGTACCTACGGGGACAACGCTGTGGACTTCCTGAAGGCCCTTTATTGTACGGTAAGTGAATCCTTGAAAAGTATAGTAAGTCTATAACAGTGTAGTAAGATGGGCAAGTTGGAAAGTATGCATACTTATTGATCAGCGCAAAACAACGGAATACACAGAGGTAGAAGGACAGAGGACGAGTGCTGTCTAACAAATGAAGTTTACCGAAAAAAAAAAAGAAAACGATTGAAGAAGAAAGCACGCGAAAATGCCAACAACTTGCGAGCGCGGGAATTCTAAGTCAGGTGGAAATAGTCATTAAGCAAGTGTGTTTCGCAATGTAACAAAACGACAGATGGCTCAGATACACAATCATCGCGCAGCCTTTTTTTATGGAAGGCTTCAGAAGGTTCACGAGCCCTTCTGTCTGCTTGATGATGTAGGTTCTTTAGAAGAAAGGATTGCACTGTGAAGTTCTGCAATGAACTGAAAGACGAGTTTTCGGCGTACCTTTTAAGGTGTTCTTACCTCTTAAAGCGTCGTTCTACCTCTGTGTCTTCCATTGTTTTCGCGCTGATCAATAAGTATGCGTCTCTAATAAAGATGATTCCCACGTCCTGCGTGAATACCAGATTTGTCGCGTACCTGCGGTTAATGTGTGGTCATCTAAACAGACCATCGCTTAGACCAAGAAGATTTGTTTAACGGAATAAATGCGTGTCTAGCAGATACTGTTTTTTTTTTCAGTTTGTAGCTGGACTATCCGTTAGATCTGGATAGCTTGTTCAGCAGAATGAATGCGCGTTTAGCAGATAGTGAAGTTTTCTACTTTTTAATCAACGTGTTTATTTGAACTTATTTTGCAGATTCTGGGTGGTACTATCGCCTGGATCTAGGGGATTTGTTTAGCCTCAGAAATTCGCTTTCTGCAGATAGTGATTTTGTTTTATCATTTAGCAGGAACATTGTCGTGATTTTCTTTGCAAGTTCAAGTGGTACTATCCTAGATTTAGAAAATTATTTTAGCAGAAGTTCTAATAATTTTGATTACCGATTTATGAGGACCTATTTTTAGGTTCTAGCGCTAATATATACTCGATATATGGCATAACTTTAGGTGGATGAAGGTTTATGGAAATAAAGTCGCAGTTTCGCCCGAAAGGCGAACCATTGATTGCGATAGCAATTTAGTCGCGTCAGACAAGTATACCTTCTGTCCTAAACTAAACGTCGAAGGCACAGCGCATACGAAGCTATCGGTACTCGACGCATGCACTTTGTCCCCATCGCAGATCGCTTTGAAGATGAGGCCCGCGTGGGCGCGCACTTTGCCCACATCGCAGATCGCTTTCAAGATACGGCGCCCGCGCGGCCACGCTGTGAGCAGCAGCCGATGGAGCAGAACGCACCCCCCTCCCTCTCCATCGCCTCGCCCCCTTGCCTTGCGCGTGAAAGCGCGCTTCGGGCCTGCCTCCCTCCCTTGCGTGCGCTACATTGAGCCGCGATTGCCGGTTCACCCTCGTACGCTTTCACTGGCACACACAGCGTACGGCGCGCTGCGACGTTTTTGTCGCCGTTGGGCTTTATACGAACCCTCACGGCGACAACGACGGCAGAAATGCGCTTCGGGTTTCTATATAATTGATATCGCAATGAAATATCATTCATTACTCTTTTCAAGAAACTAGTATGCGTTTCTATGATAGATTTAGGCTACCTTCGGGTCTATTACTTTTTTTTCGTTTCAGGTGCATGCAATGCGTATTCATGTGACGTGGACAATTTGGCGGATAGGTCGTTGAAGTCGCGTCAGACGAGTATACCTTCTGTCCACTTCAAACCTTTAAACGAAACGAGAAAAAAAAAAGCAAAGCACGAGATATATTTCGGTCAGTTGTTGGATGCGTACAACAGGATAAGGGTGCATGGTTGGAGTAACTTACCGGGTACTACGGATTTGAAAATGCACCGAACTTTCTCCGGCATTGAGCATAAGATCTGCCGGCGATGATTGTGAAGGTGAATTTAACACCGTAGCGAGAATACAATAGAATTAGTGTATTGGCGGTCAATTGTATCAATAAACTCGTAACTTCTTTAGATTACAGCTCTTAGGTACCCATTACTGCGTAACTGAGCGTTACCCATTACTGCGTAACTTAGCTACCCACACTTGTAACTGAGCGAACGAGCACAGCGAAAGATGAGAGCGCACTCGGCGCGCAGCGGGGGATGAAAAAAGCTGCGAGAGCGAAGAGGCGCAAGGATAAAAGCGGACAGCAGGGTGTAGCGGAACTGTGAGGCGGAAAGCGGAGGAGGCTATGGCGAAAGCGTGAGATGAAAAGCTTAATGCGGCGACGATGGCCACGAGATGGCGCCAGAGTAGCGCGCGTCGTCTGGGAGGCCTATCGGCGCCGGCTAGCTGTGAATCGCGCCCACGCGTCACACCAGCGCTGGCCCCACGCGCTGGCTCTCGCGATCTGCAGATCAGCGAGGCAGTCGCGCCGCACTTCGCTCCGTTTGCGATCTGTCTCACGAGACCGATAGTCCGCGCTAGCCAATACATGGTGAAATGAAAACACGTATAGAGCTATGCTATAATTTCGCATTAGGGAGTATCGTACTCGTCGGTGATTTTTCTTTTTTTTTTTTTAGTGTGTGGCTTTGGCAAAATTCCACAAGAACATGTCTTATAAATGGCATACGCATGGTAATGTGGTCCGCGAGCGTGTCTTCTTCTCACTACCCGCAAATATTTCGCAGGAGGACTACGAACGAAAGGACTCTTCCAGGTCTCCAGGTGGCCTGTCTCACTTTATTCGGAACGAGAAAATGAACTCGCTCTTCGTATTTGAAGTAGCTGAAGATTTTAAAAACAAGGTGCGTTGAGCCTTATGAAGGAGCGAATGGTGCTGAATATATCGCGTTCTGCTTAGAACTTGAGCTTAGTAACGCACACATATTTCTATAGATGCCTTAATGAAGGAAACAGGCCGACAGGAAAGACGTTGACAGGAAATAAGCGTCGGTCGTGTGCGTCTGATTTCTTCGTTAAACCTTATGCAGCTGGAAATAATGATGCGTCACTCGGTCAACTAACTAGTGCGCCGTCGAAACTGCAAGCGGCATTTGTGCTGAGATATTTGTTCCCTGGGTTGCTAAGCGCTAGCCGACCCAGGAATTATGAACTCCGTTCATAAGAACCGCCTTGAAAAAAAGAAGGAATTCAGAAAAGAAAATCGATATTATAAATACGAGTGTTGTTGAAGCTGATGACCAATATTCAAACACAGACTCGTCTATCATGTAATTGGGAAACAATATGAGGTATTTAACGAACCTCTGTATGCCTTCATTAATGACGAAAAGATGTTCCATCCAGTACAAATGTTAACATTCATACATAAGCGTCGCCTGTAGTTATGAAGTAGTTACGAAGTTATGAAGCGCAGTGTGATCTTTCGTCTTTTCGTCTTCTTTGTTGCGCCGTTCTGAAGCCATGCATCTGTACCAACTCGCCCAATTGTCAATGCTACGTAAAGGCGATCAAGGTCAGATAATCGGTAAAAAAAAGGCAGATTCTCTAGAAATCTGCTGTTTCCAGATGAGGTGATGTTAACTTGTTTAGCAATAATCGAGTTAATTTGATCGAGATAAATGAAGAGTTGAACAGGCATGGTCGTGAGTTTAGGTTGACGGTAATCACGCGAAATACAATGTTTGTTCTGCAGCCGCCATAAAATAACTGTTCTACTTAGTTATATCTTAACGCTGCGCTGGAGTGGTATATTCGAGCCAAGTAGTCAGACAGACCAGGATCAACAGGACAGCTTCATATGATTAAAAACGGAAATTTCGCCCGAAGCGCGAAGCATTGGCTAAGCAGCAGCGTCGCGCTTGAAGATCTAGGACGGTGTTGTAACTATATACGATTACGAAGTAACTCGAACCAGCATGCAAGGCAACTTCTGCTCTGCAGAAGGAACATCGACCTGAAAGGTACCAGGCGTCTCGGAACTCTAGCATCATGAGCGCCGCCAGTGGCTTTGCAGGCGTCACACATCGACGCTGTAAGAGATAAATGTTTATTAAAATACAGCCCCTAGTTCGGAGTCGTTGCTTCCAGATTGCCTTTGCGAAGCTGCACGAGATGAGACTGGATAAGACTGAAGGGAAACCGTCGGCATGAGTCAGCATCTAGTGAAAATACTAGATACGTAAGAGCACGGGTAAGGGTTGTGAGGGGAGAAAGGGGGGAGGGCAGGTTAGCGTTCTTATTGGTTTAAGATAAAAGCATACACAGCGAATTAAGTATGGTATTACTGTCTGTTGAGTGCTGTAATTGCGAAAGTTCACAGGAGTAAATCAGTCAGACCCATAAAAGCTGGTGGGAGCAATTTTGATCTTTCATAGTATAACATATATCTAGCATATCGAAGAATCCACATCTACCCCCACACCGATGCCGATGCCGACAACAAAAATTCGCCAGGAGTGTCCATGTAATCGCTATCACTGTAAAAGAGGTAGGGATTAAATTGGGAAGTTCAACAAAGAAGCTTGAGATTCTGAACACATCGGACGCTTCTCCTTGATGGAGCGAAATGTTATAGGCCTAACACGAAGAGCCAGGAAGACGGAGATATGAATTAAGAGCCGACGTTTGTAGCTAATATCGTAGCTGAGGTCAAGAGGAACAAGTCGTGCTGGACAGGCCATGTAGTGCGTAGGTAAGGTAACCGTTGGTTTGTTAAACATATAGAATGGATTCGTTAAACAACGGCTGTTGATGACAGCTGAAGATGAGGTTGTGCAATTGCAATTATTGCATCCATTCGATGGAGCATGCGGGCAGAAGAAACTGGTAAATGGAGATCAGTGGAAGAAGCTTTCATATAGAAGTGCACATACAATTAGCTAGTAATGAGCTAATAGTAATAGTAATGAGGAGTAGGATGGATAACCGGTGGACCATTAGGGTTACAGAATGGATACCAAGAGAAGGGAAGCGCAGTCGAGGACGGCAGAAAGTCAGGTGGGATGATGAGGTTAGGAAATTCGCAGGCGCAAGTTGGAATACGCTAGCGCAAGACAGGGGTAATTGGAGATCGCAGGGAGAGGCCTTCGTCCTGCAGTGGACATAAATATAGGCTGATGATGATGATGATGAGCTGCAATAGACAAAGTACATCTTTCGACGAGAAAATCACCGGTCTTATCGTGGCTTGAATGCATGTATCTTTTCCCTGCCTGCTTCACGATATCATTGAGACCACTCCGCTTTTCATATGTGTATACATGAGCAAAGCGCAGGCCTTCACCTGCATAACGAAGCTGGGTGCGTTGCTTAATATTTATACCATCGGGGTCGGACGCAATAGATATAGTAGTGGTTGAGCTGATTAACTGTTGGTTGTTTATTAACTCACTGACTTGCTCGGAGGGACGGAAGTGCATTAGGGTTCCGTTGTGTTTCCTAAATTCTGACCATACTGTAGAATATTAAATCCAGCTTTCCCTTCTAGAGCACTGCACGGGCCGATTTTTTCAGCCCGGCCCGGGCCCGTTTTTACGTTGGGCGGCCCGCCCGAGCCCGATGAAAACTTTTATGGCGAGACCCGGGCCCGGCCCGCGCCCGGAAATAATCTACGTTACCCGCCCGGCCCGGCCCGCCACCCCTTTACCTTAGGCCCGAGCCCGGCCCGAGCCCGACTCGAAACCGGCCCGAACCCGGCCCGAGATCGAAAAATAATGTTTTTCAGAGTTGAGAGGCCCGAGAATAACTCGCTGCACGTTACATGCACACCGCCAGAAAGCCCGAGCCCGGCCTGGAGCCGCGTCAAAAAACCCGAGCCCGGCCAGGGCCCGGGTCAAAAAGCACACGCCGTGCCCGAGCCCGGCCCGGGCCCGTGAAAAAACTGTTCTACCCGGCCCGGCCCGGCCCACGGGCCGGGCCGGGCCCGGGCTTTCGGGTAAGCCCGAGCCCGTGCAGTGCTCTATTCCCTTCTACACAAGCATTATGCTGCTTGCTCACATTCCCGGAAGTGTGAGAAAGTGGTGCGAGCCTATTGAGGCGGCGAGTTGAGTGCGCTGCGAAAAGCTGAAAATGACGGTAAGGTGATTCGCCTCTGCTGCTTGCCACGCCGAAATGGCATCCCGAAGGAAAAACGGAAAAAAATTTGCGCAGCTTGCACAAAGCTGTGCAAGGCAGGAGAAACAGCGGAGCTGGTCATCACCTAGCTTCTTCCAGTTTCGCTGGGCTCGGCTAAGTTTTGCTACGTTCGGGAAAGTTTTGCTAGGCTCCGGATGATACTCTGGATGAGAACGCAATCGCCGTATTCGTTCTCAGTTGGCGGCACGACGAGCTTCTAGCTGAACGGCTTCTTCGGGAGTCTTGTACATCTTCGGCCGTCCCATGTTACATATACCCAGTGCGAAGTCTACGAGAGTTGTGTGTGTCGCCGTCGTGGCGACATGATCTTTATAGTCATTGTGACGTCATAGCTAAACTTCAAAAAGTGTTGTCATGACTAAGCAAAGCAACAATTGCGGCGCGAAGCAATGAAATGGCTGGATGAAGCTGGGTAAGAAATTGCTAGGCGACCGCATTGACGGAGCGGGTCTGCTAGAACGCGGTGTCGGCATCGGAACGCGGTGTCGGTGTTGCCAGCGCCTACTCTATTTTTTTCAATACCTGCGCAATCGCTGGCTCCGCAATGGGAGCTGTTGTTGCGCCTTAGTTCAGTGACTTGCCGAGATGTGACGCTACCCAGAGGGTATGACTGCTTGCGTCGCGCGTGCGTCTGAGCGCGCGCCGCTGCCGTTCCGGAGGAGATGCGGTAGGCGCTTCACGCGTCTGCCAGGATAACTTCCTCCGACTTCCGTCGTGAGGCGCCACCCAGAGGGTACTCTCTGTACGATAACACAAAGGGCAGTGCTTTGCTATTTGAGGCTCGAGCCGGTTGCCTAAGGACGAAAACATATCGGAACAAATATTCGGAATTAGATGAGACATGTGTATGCTGCAGTAAAGATCCAGAGACCACTCAGCACATCCTAATGGAATGCGACGGGATCCACCCAGTGAGAACCGTAGGTAACGTGCAACTCCCAGAAGCGCTTGCGTTTAAAGTGGAAGGAAACATAAACAGATCAGCCGTAGAGATCAGCAAGAGACGATTAGAGTACTGGTGGAAAAAAAGTAGGGAAAAGATGGATGCGACCTGATCTCTTAAAATCATAGGCAGCGGTACAAGGTAAATTTTTGAAAAAGAAAAATAATGATAGGTATACAAAAATGCAAGATAAAGAACATGTTTAGTATACCTGATTAAATCAAGCAGGCTAGGTGACTATTTGTCGCCGCCCCGTTTCAAAGGGGATGCCAATAAATCATCATCATCATCATCTCTCCCACGACCGTAAAGCAGGCGCGAAAGCTAGCCAATAGGGGAGAGTAGGAAAGGGCGATCGGAAATGGTAGTGATCGGTTAGATCGGCCGGATCTGGCTGACATTGAAAAAAATAGAGCAGGCGCTGGTGTGGCAAGCTGCGCTACGCAACGCACAGTGACGTCATCGCTGGCGCGGCGGCGGAGGAGCCTTGCCGGAGCTATGAGAAGCGAGGCGCAGCTGTGTTAGGTGGTTGCTAGGGAACGCAGGTGACGTTATCGCTCAGCGAGGTTTTTTTGTTCGCGACACGTGGACTGATGGTCGGCTTAAACAGCTCCGCTTTTAAAAAAACAGGCAATTGGGCAATAATGGCGGCTTATGAAAGACTAACAGGAAGGAAGGTACTAATCAAGGGCAGTATCTGGGTAGTTCCCACAGGCTAAATACCAAAGGGGGGAAAAGGAATGTGACTCTCGATTAAATAACAAAACTGAAGGAACTACGTGACAGAAAGCAGCGTCCCTCGCAACGAAGCTTACTCAGGGCGGACAGGTTCACATTTTTTAACAAGGAATGCGTACGCAGGTAACTTCCTCATAGAAAGTCAGTATGTCTCTGCTCGGACTAAACTTCATTGCGAAGGAAGCTGTTTTCTTCCATGTCATTTCTCGTTGAGTCACGCCAAATAACTGCGAAACACCTAGCCCAGCATGCTAGAAGCAGTCATATAGGCAATATACCATTCAGCTGTGGAGACCAAACGTAGTACTTGGAAGTAAGACAAGCGAGATATTCGACATATATCTGGTTATTGCATCCGATGCGTTGTAGAGATTCCAAACCTCCCAAATTGTATTGTCACACGGCAACATGTGAGAAAAATGCAAGATTTAGTTTGGTTAGCGAACGAATTCTGTTCTTCGTTGCAATGTGAAACTAGTGGTTCTTTTTACGTGTACTGCATTCCCGTTTCTGGATTTATAGCGTAGTTATAGTACTACATATTTTTGGAATGAGATTAGGAAGTGCACCTAACGCGCCGGTAGAGAATATTCCGCGGCTACGTTAACTAAACCTAGCCACGAGCCCAGCGCTATCGCGCATAGAAACCAGGGTCAGCTGACGACAGTGTGCGAAAGGCTTCTGCAGCGTGAATGGATCAGCCGGCCGCAGTTCTGCACTTAGAACCGCCGAGCAGTGACGATGACTAGTCGTCAGTTGTAGAGCCCTGAGCTCCAGCCATGCACTGAAGAGGTAACACTCTTCAGCTTATAGCTTTTAGCGAAGTTACTGCAGAGAAATTTGACTCTGTAGTCGTTCAGTGTTTGCCAGTTTTTTTTTATTTCGCTACCACTTGGCACGGATGCTTCCAGGAAACACACAGCGCGTTCTTTATCCTCTTCGAGGTAATACTATTTTGTGCTTCCCCGGAACCCCTTCGGAGACCGGTGAAGTGTTCTAATCTTGTTCATTCTGCCATTGGATTTCTAGTGAATTAATCTTTTCACGCGTGCGTCAAGGCAGCGCTGTCAGCGCTTGCATGGCTTTCACGAATGCATGTTTATTTCCTTTACAAAGATATTTTCTTTGTCTTCAGCGTTTGGGAAACTATGCAGTAATGATTTTTGGTCGCAATGAAAGTATTCATTCCCCTGTAATAAATTTTCAACCGAACAGATTTAGCCAGGTAGATTTATGATGCTGCATGGACGTTTGAAGCTAAATGCACAACGTTTGGTTATTTGTTCTCTCTTGATTTTCATCCAACATTAACTCCCATACAGTCACTAAGACTCGGACACTATTGGGCGACATTTTCCTTTATCACCTAATCTTGTCACATTTACTAGAACATCGGCCAATGCTTTTCTTTAAAACACAATGGGCGATAATCGTAGATAAGCCTAAATTCGAGGGCGCGGTTCTGCCTCATTACTACCTTATTGTTTTCTATAGAAATTAAGAATGTGCACCACCGTTTCGTTCATATCTTAAACTCTAAACCCGCTAAACCTCAAGTAGGTTATACTAGGCTAGCTTGATAGGTTAGTACAGGCGTCTAGGCTAGTTAACACGATCCTAGCAAGGGCTATTTCAATGGAGAAGTGAAGCGCGTAGCGACAGTTCGTGCGCGTCGCCGCGCTTCGTGCTGTGGTTGCATATAGAACGACCGCGGAGATGTTTGCGTCCTCATAAAAAAAAAAAAAAAATGTCGGAATCGTTTGATCAGTGAGTCGGTGCGCCTGTTGGGACACGACTTTGAGTTTTTCGTTTTACTCTTCTTGCGACGTTCCCTCTAGGTCAGGAAGATCGGCAGGTTGCCGCACGCTTGCCTACTTCTGGATGACATCTACTACGACCGGCACACGTGCACGTGCGACGACATGAACTTTAAGCTGCTGAAGACCGCGCGCCAAGTTCTATGGCAAACCTTGAAAGGTTAACTCTACAGATAAAGCCATTCGCTTCGAGAACTCCAGGCTGCCACCAGGTGACATTTGTGGAGATGACGTGGCGGACATACTGACTTTTTATTAAAATGTGCTCCGAAATATAACGCCATACACAGAAATGGTCGTAACTTTGTTACGCAAGCTTGAAATGCTGCAACCTCTCACTCAACGTCGAAAAGGCTGTGCTATCACGTTCTTTTTACAGCGAAGCTTTCAAGGGCTAGTTCCTCGTAGAATTGTGTCCGCGTGTAGAAAAAAACTATCATCATCAGCATTGGCTCGAGCGTCGTCGTCGCCTTCTTCCGCAGCTGGCTCGTTGACGCCCCTCGGTTTGCGCTCGTGCCACTACGCCCGCGTTCCTCGTCGTCGTCGTCTGCTTCCACAGCTGGCTGCGTTACCGCTAATCGTAGAATTTCAATTCTCTTCTGTCGTCGTAATGGAGATGCCACGTTTACGGAGCTATGAGCCAATCATGAGCAATTGACGACGTGTCCTATAACGCGTTTGAGCAACGCCGCCGCGAACTCGCTCGGGAAAGGGCTCGTCGTCGACGTGCCGATTCTAGCGTGAGGGCTTCTGAAGCTGAGGCGAAACGACAGCGAAGAGCCGTGGACCCAGAGTTTAGGGAGCGCGATGTTGAGGCCAAACGTCAGCGTCGCCTTGCCCTCCAGGAACTCGACAACGGTGGAGCACGCTTCGGCATCGCTGACGCCAACTACCCTGGTGCGACGGCCAGGTTTGAACGCGAGTTTTTTACCGGAACGTTCATGATAAACATGTTCAGTTGGGTGATGCCCAATGACGATACGCTTTTTCAATATTCACTACAGGAGATCCACCATTGTCACAGCTTCGCTGGCTTCTGTCTTCACAGTAGTGGAAGGGCTCTCACTTTTCAAGCGAAGCTTGTATTGCCTAACAAATGTCGGTGCCGTTGTTGGTGTGACCGCAAAAAAAAAAAAAAAAAAAAGCCGTCTCGCGCAAATGGAGTGAAACGGCGGGAAATGCTAAGAATGGACCGCTGGTGAAACACGTGGTGCGCGTGCCCGTAGCACGTGACGGGAGCACCCAATCAGGAGCGAGCGCGCGCCGGGGGAAGGGCAAGGGAAGGAAAAGGCCTCGCGCACGTTGCGTAGCGTCTCCTGTTTATGACGCGTCACTATTAGCGGGGCACTCTCTGTGTGTTTGGCGGGCTTCTTCCAGGCTTGGAAAAGAAAAAATTATGTAGTGGTATACAGCAACAGAAAAGTGGATCGGTAAATTTTATGGTGGCCTACAATTTTATTATTCAAAATTTCGCTCTGAATATAATTTTTGAGAAGTTTATGAATAGCAACCAGTCTTGTTCACGCACGAGGCACAAAAATAGTCTGGCTTGCTCCAAGCGACGGCAAGCAACACTGCCTTGCTTCGGCCCTTCTACGTGGCACTTGCACATTTCCAAAGTTTGGCACAAGTTACGTGGGAAACACTGTATATCTGTTATTGGTTGAACAATAACTTACATGAACAAATGGCTGGCGATGAAACGCAACCACTCGCTTTCGGTTAGCACCTAAGGCAATTTATGAGCCTTGCGAAAGTTGAAAGGTATAGTTGCGCGATGTCGTCAGCTCAGAAGAATCGCCACACTCTTTGTCAGCGCATCAGAGATTGTAAAAAGTTGGGCACCATGACATCACTCTAGACAGTTAAACGCGTAGTAAAGGTGTCCCTTCCACATGGTGATGGGAGAATGCACGGCAAGAGCTGCTCACGCATGCCGCCAGTTCTATATTACCCCCTCTTTCAATCGTACCACGACGCTCACTAGCTTTCGCATTGTTTTTGGTATTTCTTGGTTTTGCTATACAGTTCCAGTTGGCGAACAGCAGTGCCAGAAGTTTTTGCGCGAGCTCTCTCGTGACCTGCGACTACAATATCCATGCCATCACGTTTTGTAATGTTATTATCGAGCGGAGCACTATACCTTGTCGGTTAGGCTTCATTTCCTCTGCTTAGGATGGCACGAACAGCCATACAGTCTCGAGTAAGCATATTTCGAAAAGTTTTAATGCGCACCCTACTGCGACAGTTACCTTTGAGAAATCTTTGTCGCACTCGGAAGCAGCGATGAGGTATTTGTTTCCGTTGGCAAGCTCGCAATAACGCCGCGTTCCCTCATTCAATCGTAAATCTTGGTGGTTCGTTTAAAAGCAAACAAAAGAGCGAAGGAAAGAAAAAAAAATCCGGCTGCTCCCAAAGTAGAGCAGGTGCGGAGAAAGCTGCACCAGATCACGTGATTAATCAGACCTAAGTAAGTGAAACGCAAATTATAGTGGTGCAGACTCAATCGCATAGGACCGACAAACTGGAAATCAATAAAATGTAGCCCGAGAGAACAGTGTCGACGCACCGGGCCCCTCGAATGCACCTTCAACCCTTTCCAGGAAGCACGCAGTTCTCCGATAGACACGCGGGAGGAGTAAACAGATGCCAGTCACAATATGTACACAAAAACACATTTTAATAACGAATAGCCGCGGCTCCCGTTAGGGGACGTGCGCAGCGCTGCTACTTCTTGTACCACCGTTCTGAGAACGAGTCGGGCGGTACATCCAGTTTGATCTGTTCGTCCTCCTTCTGGCCCTTCTGCAAGATTGAATAGTGAGAGGGTAACTATACGTACAATAAATGAGTCTCACTACTTGTCACTTCACCAATTATCGAATTGTCTTTCATGCCGCTCAATTCAGTGACATATCTATTTTCACGAAGAGATGTGAAATATTCCGAACCGAAGTGACGCGCAATAAGGATTCTAACGAAGCCTTGCGTACTGTTAGCGTGCTCAAAAACTTTTGAGAATAAAACAGTCTGGCTTCTCTGATCACTTCGGCGTTTATGATGAGTTCGTGCCCGACAACGTCTGCCGAACCGCCTGTCTGTCACTTCATGTCTTCCGAAGCACCGTTAATCCAATTACTGGTCAGTGCAGATTTTACTCTATCGTTAGGCAGTAGTGGCATTATATTGTCATTATATCGCCATTATATTGCTGCGCAAAGAAATCTGAATACTCATTCCCGCGCCTTTTGTGAAGTGTTGATGCTAGTCAATTCACAGATTCGCCAACTTGCTGCAGGAAGAGAGCACATAGTAATCGCTAATATCACGCAAAGCGCAGGTTAATGAAGCGTTGTTTGTTATTAGCAACCGCTGAAACTTCATTTCTTCGGCGAATAATAAAACGGTGACATTAAAAGAAACTTGAATTCACAGCTGTAGTGAAATGACAAGTAAATATACATACGGTTCGCTGTAAAGAAGGTAATGCGTTTTGTTATATTCAATGCGAAATACAGGAAAACGAGGCTAACAGGATGTCATATTATTAAAGAAGGAAGATTTACACAAGATAGCGTCTTCACTTCTTTGCGAAAGTAATATTCAACAGCAGACCTCTGAAACTGGTAGCCTGCCTTGTGCACTTGTTAGCGACCTTATGCTAGCTGAGTAAATGCCAAGCAGCTATTCAGGAGTACAGTTTCGCTTGAATTATGGCAAGGTTCGAGTGACCCTAGCCAACCTGGCAAACAGATATTCTTCGGTAAGAAATCAATGCTAGGCAAGCCGATTCCGGTGCCGCGAAGATATATGAGCAATAATCGAGGCATTTCCTTTGAATGGAAACACCCCTTGTCTTCGTATATTCATTGGATAGTAATACCTTATTTCTCGCTAGTGTGTATTCGCTACACAGATGCTATTTTAATATGACATTATGATGTACTAAATGACTCTATATGTTGTTTTGATAAATATGGATAAAGTTTTCTAACTTACGCTTATTAGTTCGGTGCACTCGGCTGTAAGAAACCACGTGAAAGAACCAACGTAAATACATGACGCTTTTGTAATCAAACTTGCGTAAATTTTGTGTGATGACAGTAAAACTGAAAATAACAAATTTTGCAGTTGTATGCAAAGCCAATATGTATACCGGTATACCAGAGGATATAGCGAACCTCGTACTGTAATGGCCTGCGGAATGTTCAGAATCATAATAAAAATGTTGTGGGGAAGGTCTTAACATCATCTTCTAATGAGTTCTGTGCGGCTTTCCAATTTTTATTGTTTGTAGGGCTGCCTTCTACTGACTGCAAGTTTTATTTTCTCCCAGTTCACTTTCTTTTTGTTTCTTATTTCGGTATATTAAAAACACAAAAATATTTTGTTCTTTGTGTGTGCTATATGAAAGAAAAAAATCTGGGACTCACGTAGCCACTCTTGAAATATGATACGTGAACGCATGTCGCGGACGAGGCCGTTTGCGTTGTATATGCTTCTGCTTTGTATTAGTGGGGATCGCGCTGCTAAATTCTCTCATTACAGCTTGCTGCGTGTGATAACGTTTAGCAGAAAGGTGTGCGGCCTTTCGATTAAAGTTGGGAGTAATTCCTTAACATCTACCTGTGCACTCAATCGAGAATGATATTTGGAACTTTTAAAATTGGATATTCGTGCACGAGACGAAGTCATGTATGCAGGAGTAGTGCGTTGTGAAGATTTATGACAGTCGCGTTAGGTATGCCTTATTATTTCCTTCTTTTTTCCTGTACAGCGTCTCTAAGATACCGCAACAACAGCTATATTAGTCAAACAAGCGAACGCGCGCGTTTTTTTTTTTTTTTGTACCAGCGACACCTATAAGAATGCATCTCACTTCAGCCGTGTTGAAAACGCTACGGTATTACGACACCGGTACAGCGAGACTTTTATCAAAAGCTTGCTGTCATAGGATTACTTGCACGTGTTTTCGGAGTTGTAGAGCTACGTGCTGGTCGCATGTGAACGCATGACAGCAACTCTGATGGTTGGGATACTAAAGTCGGTTTTGAAACGCCGTACCATGGCGTCAATGATAATATCGTGGTGCCATGACACAGAGCACATTTTTCCGACGTCGTGCAGTAATGAGAATACATATGATGTGTTGCTCAGGAAAAAAAGACAAACAAAAATGCAGCGCAGCGTTTCATCTGGCTGTGCTCACGGGTGGCAGCCTCAGAGAATGCCGGATAGGAGCGAGCCATTGCCATCGGGATAAATGCACAGCCTAATTGCCGCAACTGAAGATCGCTCGTACAAACAAGTATTATTGGAAACAGTTTATGACCGTTTATTGGTTGTCAGTATATTTATTGTCATTTCGAGGCTTTGGGCCGTTATTTAAGGGGAAAATATGTACAGTCGAATCAGGAGTTTGGGGACCAAAGGTGCCACGATTTTCAATTTTTGTTTCGCAGCCTGGGCTTTCCAGCTGAAATCAAGTGCGCAAGCGTGCGCGCGCATGTTTGGCCAATACAATGCATTAAACCAATTCCAGGCCGCGGAGCTGCACTTGAATATATTTAAAATTTTTGCTGGTGCCGTGGTCCCCAAACTTTTGATCGCGACTGTACGTTGACAATGTTCTTGCCAGTACGCCTTTATTAATGTCTCTGGAAGGTACATGCTTGCGATGGGCGTATTCCTTGCTGTATATGCGAAATTTGTTATCTGTCATCCCTGCAGTTAACCGTTGCTTGGTCTGTACCAATACTCAGATATCTCTAAACACTTATTCGTGGACATGTTGACGTTACCATTGTTTTGTGGTAGGTAAGTGGAACATGTCACTTACGTGGTATCGCTGGGCACGGTGGACACGTCGTTGGCTTGCACTGTAAGATAAAAATTTGGTACAGTTAGTCGGGCTCAAATTTTACAGTCAAGGAAACTCAGCTTGGATCAAACGTTGGGTCTGGCTACATAAATACTGAGACTTGAACGTGCTCTGTTATACTGTGCGGCGACACCATCTTTCACTTGAAGGAGCAGTGTAATCAGCGTCGATAACTATTTAAAAGTGCTTAGAACATAACAGTGCTGTTATACCGAGGATAGCACGGGCACTCCTGTCAAGTGCGTAAGCATAACTTTCTGATAGGCGATATTGTATGTAGCCGAGAAATTTAGTGCACAGCCTGGTGGTTTCCAAACGCAGGTAATCACTGCAGTGGCACATTTGGTTTGGCTCGAAGATTGGTTCTTGTTCAATGCATGTACAGAGGGGACCACTGTTAAAGGGAACACTTCAGTGGAGAGCATGTCCGAATTTTTCTCTCTCAAGACTAAAATCGCCTAGAGTTGGAGAAGATAGCTTGAGGCTGGCAGCGCTGGCTCCTTTCGACACACCTGTGCAGTGCACTGACATTGCTTCCACAGTCACTTGCAGATAGGTGTGCCAGAAAGTGAGAGCCGCACATTTGAGTATTCTCTTTAACGGCGAACCGTACTGTACTCGTTTCACAACATTGTTTAAAAATATTGCGTTTGCAAGCCTCAAGGCAACCTTAGTACTGTTGTAAGAATGGTAGATGTGGTATTCATTTTACGTCATATTCATAGACTGCTTTAACAGAAATAATATTGAGAGGAGCTCTTTAGTGTTGAACTATGGTGATAGGAATCGTTTTAAACATGCTACAAGTGACACCTTAGATAGCAGTTTTTTCTTTAATTTCTTCTAGCTCTGCATAAATTGTTCATTTATAAATGCAAATTGGTAGGCCCGAATTATTCAGCTCTAACCTTCTAGTCTGCCCATGGGAAAGGTAAAATGAGAAGGAAACACTGATGTAAGATGAAGCTGAGAAGAGTATTGGTGTGATTATGCTACTCCTGAACACAGCAGCATATTTGAAGCCTTGTGGTTAGTAATGCCTAAACATTGCAGCATGTCCCGCACAATTATTGTAGTATATCTCGGGAGGTGCCAAAGACCCAAAATGGAGTTCTCTGAAAATGGCTTGTCACTGAAATTCGCCAGAGTAGAGGCTAAAGTATGTCGCTTTGTCTGTATGCGGGGCGTTCGCATAATATATGCCACTAAATAAGAAGTCAGAAAGATGGCTATTTCTATATGCTTAGCTACATGCTACAATAATTGAGGCCGTACAGTTTCGAATGAAAGCACACGTGTGCATATTATACCGACTACGTGCCCATTCCTTTGAATTGTCAGAACTTGCCCTTGTTTAGTTTTTTTTATTTCACGTTCCTTAGTATGCAATACGCGAAGCATGCAAACATTGGGTAGACCCACAGACATAGGCTACCTCTCCGCCCGTTGAAGCCAGAGCTGCCGCACTGGACCCTGTGCCCCACCACAATATTTTTTTACTTATTTTGCATTGAATAAAGAGTAGCCGTCCTTTGTTCGTAGAGTATCAATCAAGATGCGCCATGTCGTCTCTGATTATCCCACATTCAGGTTATACAGTAATCGTATCTCACCTACCAACTTTTTAATTACGCGTTAGGCAGCCCTAAAATCTAGATAATAGTGGCTTTTATTTCTTCTAAAGGTAGTTTCTAAAGGTAGTTTGTGTGATCTCTACGATACTAAAATCACGTTCAAGGCTTTGCACTTACCGTCATCTGGGAAGTTGGCATCGATTCCTGCAAGTGGAGGGAAATTTATAGTCGTAAATTTCCCTGGATGGGGGGGGGGGGGGGGGGGTTCATTTATCGTACAACAGAAACTGTGCTTAAATATAGGTTTGAGTGTTTTTTTTTTTTCGCACTGTGCTGCGACACGCCACACCACGAAACGATTGAACAGCTGTGAGCTAGCAACGATGGACAGTCATTTTGCTCAAGTCAACCATGAAGGTTTCATGTTTTGCGTGCTGAAACATCACGCAAAAATGACTCCAGGACTCGTAATTTACCCACTTCATAGGTTCGCAATGTGAAGATCAGGAAAAAGGGCTTACGGCGAGTTTTCACCAAGAATGTGACGAAGTCGACACTCTTGTCGACAGAGTGCTTCACGTTTGTATTTGTGAAGTAACACGGTGGGCAATGCGCAGCAATCTCACGTGTACGCAGAAACGAGATAATGCAAGTATCTGAGTCACCATTTGACGCAAATATTCCCGATTCGTTTTCAGTTTCGATTCTAATTTGTGTCAAACTGCATAAAACGTTTTGAGCCTTATGGAAACGAGGCTCTGCTACATGGTCCAGCAAGATGTTCATAGAGATGCTGATCTCCGTTTATTTTAAAGGCATTGAAATGTTACAAGGTGTAGTTACTTTTCAAGGCGGTGTTAGCATGTGTGAGTTTGATGCAGTGAGAATACTATGGAAGGTTATTTTTTATAAAGAAATGATCAATTTTTGTCATTTTTGATTGACGGATGGTCGAGGATATTCCTCTAATGGACTTCGTGCTAGAGTCTGAAAATATGTGCTTGGAAATTTTTCCGCGTACTGTATTAAGCAAGAAATATTTGGAGTTTCTTCCGCAAACGAAACTTGTTTCATGTCGGCAAACCAACATAACGCTCTTTGATTTCTTTGTAGTTTAGACATGATAAACCAGGAACTACAAAGCAGATCACGTAGCCTGGAGTTTCACAGATGCAGTCATCTTTTTCCCCAAAATTTTGTTATCGTTATCGCAAAAAACAAAATCATTAGATTACTTTGCAGCCACTACAAAACAGTACGTTATGACAAAGGGTTCTTTTGCAGTAAAGGACGGCTCAATTGCAAAATATCGCTCAGGATATTTAGTTGGAAGCCAAAAGGAAGCCAAAAGTCAACAAAAAACAGCGTAACGTCTATAGCAAGTTTTGTAAGGGTTGACAGCTTTTCCATCTTAATTTCTGTGCAAAGATCTGGCTCCAACACAACAGATAATTTTTGTAAATGATGAAGATGCACGTGAAAAGGGAAATAATTTTTTTTGCGTTTGGTTAGTGATGAAGTGCCCAAACAAGTGAAACGGCACCACTAATAATATCTATAAGGCAACGAAACTAGACGAAAATTGTCAACAATAAATGAAGCATATACATGCATATATTACTGGTTGCGCTCCAAGGTAGTGTTACTAATTAATGGTATATTTAGATTGCGCAGCTACATCAGAACAAAAATAATTGCGCACGCTTATATGGGTGTTGGAAGCATCATTGAAATAGTTCTTATTTCAGATGAGCTGGAGCTTGCAAAGCCATTTTATAATAACTAGGCAAAGCAGTAATCTTGATTGCTGGCCAAAGGCAGCTAATTCAATAGCATGGTCTTATACAGCAAGGTTCTTTCTCACCATCATCGTCGTTGAGGTTGAGCTCATCTGTGGCTGTAATTGAGAAACAGCCATTAAAGCACAATGCAAGAGAGCACCACGTGTTGAAACTAATCTGGACATCTCAATTGCAATGTTCATGATATGTCATAGGGAAGTTTTGATTTGCAAGCATTCTACCGTTAACTAATATAGCCCAAGTAATTTTACGCTTGCATATATATTTACCGATTTATAGTCATCACAAAATTATTCAAATAAATAAATTTATAAGCAGTCGACCAACCAAATGAAGTTATTTATGACGATAAAAAAGCACAATGAAATAAGGAACTAGAAACACGGCATGCTTAAACGTGCATCACTTTCTTGAAGCTTTCTTGAATACTTTCTTGAGCTGTCTATATTTCTGCTGCATGATTTATGCCTACGTCTCGAAGATGGTTTCAGCATTTAGTAGGAAGTATAAATAAAGTCTCTCGAATCTGTGATTTCTGAAACTTCCCGACACAGTTGACCACATGAATTCGTGTGAAGAGAAGTCTGAATGGCAGGCACCGTCTTTTTCACCCGTAATAATGGTAATAATTGGGAGTAGAGGCAGTGTGAGCCTCTGCTATTGAGCCCATTGCCAGAGTTCATACAGGATGAGCTAGCGTTCGCTACCTGAATTTATGAATGGCAAATTTTGATTCCTGCTGCTGAAGGGGTTCATCGGACAAAGAGTTTTGATTTATCTGTCCTCACACTCAATGCCCCCTGCTTATCTCTTCACTGCGGTGGGTGCATATAAAGTAAAAAAAAATATCTATGCACCGAAAGTTTGATGTTATCGACCGGGCCGTCTTGCGTTGAACGCAATAAGTGACGTGTAAAGATATGGATGTGTCAGTGCCTTCTGGTGGGTTTATCGCTATTAGTGACCCCAGCTTCTCCACACCAGGTAGCAAAGATCTTGCTCTTAAGTCTAGGCAATCTAGAACGGGTAGTGATAACGTTAAGAGAAAGCTTAATAGACGACAGTGCTTGGTTGCGAAATTGTGAACAATTCGTTTAAATTTTAGGTATCTCGTCTGCATACTCCGAATCAAAACAGGCGATCGAGATTTTGCAAATTGGCACTGCTACACTCCCCCTCCCCTCCCAAAGAAAAAAAGAACCGACAGTGCCTACGTAACTGTGAAGCTTGTCGTCCCGGAAATGCATAGTGCCTTACGAGTTGCAGCGTAGTGCAGGGGTCTGGGTTAATTTTTACCAGCTGAGATTTTTTAACATGCACCTAAAATTTGCACGTTCAAAAAAATATCAAGTAGTCGAAATTAATCCAGAGTCATCCACTACACTGCCACTCATAATGACGCACGTTTAAATATTGTGAACGTTATTCAGTGTGCCTGTTCTTCGAGTTTTGTCGATTATTTCGGCCTGTCTCTTCGATCTACTATTAATCTGAACTAAACCAGTTGTTAAAAGCGCTTCTTTGTTCATGCTTTAGAAGTGTGCCTATTATACCTGTGTAGTGATGTATCCCACTAATATTACTCCAATTAGCCATTATGCAAGCCTTAATCTGCTAACCTACTGGTCAGTTCAGATGGTTGAAGCCACCATCCCAGAATTGCGTTGCTCGCCAATTCAATTCTTGGATCAGGACAAACTTTTTCTGAATGCCACGATTTCTTCCTGATAAAGCCGAACAGGTTTTCTTTGTTGATTCGTGATACACTGCAGGTGTATGACAACTTTAGTAATGCACCGAAATCGTTAAACACTGCTGCTGGGAACTGAAACAGCGATCTTACTGTCAGAAAAGCAACGCGATAGCCAGTAAACAGCCTGGAGCGTCTGCCACGCTTCCGCGCACTAAGATGCAAAACATGTCGTTTACCCATGGGATTGGTAGAGCCAGCCCTTTCCGAATGAAGAAGACATCAGTGACATCTGTACGTATTGTCATTTCGTGTTGTCTTCGGTAGCGCGATTCAGCTTACCTTTTATTATGACTCCGTAACAGCTCGCTCAGATTCACACTCTCACGTCAGAAAAAAACTTACTCAGTTTCACGCCATCACTAAATTTGTAAAAACCTGGACAGGAACAATGCTCAAAGCTGTACAAAATCAGGCCATCAAATTAGTGCCCGTAGCACCAAAACAAGTACAGTTTGTTTTTATTGGCATCAAAATGTTTACCATGCTCTGCCCGCACGAGAAACACATGCTTATTTACATTATCAAGAGAACACAAACACATGCTTGATACATTATCAAGAGCATCTCAAGTGGGTGCTCACTGAACATCTGTCTTTGCACCTTTAATATATTTTAAAAGTTGAGTGGAGAACAAGAGCACCGCTTCTACAGAGACGAAAATTTAAAAGCCGAGTCCTCGCTTTATTTCCAAGTCGTAATCACCATTCGATGTTCATGCCAAACGCGCCCACTGAATGTCGGGTTTCCTAGCGAATATTCCCCTTGCAGGACCGCCCAAATGTTCTGCTACAGAATCTAATATCTCACTCTGTGCCTCTATACGCCAAGCCCTGCTGTTGCCAGGCATAAATCTATATTGATCAATTGTTCTCGAAGGCGTATAAGTGTCTCTGCACATTTCAAGCCCATATCATGCCCGGAGGGAAGTAGCTAAGATTTCTGTAAGTAACCCGAACAGATGCTGCTTTTGTTTGTGGCATGAGCTAAGTGTAAGTAATATTGCTGGATTTGATATCAGCGGAACCAATAGCTCTTGAATGGCTTCATACCCTCGTGTAATAGGTATCCGTGCCGCATACCCTATAAGTACTCACGTGACACAAATTATTGCGTGCCAAGATGCAGTACACTGATAAATTCACTGCAGAACTCTGAAGTTTCGTAGGTGAGAACCAGGAATAAAAGTGAACCTCTCCACTTGCGATAAGGTCAATCTTTCATTTTAAGAGCTCTCCTGAAAGCGGACGCATGCCTGCCATGAACCATTATGGCAGTCACCACATGGCACATGATGCGGATGAAATGAATGTTTTACTTTTACAGCTTTTTTGCTATTTAAAGGAATGAAATACAGTTTACGGCTCAAGTGAACGCCATTGGTACCTGACAGTGTTATTCACACATGAGGTCAGCCACATACAAATTTCTTCAAAATTTGTATTATTATTAGTAGTAGTAATAGTAGTTATAGAAGTAGTAGTAGCAGTATTGGTGTTATTATTAAAATAATTTCTTCAAAATTTAAAACAGTTCAAGACATAGAGTAACGACCTCAGGTAACTTATATTTGTGGGCAAGTGTGTTGTATTACGGCGTGTACAGGAAAATATCACTGTGAGTGTTAGGTGGCTTACCTCCATGGGGCTTGTCTCTGGTGCCTGTGAGGAAGTATGAAAGTGACATGTGTCAGTCGAGGATTCCAGGAAGGTTTTTTTAAGAACTAACTTGCTGCACCCTGCTCAAAGTCATGATGTTCTAAAGTTAGGTTCACTTATATTGACGTTAAATTATGATGACACCAAATTGGAGGCAGAAAAGCAGTGTCATTAATCCAAAGAAAGCGCAAATACAGTTCTACATAAAATGATATTACGACTTGTTAACTTTTATGCCTAGCTATCAGAAGTACATACGTATAAAACAACAAAAAGATAAGCTAGAAACTGGTTACTGCAGTAAGTAATTAGAAGTATTTGGTTCACTGAACTAATGACTACGCAAGACCTTTACCCGGATATAAGAAACATTAGCCACCTGCTTTAAGTGAGGTTTCCCAGGTTTAAACAATGTGAAGGTGCCAATATGAGGGCACCAAGATATGGTATAATTTCGCCTTAAAATTTGGGGTTAACTGAATGAGGAACGCTTTTGTCTACTGTTAGGAATGATCAGCGGTTTCCATCAGCGAAAGCATCTGTGGAACGGCAGGTTCATAAAACACAAGTGCAAGCTCACTGGAAGTGCGCCGATCTCAATCTATTTCTTACTTCCTAATGCAAATCGCTAAAAAAAAGTGGGCAGCTTGCACTAGTGGTGCAAGGCTGGAGTAAACAGCGGAGCTGGTGATCGACCAGGTTTTAATAGGCTTGGCTAAGTTTTGCTAGGAAATGCTAAGTGCTCCTGGGTACGGTATTCCGAATCGGCTCGCCGCCGACGCGCAGATTCTCGCTTGGCCGCGCGACGCGCTTCAAGATGAGCGGCTTCTTCTTCGGGTGTCCGGATCTTTTTTGGTCGTCCCATGTCAAGGCTACATGTACTCGCCACAAAGTCAACGAGAGTTCTGCCGCCGTTGCGGCGGCTCCGAGCTTTATCTCCCCGGTGACGTCACGGCCAAGCTACGCCTCCACACTTGCCGGGGCGTGGCTGGTCGAAACCTGCCGAGCAGCCGCCAGAGGCGCCCGCTGCAGCACGGACAGCGCTCGCGTTCGGTGCGAACGCGGGGAAACGCGGAAACGCGGACGGCGTCGGCAGCAGCTCTGCGCGTTGCCTCGTTGGTGCTGCTACAATTTCTCTCTCGCTCTCTCTCTGTCTCTCTCTTGCCCTCATTTTCTCTTTCTCTCTCCCGAGCAGAGCGCAAGCCGCGCGCATGCTGTCCTTCCCTCTCCTTAACGTCCCATGCCATGGCAACATGTGCACGGCACGGAGAGGAGACAAAGCACACGCCGCTCCCTGAGGTGGTTGCGCGTTGCCTAGCACTAGGCAACGCGCAGTGACGTCTTTACTAGGCGAGTTTTTTGTTAACGGGTCACGGACTGACGGTCGGCTCGAACAGCTCCGCTGTTAAAAAAGCCATGCACACCCTACAGCGCACATTCTTGTTTCGCTTTAATCTGAGTAACGGTTCTTACCTGCCGGGAGCAAAGAGTGTAGAATAGTTTTTACCACGCTTTTCTTCTACTAAATGTACTTGGCTGTTGAAATACTAGGGTGTTGAAAATTATTTTCTCCGTAAAATACTATGAACGTGGTCATAACTAGGGCAAGAAATCACACACCTTCGTCGTTTGCTTACGATGCAGGATGCTTTCTCATTTTTATTGAGAGTCATCATGAGGCAGTTGGCACAAGGATAGTTCTGCCTTTCACCACTTTCGTGAATAATGTACTCGACATCTACGGTGAGCAATTTATAACTAATAAATTAAACTGCTATAACTAGAACATTGTTGTCCCAGTTATAGTGCATTGAGAAAAACCACGCAGTTCTTGTCACAGTTCGCCGCTGCTGCGGAGCTTGGTGAGTAAAAATGATAACTGCGCCTCAAATCCCCTATTTTAAATAGGTTGACCGAGTCTTCGCTGCACGGCGGCGCAATCTGTCATTTAAGAAAAATACTCTGACTCTGAATGAACGTCCATGACTGTAATGTTTCTGCTTTCATTGAGCGAGAAGATTATCCTAGGGGCCAGAATTATTCTAGCCACAATCGTACGAAGATACGCGCAATGAAGCCAGATGAAGCATAGGAGAAATGAAGCCCGACTGAAATGTAGAAATAATAACCTATAGATATTCCTTTTTAAAGAAAGCTTTCCCTTCTGCTTTCGTCGGCTTGATGGCCTGTTTGTTCGTGGAGTTTTTTTAACACGAAAGTGTTTTATTCCGGGGTCCACCAAGACTTCACTGACGTATTTCCGTCACGGAAATACGTCATAGAACATAATACAAAGAAAGAAACCAGAAGAAAAAGTTCCACAAACATGCAAAATTTGGGAATCGAACCCACGACCTCTCGGTCCGCGACGATAGATCGCCGAGCGTTTAACCCATTGCGCCACAAACGCATTCGCAGAGAGCTACACAGACGCGCCTTATATATCTAACACTCCTCCGTGTACCCGCGCTCTTGCTCGGGGCGGTGCCGCCGCCTATGAGCAGAAAAGAGAAGTACTGCATTATGACACTAAAGCCCGGGATACATGGAGCGAACTTTCTCGACGAACTTCACGCGTCAAGTAACGACGCGGCGACACGACGCAGGATGTTTGCTGTGTTGCAATACATGCGGCGAACGCCGCCGCGCGTTGGCCGCCATGTTGGCGGCGGTCCCGGCCGCCCGCTTCGAACTGAATTTGGCGTTGTCCTTGTAGAATTCACTTAGTTGGAAGCAAATGACTGCGTAAACGGCTTTCGCTTAGTCTCAGGCCGCTTCGACGACAGAGTATTATGGATAACCTTGAGTAGTTTTCGAGATCGCTTCTCGTTTCGAACGCGTCTAAGCCTAGCGAAAGAAATATCCGATGCCAACGCCATCTATCGGGGAAGTCGGGAGATAGGCATGACGACAGCATGTGGCCTCTGAGATCAGAAGATTTCTGTTGAAGGTTGTTGTAGAGAGCTTGCACTGCTTGTCTGTTTCCTCGCAGATCAGCGGATATGGGATGTACAAATACAACGCGATTCCTGAGAGATCATACTAGGAACTACTCAATCGGTGCAGAGACATGCAGACACGGCAACACCAACGCGATTGCAGACGACGCGAAAAGGCGCGCGCGCGCGAAACACCAGCATGCATTGCGACCGGAACTAGTGCCTCCTGATTGGCTGTCGTCCACCGCTGCGCGCTAGACGCTTCCGGCGGCGGCGTTCGCCCGACGAAAATGTTTGGACAGGCAGATCGGCTGCGGACGGCAAATTTCTTGACGCCGGCCGTCGGACGTTCGCCGCCCGACGAAGTTCTTCGCTCGGACGCCGGTTATTCGCTCCATGTATTCCGGCCTTAACGCGCACCGACAGTGAACGCTTCGGTGGTCTCAGTACTACGACGCCTCGATGCCAGCATTCGAAGGGACGCTGGCATCAAGAAGCACTACCAACGCCACCTAGGTGGCGTTCACCGTACTCAGCACAGCGGAGCGTGGCCTCCGCAATTAGCTCTGAAAATGTTTCTGAAGTTGATCGCGGAGGCTGCAATTACGACGCGCTGTACGCGCTGATTTGACTCGGTGACGATTCAGTTACGTGCTTTGTCTTGCGCGTTGTATTAGTGTGTCAGTTACGTGCTTCGTCTTTCGCGTTGTGCTAGCGTGTGCAGCGTAGTGCAGCTTCCATATGCACGACGGTTGCTCATGGTCATCGACGTTGGTAGTCGTGATGGAGGAGACGTGCCACCAGGCGTCAGCGTGGGTGCATCAACGCCTAAGGGCGCTTTAGCCACAAAACACCAATAGACATTATATATCAATGTGCAATAAACATTACACTACTTCTGTGAAGACACGTTTCACTTTCGTGTTCTATACCGATTCCTATATAAGAGGGATCAACCACATTTTTTTTGTTTTGTCCGCCTGAATACATGTAGCTGAAAGTAAGTATCCATCGTAAATGTCTAATTGGTCTGACACGCGGTTTTGACTGCTTTAAGCAGTGACATCATGTAGTCTTTGCAACATACTCTGCATGCATGAAGTTTAATCGACCACAAGTGAAAAGTTATGCTGTGCGCACATGGCATTTGCTACATTCTGCGTAGCCATCTAGAGTACATGCAACTAAAGCTGAAGCAGACATCAAACTTCCAAGATCTACGTAGTACTTTAGGGTGGTCTTGAACTATACGGTAATAAAGTGTTTGCAAACGTCATCGCGCAATCAAGAATGTGCCCAGCATAGAGGGCACTGGTTACAGTCTGCGTGCGGTAATTTCTTGTGGCCTCGACTACATGCATTTTAGTGTTTTAGAAGTTGATAGCCGATTAACGATAACGTTCCCAAATAAACCACGGAGGAGCAAGCATACGACGGCGGAACCTAAAAAAGTGGATGATGGGAAATTATGCTGACGCTATCCTAGGCATTCAATAACAGTGATCCGTTTAGTAATGCATCAAGATCATAACTCCAAAGCTAGGTTGAAAAATTATCTTCGATAACATTGTAGAAGCTAATTGCAGCTGAGAAACAAGTGCATTTGCTGCTAATAAAAAATATCTTTGTATGAAACTGATGCAAAATAATTGAGACACAGTACTGTTTTTCGACATTTTCCTCCAAATTAGGTCACAACATTGAAGGCTTACCGTGGCATAACCCGGCGTTTCTGATGGCTGTAAGAAAAAAAAAAGTACTGTCATGTGACAAGAAGTGGCCCCAGCAGTTGTGTAAATATGCGCGTGCCAGGCGTTGTTTTTAGAAGTTACTGCCTACAGGCATTCGCTATACCACAGAAAAAAAAGCAATTGCTACCTGTATTGAAAAGAAAACACTCCCCATTGCATTACTCACGTCAAGCCGGGTTGTACTACTCTAAATATTGTAGCATGACCTTTGGTCCGGTTCCCAGAGCAACGCTAATTCATAGAAATTAATGCACGCACGTAACATATGCAAAAAGTAAGGTTAAATAACAGTTTCACATCATCTTACCTTAGAGTGGCGCCTGAGGAACAAGTTAACATGCTTAGTTATAGTAAATACTGTCAGCAGAAGTGTTGAAGCACTAGTTGCTTTTTTGTACGTTGACATCTGGTTCTGCTAGTAGTATTGTCGAACTTGTAAACTTACCGTGACGTCAGTCGCATTGAGCCTAAATATATAGCACAAAATTTGTATCACGATGCGCCGCAATGGCGGCCGTGGACGTAAAAACAAACGCCCCAAATACCACACGTCTCGAAGCCCATGTGCTGGGGGACATTATGTGAGAGTCCACCTAGTGGACTGTCCACTTCGGCTACCGCGATTGGCTCCAGCTGCACGAGCGAAAAGGAGCCAGCCAGTCTCCTTCTTGCTCGTGCAGCTGTAGCCAATCGCCGACAGCCGAAATGGACAGTCCACTAGGTGGACTCTTACACGATACCCCCGCCCCTCTGCTTAAATTTGAGTGCTTTAAACTTTACAGTATAATTTTTCATGTAGCTGTAACGCAGGCCTCAAAATCACTTGATATGTGTTCATTCGCCCGTTCCTCCCCTCTTATCTACTTGGTTGCATAAGTTGCCCTGATCGCACACAATACGCGCGATTCCTTGAGATATTGCCTAAAGCCACCAGCCGATAACTACGTGTGTATAAAGGTTTAAAAATTTGTTTTATAGTACAAAGGATCACTATAAATGGTGCTGTGGCATTTTCGTTGAATAGTTGAACAATTTCAGATTGCCTCCGTGGGGATACATAAAGAGTATAGCAATACAAAACTCACCGTGCCCGAAGCAATGGTCGCCGGTGACTGCAAAAGAAAAAAAATGTTAGAAAAGAAGTGTGTTTGAAAAATGCTGACACAAAGGCGAATTTTAAAGCACAACTTGGCTGCATTGTTTTCCCACAACACAGTAGGAATATCACTAAGGTACCGGCAGAATACCACTTAGAATGCGGCAAGATAGGAAACCGAGTACTTAATGCTTCGTCAACACGGTGCAGCGGCAAATTGTTCTTTAAAGGATCGAGAGCTTTTCCCAAGCATAAGCGATGGACAAAAAAAAAAAAAAAAATCACCACCCCTTCCACTTCGTGAAGGTGGTCGAACAGTGAAGCTGTGTTAGTTACACCAAGTGTTACACCATGTAAGTCAATCTTCGCAAGCAGTCTACGTTGTAAATCTTTTGTTTCACCATTCTTTCACCTAATTTTCGCTTTTGCGTGCTTCGCGTGGTGACTACGCTTTAAAAAAAGTGTGGCCTACCGCGTCAGGCTGGCTGCAACGGGAGCGAGCGTCCGAGCCGTAGTTGCATTCGCAGCTGCTTGGCTGGCCCGAACGGCGCTACTTGCGGGTATGGGACGCGTCGGCGTCCACGGGCGACGGCGTTCCTAGCGCATTCCTAACGCATTCCTGTTCTGATACAAATATAATATCTCACTCAGTGCCTCAACGTCCAAGCCCTGCTGTTTCCAGGTATAAATCTATTATCAATTGTTCCGAAGACGCATGAGTGTCTCTGCACCTTTCAAGCGCAGTGACATGCCCGGAAGGAAGTACCTAAGATTTCTACAGATGCTTGCTTTTGTTTGTGGCATGAGCATGGTGTAGGCAACATTGCGGGACATGATAGGCAGCGCCACCAATAGCTCTTGTATAGCTTCATACCATCGCGTAATAGGTATCCGTACTGCATACACTGCAGTACACATCTGATACAAATTAGTGCGTGCCAAGATGCAGTGCATCGATAAATTTAAGGCAGAAGTCTGAAGTTTCGTAGGTGAGAACCAGGAATGAAAGTGAATCTCTCCAGTTGCGGTAAGGTCAATATTTCATGTGAAGAGCTCTCCTCAAAACGGACGCATGCCTGTCATGAACTATTGTGGCAGCCACCGCATGGCGCATGAGGCGCACCACATTAATGTTCTGCTTTCGCAGATTTTTGCGACTATGAAGGAATAAAATACAGTTTACGGCACAAGTGAATATGATGCCATGGGTACCTGACAGTGTTATTGACACATAGAGGTAAAATGATATGCTGACAGCCAAATACAATTTTTTTTAAACTTGAATATTATATTTTTATTTTTAATAATATTATGAGTAGTAGTAGTAGTAGTAGTAGTAGTAGTAGTATTGGCATTATTATTATCAATACTTTCTTCAAAATTTGTATTTGTATTACTGCCCTAAAGAGAGCGATATAAAAATTAGTTCCTATTTCAAGAAATATTGGTATTCATTACAAAACAGGTAATGACATACAGTAACGACCTCTGGCAGCTAATCTTTGTGGGCCAGTGTGTTGTATTACGGCATATACAAGAAAATATCCTTGTGAATGTTTGGTGACTTACCTCCATGGGGCTTGTCTCTGGTGCCTATGGGGAAGTACGAAAGTGACATGAGCCAGTCGAGGGTTTCGGAAGGTTTTTTAAGAACTAACTTGCTGCACCCTCCTCAAAGTCATTATGTTCTAAAATTAAGCTCATTTTTATTGACGTTAAATTAGGATGACAGCAAATTGAGAGCAGAGAAGCAGTGTCATTATTCTAAACGAAGCGCAAATACAATTCTACATTAAATGATATTACGACTAGTTAACCTTTATGCCTAGCTATCAGGAGTACATCGGTATAAAAACATTAAATAGATAAGCTAGGAACTGGTGACTGCAGTATATAATTATTAGTATTTGATTCACTGGAACTACTCTCTACGTAAGACTGGCTCTCGGATATCAGGAACATTAGCCACCTGCATTAAGTTAGGTTTCCCAGGTTTAATGAGAATGTGGAGGTGCCAATATGAGGGCAACAAATATGGGGTAACTTCGGCTTTAAATATGGAGGTAAATGGCCGAGGAACGTGTTTGTCGACTCCCAAAAATGATCAGCGGTTTCCATGAACGAAACCATCTGTGGAACGGTACGTCAATAAAACACAAGTGCAAGCTCATTGGAAGTACGCAGATGGCAAACCATTCCTAACTTCCTAATGTACATCGCTCAAAAAAAAAAAAAAAGCCATGCACACCGTACAGCGCGCATTCTTGCTTTGCTTTACTCTGAGTAACGGTTCTTCCCTGCTTAGAGCTAAGAGTGCAGAGTAGTTTTTACCACGCTTTTCTAAGAAACAATAGACATGGCTGTTGAAATATTACGGTGTTGAAAATTATTTTCTCCATGAATTTGTATGAACGTGGTCATTAGTACATCGAGAAATCGCACACCTTCGCCGCTTGCTTACGATGCAGGATGCTTCGTAATTTTTGTTGAGCGTCAACATAAGGCTGGTTGCGCAAGGAAGATTCTGCCTTTCACCACTTTCGTGAATAATGTACTCGACATCTACGGTGAGAAAACTATAAAACTAGTAAACTAAACTACTATAACTAGGACATTGCTGCCCGAGTGATATCGTATTGAGAAAAATCATGCAGTTTTAGTCGCAGTTCGTCGCTGCTACAAAGCTTGCTGAGTAAAAATGAGTTTCTCTCGAATTCCATCTCTGAACAGTGTTATGATCAGCCATTTAAGACGAAAGCTCTGACTGTCAACCAGCATCCTACGGCTGTGATTTTTCCTTTTTCATTCAGCGAGAAGAATGGTCTGAAGGGACAGAGTTTTGTTAGCCTCAACCCTATGTATATAAGGTACAAGCAGTGAAGAGAGATGAAACATACGAGAAATGAAGCCTAACTAAAATGCAGAATTATGAACTAATATTTCTCCATAAAAAAAACGCTTTCCCGCCTTATTTCTTCAGCTTGATGTTCGGTGTTACGTTCAATTTTCTGTATTTTGTGCACCTGAATATACGTATGTAGCTGAAACTAAGCATCCATCGTAAACGTTTTATGGCTGCATTAAGAAGTGACATCATGTACAGTCCTTACAACATACTGTGCATAGATAAAGAATTAATAATCGACCACAAGGGAAAATATTGATGTGCGCGCATGGTATTTGTTACGCTCTGTGTAGCCGTTTAGAGTACATGCACTCAAGCTGGAGCGGACAGCGAACTTACAAAAAGATACGTAGTACTTTAGGGTGGTCTCGAACTATGCTGTAATAAAGTGTCTGCAAACGTCATCGCGCAATCAACAGTTTTCCCAGCACTTGGCGCACGGGTTATCTTTTGCGTTTCGGTCATTTCGTGTGTCCTCGACTGTGTGCATGTTGGTTGAAAGTGATTTTTCTAGAAGTCGATTGCTGAGAAAGGATCACGTTGCAAAATAAACCATGAAGAAGCAAGCATATCAGAGCGGAACTTAACAAATGAGGATGATAAGAAATGATGCTGACCCCATCCTAGTGAAAGAGAGAAATCTGTTTATGCATGTCATATCGTATCAACGTCATATCTTAAAAGCTATGCTCAATAATTAGCTTCAACAACATTCTAGAAGCTAATTGCAACTAAGAAACAAGTTAATTTGCTCTTAATAAAAAAAACTGTGTGAAACTGATACAAAATAATTTACACCCAGTATTGTTTTTTGACATTTCCCTCCAAGTTAGGTGAAAACTTTGAAGGCTTACCGTCCCGTAACCCGGCGTTTCTGAAGGCTGTAAGAAAAAGCAATAAACCGAAGTCATACGACAATAACTGACCCTGGCAGTTGTGTGTATAGGCGCGTGCCAGGCGTTGTCTTTGGGAGCTACTACCTATAGGCATTCACTATATCACCATAAAAAATAGCAATTTGGGCCTCTAATAAAAAAAATAAACACTCCCGATCACGTTATTCGCATGAAGTAGGATGTAGTACCCAAATTACTTTAGCGTGGCCTTGGGTCCTGTTCCCGGAAAAATGCTAATCACATAAAATATGCCAAAAGCAAAGATTAATTAGCCTAGTTTCACATCGTGTTGCCCTAGAGTGGCAGCTGACGAACAAGTTAACGTGCCTCGTTATATAGTAAATGCCGTAAGCAGAAGTGATTATGGACAAGTTGCTTTATTTCACGTTGACATCAGATTCTGCTAGTAGTATGGTCTAATTTACAAACTTACCGTGGCGTAACCCGGGGTTCCTGATGGCTGCAAGAAAAAAAAAAAAACGAAATATTGTCATGGAAAGAACATTCCTTGGCAAAGACTCGTCCTGGTGGTTGTAAGATTGTCGACATGCCAAAGATTGTTTTCTGCAGCACAACGTGCAGGCCCAGAATACCGTGTAGAAAAAGACAAAAAAAAAAAAACAAAGAAAGAAAAAAAAAACTCACACACTCTCCGCGGCGTTCTTGGAATAAGCTATCGTTCTAGCCCCGGGATTACTGCAGCTTGAGCTGCAGCCCTATTTCGGGAGGAACACAAGTCCTGACACGACGGCAGCATTTGGAGGAAGTGACAAAATTTAGAACCACGTTAACTTAGCCTGCGGAGAGTATTCACTCAGACCAGAGTGTATTTTCTTCTGGATAAACTTTGAACTGTAGATATTACGGTTTTCATTGAGAGAAGCTTATACTCTTGCAGCTCTCAGATGCAGCGGCCCAATCTGCAGCTGAGCAGCCTTCCTGCACGTGGGCTTGCAACTATGGGTGTTTTAAAGCGTAACAAAGAACTAGCGCGAGGAAGACGTAAACGAGCAAAGAAGCGACAAACAAGGGCGCTGACTCGCAACTTACTGTTTATTTCCAACGGCACAGAATAACTAAAAACACATAGAAAACACAAACACTTTCTTTTGTTGCGTCCCTAATAGGCAGGGCGAATTATTTGGTTGTTTCCATCGAGGCAGGCCCTTTCATCAGCGTCGCCCAGACGGTGACAGCGCCCGACACCGATGGTGACGGGCAAACAAGCACTACAAATCGGCTGTGCGCATCCTTTGAGTGCTTCCCCCGATACCACCCCCTCCATGAGTGGCCGCCTACCTGGCGACAGTGCCCGACACCGACCAATGACAAGCTGACCGTCGCGGAGATGCCACTGGTTGATGGCCGACTTCGTGGAATTACTACCGTGGGAACAGCGATGATCTCGCTTTCCCAGATGGCCACGTAGTTGCGGCAAATGCGAAAGCGAGGGTGCTGTATTAGAGGCGGAGTTCAGTGAACAATACGACTCCTCTGATTGGCCGCACCAAGGTCATCTGATTCCCTAGTCAGGTCAACTATAGGGAAGACGACTGTTTTATAACCGCACACTTTGGGTGCAGTGGCGTGTCCTGACGTGTTCTGATATGTGCTCAGACATGTAGTGAGCTGAGACTTTCAATGTGCTCCCCCATGGAGTGGGCTTCCATATTTGGGGCCACTGTAAATATGTAGAATAAACCATTTTTTCTCTCGCTTTACTCCCGGACGTACTCATCCCTCTGGCTGAAGGATCACCGGCCTACATGCTACCCCAAGTCCCAACACTTTGGGTCTTCTACTTATTCTGTTTCGTTGGAAATAAACTTAGTTGCGACTCAGAAAGACCGGTGCTTCCTTTATATTGCTAAAGATACGGCTGATTGTGCGTCTTCACTGGTAGTACGACCAGATGTAAGCTAAACACTTTCCCTCGCGCATATCAGGCGTGCAGTTTGAAGCACACCGAATGACGTGAGACGGCAGTTTGAATGAAGGATAGATGACGAACTGATTGCACACCGATGACCTGCACACTGTATATAGCCCGAAGTTGCTGGTCTTGCGTAGTGGAAGGAAAGAAGGAAAAATGGCGAAGCATATTACTTCAGGAATCGCAAGGAAATGTGAGACAGAATGTGAGGTGTGCCTCCCACTGCTCCGTAATAATTATTGTATGATTGCCTAAACTAGAGTTCAAGACTGTGGGCTTCGGCGCACATCCCCACGAAAGGTGGTAGAGTGTCGGCCTGCCTCCGCACCTCGGATATTTAGCCTGGTATAGCGCTGGATGTATGTCGTCTGATTTTATCAGATGCGGATATACGTCCGTCTGTATCTTTATTAGGTCGGTCGCCTCTTCTCCTCTTAGGGACTTGTGAGGCGTTCCACACTTTTGGTGCGTGAAACGCTGTTGAGCCAGAATCTCTCTCGCTTGAATCGGAACGGGCGACG
This sequence comes from Dermacentor silvarum, assembly GCF_013339745.2. Lineage (NCBI taxonomy): Eukaryota > Metazoa > Arthropoda > Arachnida > Ixodida > Ixodidae > Dermacentor > Dermacentor silvarum. The sequence goes on along the minus strand of NC_051164.1, from coordinate 47,425,659 downwards.
ACCGGTGATCAGAGACCGCCGCTCGGTTGCTAAACTCGTGAGCCAGCGCGTCCGCCCTCTCCTTACCCTCGATCCCAGCGTGGCCCGGGCGCCAAATCAACCTGTGGCTGTGGGTCGGCGTGGGTTCGAACAGCCTTAAGGCTGCGGCAGGTATTTTACTAGCCATTAAGAGCCGGCAGGCTTCCCGCGAGTCCGAGGATATTACGGGCAGTACTCCTTTACTCTCCTAAAACCGTACAGCTAGGGCTATAGCCGTCGCCTCTGCCTTCGTAGAAGAGGTTATGCGCAAGGAAGTACTAATGATTAATTACAAATCCCTGTTTACTGCCGTGATTACGTGGGGTTGCCTATCGTAGCTGACGGCGTCGACGTGCATGACACTGGAGTCGGTTCCGAATTGTTTACGGAGCCATTTGTCTCGCTGAACGTCTGGCATCGTGGTAGTAGTGGTGTATGTTTTTGGGCACCGGTGCCACCGAGATTCGTTTCCGAACGTTGGGCGACACGTCCTCCTACACCTCTTAGAGATGCTGGGGGCGATGCGAGAAGAACCGACGCAGAACAAGACGATCAAGCCCAGTTCATGCAGTCGCAGGTTGAAGTGCCAGTCCCAAGTATATAATTTTACGCATTCGTTTATCAGGGCGGAAATTAACAAATGAGGATGATAGGAAATGATGCTTACGCCATCCTAGTCATTCAAACAGCGACATCTGTTTATGCATTTCATATCATATTGACGTCAAAACTTAAAAGCTAGGCTCAATAACTAGCTTCAACAATATTCTACAAGCTAATTGCATATGAGAAAGAAGTTAATTTGCTCCTAATAAAAAAACTGTGTGAGACTGATGCAAAATAATTGAGACCCAGTATTGTTTTTTGACATTTCCTTCCAAGTTAAAAAGTGACAACTTTGAAGCTTACCGTCGCGTAACCCGGCGTTTCTGATGGCTGTAAGAGAAAGCAATAAACAAAGTCATACGACAAGAACTGACCCTAGCAGTTGTGTCGTATAGACGCGTGCCAGGCATTGTCTTTAGGAAGTGGCACCTATAAGCATTCACTATATCACCGAAAAAAAATTGCAATTTGGGCCCTCCCCATCACGTTATTCACATTAGGTTGGATTGTAGTACCCCAAGTATTATAGCGAGGGCCTTGGTCCTGTTTGTCTTAAGCAGAAGTTATTAAAGACAACCTGCTTTATTTCACGTTGACAGCACATTCTGCTAATAATATGGTCTAATTTGGAAACTTACCTTGCCGTAACCGGGGGTTCCTGATGACTGTAAGAAAGCAAAACGAAATATTGTCATTGAAAAGACATTCCTTGGCAAAGACTAGTCCTGGTGGTTGTAAGATTGTCTACATGCCAACGATTGTTTTCCGTAGCACAACGTGCAGGCCCAGAATACCTCGTAGAAAAAGACAGCAAGGAAAAAAATAAAAAGAAAACCTCACACACTCTCCGCAGCGTTCTTGGAATAAGCTATCGTTCTAGCACCGGGATTACTGCAGCTTGAGCTGCAGCCCTATTTCCGGAAGAACACAAGTCCTGACACAACGGCAGCATTTGGCGGAAGTAAAACAATTTAGAACCACGTTAACTTGGCCTGCGGAGACTATTCACTCAGACCAGAGTATATTTTCTTCTGGATAAACTGTGAACTCTAGAGATTACGGGTTTAAGTAAGGAAAGCTTCTACTCTTGCAGCTCTAGGATGCAGCGGCCCAATTTGCTGCTGATCAGCCTTCCTGCACGTGGGCTTGCAAATATGGGTGTTTTAAAGCGTAACAAGGAACTAGCGCGAGAAAGACAAAGACGAGCAAAGAAGCGACAAACAAGGGCGCTGACTCGCAACTTACAGTTTATTTCCAACGGAACAGAATAACTAAAAACACATAGAAAACACAAACACTTTCTTTGTGTCTTCTACTTTTTCAGTTTCGTTGAAAATAAACTTAGTTGTGACTCACAAAGGCCGGTGCTTCCTTATATTGCTAAAGATACGGCTGATTGTGCGTCTTCACTTGTAGTACGACAAGATGTAAGCTAAACACTTTCCCTCGCGCACATCAGGCGCGCAGTTTGAAGTACATCGAATGGCGCTGGCACGGCAGTTTGAATGAAGGAGAGATGACGGACTGATTACACGCGATGACACGCACACTGTATATAGCCCGAAGTTACCGGCCTTGCGGAGTGTAGGAAGGCAAAAAGGCCGAAGCATATTACTTCAGCAAACGCGAAGAAATGTGAGACAGAATGCGAGCTGTGGCTCCCACTGATCCGTAATAATTATTGTATGATTGCCTAAACTAGAGTTCAAGACTGTGGGCATCGGCGCACATCCCCACGAAAGGTGGTAGAGTGTCGGGCCACCTCCGCACCTCGGATATTTAGCCGGGTAAAGCGCTGGATGTATGTCGTCTAATTTTACGAGATGCGGATATACGTCCGTCTGTATCTTTCTTAGGTCGGTCGCCTCTTCTCCTCTTAGGACTTGTGAGGCGTTCCACACTGTTGGTGCGTGAAACGCTGTTGAGCCAGAATCTGTCTCGCTTGAATCGGAACGGGCGACGACTGGGAAACAGAGTGCGCCGCTCGGTTGCTGAACTCGCGAGAGAGGGCATCCGCCCTCTCGTTACCCTCGATCCCAGTGTTGCCTGGGCAGAAAATCTATATGTGACGGTGGGTCGGTGTGGGTTCTAACAGCCATAAGGATGCGGCAGGCATTCTACCCGCCATGAAGAGCCGGCAGGCTTCCCGCGAGTCCTGTAATATAACAGACGGCACTCTTGTACACCCATAAATCCGTACAGCTAGTGCTATAGTCGTCACCTCTGCCTTTGTAGAGAATGTGATGCGTAAGAAAGTGCTAGCGATTAATTGAAAATCCTTGTTTACGGCCGTGATTACATGGCGTTGCCTATCGTAGCTGACCGCATCGACGTGCATGACACTGGAGTCAGTTCCGGATTGTTTACGGAGCAATTTAGAACTCGCTGTATGTCTGGTCTCGTGGTAGTAGTGGAGTATGTTTTTGGGCACCAGTGCCACCGAAATTCGTTCCGAACGTCGGGCGGCACGTCCTCCAACACCCTCGTCGAGATGCTGGGGGTGATGCGAGAAGAACCGACGCAGATGTTGGCGAACAAGCCCACCTCATGCAGTCGTAGGTTGAGATGCCAGCCCCAAGAATATCATTTTCCGCATTCGTTTCCGTAGCTATCCATTCTACCGCATGTATTAGACATTGCAGCTCGTGAGCAGGCAGTATGAATCCAACAGCAATCTATTTCTGCTTGGCTTTTCGTGGGCAAACCCGGGCTTGCAGGTACCGCCACATCGCATACACATTTGAAGCTTAGCAATGTTAGGCAAAGAAAACTTGGTAATACCTGCGACATACTCTGTTACGGGCAGCGAAACAGACTTTGCTCGGTACTCGCGTGTGCCTAATCTAACGCATGCGCAAAGCCATTCAAATTATGGAAGTGCCACTTGATGGCACGTTGGAACTTGAACAGAGTACTTCTAATATCAAGGCCGCAAATCAGCTTGTTGCATTCAAACCATTCTCATACAAACCCTAAAGACACAACTGTGCCCTCATGAACTTACTCGTAACTCTCGCAATATCGATGGATATGATGGAATAGTGATGCTTTTCCACTGAACTTTCGCATTGCACATAAATCTATAGCACAAATTTTAGCGAATGAGCGCTGCGCAACATTGATTTGACCTGTTTCTGAGGATGAGGTCGCACGTTTGAATCCTTGCTACGGCGGCCATACTAGGATCGAGGCAGAATGCGAAAGCACTCGTGTACGTACATTTCATCATCGTCATCAGCCTATTTTTATGTCCACTGCAAGATAAAAGCCTCTCCCTGCGATCTCCTATTACCCCTGTGTTACGCCAGCTGATTCCCACTTAGGCTTGCAAATTCCCTAACTTCATCCCCACACCTAGCTTTCCGCCATCCCAGACTGCGCTTCCCTTCCCTTGGTATGCCATTCTGTAACTCTAATGATCCGCCGGTTATCCATTCTACGCATTACATGGCCGGCCCAGCACCACTTCTTATTATTAGAGGGCCGCTTAACTACCTCGGGTATTTTTTAAAGATTTCAAGTAAACACGCGTATCGAGTTCAGCATGCCGTTAAGATCAACGATGCCAAACGCTGCAGCGCTACGCGCCGCGGGTCAAGCACACACAAAAAAAGTGCCATGCTCCTCTCCAGGTCTTTGTGACATCCCGAGTGGCCGTCGTGACGTCACCAGGGTGCATCTGGTTATGTCAACGGGGGTGACGATGTCGATTCGTGGAGCAAGAACATACGTCTTCCGGTTAGTCTGCTAGCCGCACGGAGGAACAAAATTTCGCCTTCCTCCATGGCTAGCAGGTACGCGCGCTCCCTGCTCTTCCTCGTCGTGTTGCTCGCTTGTGCACTCTTGCGAATCGGCAATTGCAGCCCGCAACGCAAGCGCCAAATTGGTCACGTTCGAACACAATCTGATTAGCTGCGCGAACAGAGTGCGACAGTGTTGGCCTTTCTAGACGTGCGCGCAACATAGGGTTCATAGCGGCACGCTTCGCATTAGCACGGGCTGGCACGGCAGCAACAGCATCTAGCCGAGTAGCGCAAAGTCGCGGCTAAAAGGCCTGTCCACGTTACCGGCACGGTAACTCGCCGCACGCCGTTTGCCGTTCGCGGGCCACCGTTCGACGGCGGTTCCTTTCCAACGGCGAGATTTCCTTGCCGTAGAGAGGATGAGACCGGGGCCCATCTGTGCGGCATCCTCACCGCCGCTGATATCTCGACGGCGCTGATATCGAGGCCTTCTCTGGTTCACTTCAAAGCTAAAGCGGACGCCGCTTCGGAATGAATCGCCGACGCTCACAAGCCGCAATATTTTTTTTTTACCGTTGTTGCCGCTCTTCGCAATAATTGTGCACAAAGAAGAAAATACGCTGATATTTGCGGCGCCGTCAGCTGCGATGTGAGCGCAGCTGAGTGAGCCGGTCGTCTCCCGTCGGTAGCCGTGCACTGAAGCTGAGCTCGACAAGTACCGGAGCTGTCGTTCATGTTTAACGTTTGAGAGTGGATATTGTTTGTCATAAAATGTACAATTAACGCATCACCTTATCTAGCGGAAATTAATTTGCTTGGAACAGAAGCTGCAGCCAATATTTCCATCGACGGTGGCGGAGGCGCGCAGCTTCGCGGTCGTCGATTGGCCCGTCGATCGTACGGTGGGCGGTGCGCCTGCCGAACTGCCGTCTACTTTGGACACCTCTCGTGCGGCAGACGTTCTACGCGACTGGAGGCGGGTTTGCCGTCGGTATGGTTGCCGCTAGCGTGGGCGTGCCTTAACCGGACGTTGACAGTGTTTTGAGAAGCGCGTTGTCGATGACGTGTGTCACGTGACATTTGGAGGAGCACTTGGCGAGGAGGGGAGACCAGCCGACAAGCGGAGAGTAGCTAAGGAAAGAGCGAAACGAGCGAGGGCCGCGTTTCCATCATCAAACGCGTATAACTCCGCGGTTACGGCACTATTTCGAAACATTCTCGCGGCTACGTGTTCGTTGTAGACTCGTGCACAGCTGCAACACCACTACTAAATTTCGACATCTTGGTGGTTTAGGGCCCTGTAATGTCAAGGGGAACATCGGCTATCCCCGTCTGCTGTCTCTTAACGTTCCTAACTCGTAACTTTGGGCCTACCATTTTTTGTTGCATCGCTCTTTGTGCGGTCCTTAACTTGTTCTCGAGCTTCTTTGTTGACCTCCAAGTTTCTGCCCCATATGTTAGCACTGGTACAATGCCATGATTGTACACTTTTATTTTCAACGACACTGGTAGGCGCCCAGTCAGGATTTGGCAATGCCTTTCGCATGCACTCCACCGCAGTTTTATTCTTCTGTAAATTTTCTTCTCACGATCAGAGTCCCCTGTGAGTAATTGACCTAGATAAACGTACTACTTTACAGACTCTGGAGGATGACTAGCGATCCCGGTTTCTTGTTCCCTTGTCAGGCTATTGAACATTATATTTTTGCCTTCTGCATAATAATCTTTAACCCCACTCTTACACTTTCTCGGTTAAGGTCCTCAATGATTTGTTGTAATACCTCCCCAATGTTACTGAGCAGGACAATGTCATCTGCAAACCGAAGGTTGCTGAGATATTCGCCGTTGATCCTCACTCCTAAGCCTTTCCAGTCTAATGGCTTGAACACTTCTTCTAAGCATGCAGTGAATAGCATTGGAGAGATTGTGTCTCCTTGCCTGACTCCCTTTCATGATGGGTAACTTTCTACTTTTCTAGTGGAGAACCAATGTAGCTGTGGAATCTTTGTAGATGATTTCCCAAGATATTCACGTATGTTTCATGTACTCCTTGATTACGCAATATCTCTATGACTGCTGGTATCTCTACTGAATCAAATGCCTTTTCATAATATATGAAAGCCACATAGAGAAGTTTATTGTACTCTGCAGATTTCTCGACTATTTGATTGATGACATGGATGTGACCCATCGTAGAATATCCCTTCCTGGAGCCAGCTTGTTCTCTTGGTTGATTGAAGTCAAGTGTTGCCCTGATTTTATTGCAAATTAACTTGGTGAAAATTTTATACAATACTGAAAGCAAGCTAATGGGACAATAATTTTTCAATTCTCTAACGTCTCCCTTCGTATACATTTGTATAATGTTGGTATTCTTCAAGTTCTCTGCAAGGTACATTTGAAGTCGTGAGGCATTGCGTGCAAAGGGCCCCAAGTGTTTGAAGCATATTTCCTCTGTCTTTTATTAAATCGACCGTTATTCCGTGTTCCCCAGCTGCGTCCATTTTTTGCAGCTTCCTCAATATTTTCCACGTTATAATTTCGAATATCCCTTACTTTCTTCTTGTTGATCAGTTTTGATAGTTAAGCGAATTCTGCCTGATCTCTTGAGCTTGACACTTGCGTGCTTTGTCGTTTCTTTATTAGGTCCGTTGTCCTTATCACTTGGGAGAGCTTACCTACTGACTGCCTTATCTTCTACTTCTATTGTTGCTTCTGAAATCAGCCTAGTTACAGTTTCATTCATTACCTCTATGTGATATTCATCTTTGTCCTAAAGCTGCATATTTATTTGCGAGCACCAGCCTGAATTGGTCTGCTTTTACCCTTGCTGCGTCTAGGTTGGCCTGTTTCTTGTTGAGTAATTTTACTAGTTCTCTCTCCCAATTGAGAGACATCCTAGACCTCACTAACCTATGGTCACTGCACTTTTCCCTACCTAACACTTCTACATCCTGCACTATGCTGGGATCGGCATTTAGGTTCACGTAAAAACAAACACCCCAAATACCACCTGTCGCAAAGTCCGCGCCCTGCTTTGGGTGCGTTAAACTATACATTATAATGCTTACTGTCGCTGTTGCGTGGGAGCGAAAATCACTAGCTCTGCGGTCATTCGCAGTTCTTTCCCTTTTGTCTACCTGGTCGCATAGGATGCAGTGATAGCACATAATACGCTGGATTTCTTGAGATATTGGCTGAAGCCCGTTACCCCATAACTGCGTGCGTAGGAGGCTCTAAAAATGTTGATGTGCTATATCGTAAAAAGGATAGGTATAAATCAGGGTGGCATTTTCTTTAGAGCTGAACAACTTCATATTGACTCCTTGGGAACAAATAAAGAATAGAGCAATACAAAACAAACTTACTGTGTCTGAAGCGATGGTCGTGGGTGACTGCAACAGGAAAAGAAAATATGTTGGTGAACAAGCGTGTTTGATAATGCTCACACTGCTCGAATTTTGAAGCACGACTTGGCACAATTGTTTTCGGAAACACTGTACCGCTAGGAACTCCGCTTAAAATACCACAGTAAAAGCAACCAAGTACTTTGTCAACACGGCCCAATAAAGTAATTTTTTAAACGATCAAGATTTTCTCCGCAGCATAAATGATCGAAAAAAAAGTATTACACGCCGAGTCCGTTACAATTCTTGGTGCCCGATCTCATGCTCGCGATCATGCGATCGATGCGCGAAATAACTACATTTCATTTCTGATGCGCAGACAGGGTGAGAACAGTTGATTGGCAGGTAACATACTTTGTGAACAGCACGAGTTTTTCAGATGTATATAAAACTGAATCTATATTGTCAAAATCAGATGTAGCACCGGACACTCATGGTCGATGAGCCAAGCCTGTGAACTAGCTGTTCTAGCATGTACATAGGTCAACAGACTTGTCTAGAGCACATTTCTTAGGGCAAAAGCAGCTACCACAGCTTGAGCCGACCACCAGGTCGAGATAAATTAATGAAAACTGTGAATTTGGTCACGCAACCTCACATTCAGCACATTTTGTGCCAGACGTCACCTTCAGATATCACCAGCGCAGTCCTTAGAACGTGGTTCGCGCGTTCTGGAGAAGTGCGTCTGACCTTTGTACGTGGTAATACACAAAATGCATATTGATTGCATGAAGAACAGGTATTACTGCCAACAGTGAAAGGCACTGCTTTAATGGGGTTTAGCAAATGCATATATTAAGGCAGTCTTAAAGAAGGCTTTTGATTTTCGGCATAGGCAGAACAAGTTAACTTGTGCTGTGTTCCGTCGTTAGTGCGAACGATTTATTGCAGTATAAAATTTATATTTAAAGTGACTCACTGGTAACCAATTATTAAGGAGCTAATTACTATACGAGCGCTTGTTATTCAAACTTCTTGATAACTAAGTCGCTTAAAAGACGAAAGTGCATTCGTGATATCCAAGAAATGCCAAAACACTCCCGCTGATATACGGAAAAAAATATTTTAATTGTATATTTACTTTTTTATTTCTGATAAACAAACATGTCTGTGTTTCGTATATTGAGAATTCACATTATATCTTGAAAATTACGTAACATTTGATTTACAAGCAACAAAATATTGTCGTGCATTCCTCAAGTATTGTTTTCTTTATTGCTCCTAGATGGAATTTTCCAGTTATAAATTCAAATATCGCGAATTGCCAGTCAACTATCGCAACTAGGAGTCTTTATCTCTTCTTCTGAAAGCAGCCAAAGAAACACTTCTTAGAACAAAACCCTTAATCCCTTCAGATTGTTGCAGGCACCTAAACCTTAGTTCACGAACGCTATTGCATATTCAATGCAGTAGCACTCGAGAACTTGGATTTAGGTGAGCGTTTGGGAACTAAACGTGGTCAACGCTCATCCGGAGCTCTCCACTACGACGTGCCTCATAACCCGCTGTTTAGTTACGGGACAGTAAACTGCGCAATTTATTTTTCAATACAAAGCGACTCTTAGGAACTTCCATGTGCGGGCCAATCTGGTGTATTAAGACGTATGCAGGAAAATGCAGTGTGAATGTTTGGTAGCTTACCTTTATGGGGCTTGTCTCTGTTGGCTGCGGGGAAATACACAGGCGACATAAGTCAGTAGAAGGCATCGGAAGGTTTTTTGAAAGGTAACGTTTTCCACCCAGATATTACTGCTTGCTTGATAAAGCTTGCACATCTGGTGCTCTCGAGCTAAACCTATGCATCATTATGCAACTTTGGAAGCTCAAAGCTCGTTTTGCCGCCGTCAATAGAGTTCTTGGAGAAGCATCTTGACTTTTTATGCAACATGCCTTTGCAGGAAGACATTATGTGTACAGTGTAATGGTCCTAAATTTGTAAAATGCAGCTTCATTGCTTACGCTGATATTTGTTTATCCTTGCTCAACCACGTGGACAAACATTGTTACAATCAGTTGTCATACAGTATAGACGCTTAGCCTCCGACTTGAAAAAAATAACGTAAAATACAAAGCAAATAGTAGTTATATTTTAGGTCCATTTATAAGGGCTTCCACTTATGATGACTATAGATTGGAGGCATATGACACTTGTCATTGACTCCTCAAAGCTCAAATAACACTCCAGATCAAGGGACTTGTTCTTTTTTATGTAGGGATACGGAGAGCACACTAGTATAACAGCACACCACACGCTATGTCAGTGTCTTATAAGGGCGAGAAGTTGCAATAGGGGTGATACCACGCGCGCAACGCACTCCTCAGTGCAAGCGTTCTCTATTACGCTATTTCTATAAGGATTGTACATGCTCTGCCCTTGTTTCCAGAGAGCTTCCATTGTCGACGCAAATTTCTGACAGCACCTGGCACGTGCTGATAACTTCTGACTTTTCGTTTTGATCTACACTGGTGCATGTGCCATTCCTGTGATAACAAAATGAGACAGTGATCGAATATATCACATCTTACTTGTGCCCGTATTCCGCTTCGCGCCGTTTTTCGTAATCAGGATAAAGGAGATAACTCTGGAGGGGAATGGTGCCCTCCTGGAGTTAACGGCGGATCAGGCGAGGCCCGAACAGGACTGTTTACATCGTGTGCTTGAGCGAATAATCGCTGATCTCGCCGCTTCTAGCTGTCATGGGATATTGATCATCACAAAGGCTGGCGTGTAGCAAAACAACGACGGGGATTAGACCCGAACCAGGACGCCTGACTCGTTCGTCATCTGGCAGCAATTGAGCGAGCAGCGCCCGTGGCCGGTGCTTGCGCTCGGCGCACCTTCTTCTTTATTTGCAACACCGTTGCACCGGCAAAGAAAGTAAGCTTCTTGAACGGGACGCCTTATCACAGAGCCGGATGCCAGCTTCAGGCAGCACGCTCGACCGACGCTGTCGCGACAAAGAAGCAGTTCCGTCACTCAGGCCAGCTTCCACAGGACAGGTGACGAATCGTCGTTGGGCACGAGGACGACGTCTCCAACTTGAAGCCGTGGTGGCTGCTTGGGCGTCCACTCGTGTGCAGAGCGCAGAAGCAGCAAGTACACTATTGCACGCCTAAGTGTAAACACTGGACGCTAGCCGTGGATCGCTGAGCTAGCACATTGAGCGGCAGTTCAGCTGATGGCAGGAGCAGTTGAAGTGACAACTGGAACATCGCTAGAGATGGTGACTTGGTGATCGATCGAGGTGATGATCTGAGTAGCGATGTCTGTGTTGGCTAGAATGGTAACGATCAGCGTCAGGTCCTGAAGTTGCCTCTGGTAGGCTTTGCTTCGAGAGTTCCAAATATGAGTCCTTTCGGCTGTAGAGTATGTCGTGGGCATCGTGATGAATCCGATACTGGCTTGGCATCATTCGCATTTTCGACTTGTTGCTGTATCGGCAGTGGCCTTCCATCGCAGGCGGCCTTGTGGCTCTAGGTAGCATTTGTGCAATACGTGGGTTTCAGCTTGTGTTGAGCTTTGCTGGACCGTTGTGTGCCAGCGTTCATTCCGGAAGGGCGGCGCTTGTACTACACCTGCGTCTTGACGTTGTTGCGTATTGTCATGCTTGTACTCGTCGTGGAATTACCGTCCGGAGTACATGAAACGATCGTTGGCAATGACCTTGAGCCTCGTCTCTACGCGTGGACAGCCTTGGAGGAGGTGGACATTTCTTGGCTTTGGGAGAATTCGTCGGCTCATCGTCTCTGGGAGGCTCTCCGGTACCAAACACCAGATACGTGTTTTGTACAGTTGAACCTTGGGAGAAGTCAGGGAAGATTCCCTGGACCGTCCATTCAAATCGGGTTTACACTGCAGTAACTTGAGGCAATAATCGATATATATTGCCGGTTACAACGTCCCAGTAAAAGTCGGAGCCTATCAGGATGCTGATTTCGTCCTCCCGGAAAGTCATCACCTCGGAGCGTGCATCAGCGGGAACAATACCGTGGTGTGTCATCATGGTGATTATTGCGCCATCCCTTAATGGACTGATTACCGCACAGATTTCCGGCACTTCGAGGGCATCTATACTGGTCTCGTTGGTACTGTGCTGGCTTCGAAGTGTGACGGACACTCGATTACATGTAATCGTCACAGGGCAATGTGTTTTTCCGAAGGTGAATAGGTGGAGCCGCTCAACGCCTTGAACAGGACAATAAGTGCTCGAGAAACGTCCTGTCGAAAGAAAGTGAGCTGACTGCCCGTGTCTAGCAGGAAACGCAGCAAAATTGACCTTGCTGGTGCGACAGCCCAAGCTCTGCCCGTCTGTAGGAATATGGGCATGAGTCCGGTGCCACTCGTAGACACGGATGTTGCTCGAGGTGGTGGGTCGATGGACCCCGGTCCGCTTGCGTGATGCACGGACGGTGCGGACGCGTTGCCAAGACGTTTTCATTTTGATTGGGCTTCACTTGGACAACAGATGTTGCACAGCTGCGTCAAGTGTTGTCCGGCACAATGGGCGCATCGCAAATTTCTGGCGCTTCGGCATTCACTAGCGACGTGGTTGCGCTTGGCGCAGCGGAAGCAACGCCTGCACGCCTGAAGCATTCCGAATTTTTCTTCTGATGGTGAGCGACGTGGAGCATTTCTGAAGGGTATGGTCCGATGCGTTGCGCATGAGGTAGGAACGCGTGTACGGCGATCTTACTTCAGTTGATAGAGCCGCTTCAGAGGGCGGGTATAGCTCCAGAGGCCACGATTCACGTTGATGATGCCGCTGGCTTGCAGATGAGCTGCCTTGGTAGAGACTGCCTTCCTCCGTCGCCTCGACTTGAATTCGTAGGAAGGTCATCAGATGTTTTACTTACTGGGACTTGTCTTCTGTAGTCGCAGCCGTGTCACCGTGGTTCGATGAAGAAGCCTCCTTCAGCCGCTGACGGTACAGAATACCAAGGTCAGGTGGTAAGGCCTTCATGATGACGGGTCGCAGAACAGCAGCCTACTCGTCTGGGGAAACGCCAAGGCCCTCTCGTGCGCTTGTGTGCTTAAAGTAATCTCATCATAGAGATTTCGAACCTTGTAGAGATCTGCTGAACTGCGAATGGGTGCCATTGCGAGTAGTTGGTCTAGATGGTCATCGACCAGCATGTCGTGACGGCCGAACCGGTCAGAGAGCATTTTGATGGCGACATCGTAGTTTGCCTTGCCGAGGCGGATACCCTGAATTGCTGTCTTAGCTGACCTGGACAGGTACGTCAGCAGATATTTAAATTTGTCCTATCTTGGATAGCGAGTCATTGCCGTGAATGCATTGCCTGGTACTGGTCCCATAAGCCTTGCCGGTCGCGCGGCTCCCCAGAAAAGCTCGGGATGTACAGCTTTATCAGGGCAACGCGAGAGAGCGACGCTGCGGGCGACACTCCGGGCGTGGCGGAAAGGGCTGGTGGGTGCGGTGGCGAGGCAAGCTGCGCTGCGCTGTAGTACTCGCGGTGGAGTTGACGGAGACAGGAAAGATCGGTGGACGCGGCTCGGTAGCGAAGCGCACGCTTGTCCTGGCCTCGAAAACTGTGGTCAGGTCTGGTTTCAGGTCTGCATCCGTGAGCGTATCTTGTATTGCGCGGTCGAACTCGATGAGCTTCCGCCTGCTTCGCTAAACCGAGCTCGAGGTGCTGGTGCAGCACCAGCAGAGGGGTGGCCCCATCTGACATAAGGGCGTTGATCGCAGGAATGGCCTTCGTGATGGCCCTCCGGGCAAAGCCCCGTTTGGCAAGAAGTTGCTCCATTGCCGGAACTGGAGGGCCAGACGACAGGGCGGGCTTCGGCACCACTTGAAATGTAGCAAAACAACGACGGTGATTAGACCCGACCCGGCCGTCTCACTAGTTAGTCATCTGGGAGCAACTGAACCAGCAGCGCCCGTGGCCGCTGCTCGTGCTCGGCGCACCTTCTTGTTTATTTGCAACATGGCGTGTTTTTGACGTTGAACATTTTCCGGACTATGCGTCGTCATTTCGAATATGACATGATATAAGCTAAACATATTATCCCTCGCGCATATCAGGTATATACTTTGAAGCACCTTGAGCGGCGGGGAACGGTAGTTGGAATGCAGGCAGACAAGACGAACTTATTACACACGTCGACATGTACACTGCATATAGCCAGAAATTATTGGCCTCGCGTAGTGGAGGGTAAGAATGTAGAGTGGAGAAACGTGCCACTTCAGCAAACGCAAAGAAGTGCGAGAGACAGAATCCGGAACTTGCGCGAACAAGACACTTCTTTGGTGTTGGCGCAAGAAGAAGCCCCGCAGAAGACGGCGACGAAGTCCGCCTCGTGCAGTCGCACGTTGAGATGCCGGCCCCAAGAATGTAATTTTCTGTATTCACTCCCGTAGATATCTATTCTAGCGCATGTATTAGACGCCGTAGCACGTGAACGGGCAATGCGAATCCAACAGGAACCTATTTCTTTCTCTTTCTTTTTTTCTTGAGTAAAACCGGGCTTGCTGGGATAGCTACGTCGCATACGCATTTGAAACTAAGCCTCATTATAGAAAGCAGACTTGCTAATACCTGAGACACACTGTTGCGGGCAGGGAAAAAAAAGAGAGACCTTGCTCGGTACTCACACGCGCCTAAAATAACGCATGCGCAAAGGCAGGCAAATTACGGCAGCGCCAGTTGATGGCATGTTGGAAGTTGAACGGAGTATTTCTAACATAAAAAGTGGAAGTGCGTTTGTTGTTTCCAAACCGCTCTTTTATGACACTAAAGACACAACTTTGCCCTAACTAACTTCTTCGTAAATCTCTCAATATTGATGGATATGATAGAAGAGTGATGCTTCGCCACTTAACAGTCGCACTGAGCATAAATCTATAGCAGAAAATTTGTATCACGAAGCGCCGCAACGTTGGCCGTGCCCTACGCTGGCTGGTGCGCCAGAGCGTGACAAAAATGCTCTCTCAAGCGAATGCGCACTGGGCAAGTACGGTTTTACCTGCTTCCGCGCACGAGGTCACGCGTTTGAATCAGGGCCACGGCGGCTATATTACAGGTGAGGCAGAGTGTTTAAACACTCGCGTGCTTCGATTTAGGTTCACGTAAAAACAAATACCCCCGATACCACGTCTCTCAAAGCCTGTGTGCCGCTTTGGGTGCGTTAAATTATGCAATATAATTGTTAATGTCGCTATAACCCGGGCGTAAAAATCGCTAGATGTGCGTTCATGCGCCCGTTACCCGCCCCTTACATACCTGGTCGCGTAAATTGCAGTGTTCGCACATAACATGCGCGATTCCATATAATATTGCCTGAAGCCCGCTAGATATCCTCACGCGTATAAGGCTCTAAAAATGCTGATGTGCTATAATGTAAAAGATATCCCTATAATCTGTGTGTGGCATTCTCGTTAAAGAGTTGAGCAATTTCAGATTGTCTCCGTGGGGATACATAAAGAATAAAAGAATACGAAAAAAACTCACTGTGCCCGAAGCAATGGTCGCCGGTGACTGCAACAGAAAAAGAAAATGTGTTGTAAAAGAAGCGTGTTTGATAGGATGCTCCCACTACCCGAATTTCGAAGCACGACTTGGCACAATTGTTTTTGGACAACACTTCTGGAATACCACTTAGGTACCGCTAGCAGTATCATTTAAAATGTCACAGTGTCAAATTTTGTTTAAGGGATCGAAATTTTCTCCGAAGCATAAACGATGGAGTGAAAAGTGTAACATGCCGAGTCCATTACGACTCTTCGTGCCGGACATTGTGTTCCGATGTCTGATACACAAGATGCACAAAGTAACTACATATAATTTCATGTATATAAATATACAGGGTGTTCCAGATATCATGCAGCACGATTAAAAAACGAGGAACGGCGTTACGCGAAGCCAACCAAGTGCATATTGTTTCCAGTGCAGTGGAGTAGCCGCCAGTAATTTTTTCGTTACGGATATCTAATTAGGTTATTGTATTAATGATCTAACTCGAGAAGCACTGTCTTAATTATCAAAGTCTCAATGAGAAAGTTGTAGAGCAACATGACAAACTCCCGATACACCCACAGTGAGAACAACAGTTTATTGGCGATTAGCCAACTTTGCGCACAGCATGATTTTTTACATGTATATAAAACTGCATCTGCAATGTGAAAATCAGACGTAGCACCCGACTCTCATCGTCGATGAGCCAAGCTTGTGAACTGTTCTAGCGTTTACGTGGTAATACACAAAATACATATTGATTTCAGGACAGGCATTACTGTAAACACTGAGAGCCACTGCTTTGATGGTGCTTAGCAATTTCACGTATCAGACGCTTCTCGAAGACGTTTACAACTTTGGGGATATGAAGTACAAGTTAAGTTGTGCTGCATCAGCATCATCATCATCACCATCATCATCATCATTATCAAGATAAGCCTATATTTATGTCCACAGCAGGACATAGGCCTCTCCCTGCGATCTCCATTGTACCCCTGTCTTGCGCTAGCTGATTTCAATTTGCACCTGCAAATTTCCTTACTTCATCACCCCATCTAGTTTTCTGCCGTCCTCGACTGCGCTTCCCTTTCCTTGGTATCCATTGTGTACCTCTAATGGTTCACCGGCTATCTATCCTACGCATTACATGGCCTGCCCAGCTCCATTTTTTTCTCTGAATGTCAATTGCAATATCGGTTATCCGCGTTTGCTCTCTGACCCACACTACTCTCTTCCCGTCTTTTAGCGTTAGGCCTAACATTTCTCGTTCCATCGCTCTTTGCGCGGTTCTTAACTTGTTTTCGAGCTTCTTTGTTAACCTCCAAGTACCTGCCTTATATGTTAGCACTGGTAGAATGCAATGATATACTTTTCTTTTCAACGACAGTGTTAAGCTCCCAGTCAGGATTTGGCAATGCCTGCCGTATGCACTCCAACCCAATGTTATTCTACTGTAGATTTTCTTATCATGATCGGGGTCCCGAGTAATTGACCTAGATAAACCTACGTCTTTACAGACTCTAGATGCTGACTGGCGATCCCGAATTCCTGTTCCCTTGCCAGGCTTTATCTTTGTCTTCTGCATTTTAATATTCAACCCCACTCTTACACATTCTCGATTAAGGTCCTCAATCATTTGTTGTAATTCATCCCCATTGTCGCTGAACAGGACAATGTTCATAGCCGTCAATGTTCAATGTTCAACCATGATTCATAGTCCGGTGGTCGCGTAGGATGAAGGCCCACTGTTTTCAGGTAGCGCCGTCGATGATGATGAAATTAAAATTGAATTTTTTCTCTACTTTATTATATCCGATAGACAAATATGTCCGTGTCCGTTTTATGGAGAATTCAGTGTATACATCTTGAGAAATACGCAGAATTTTATTTACAACCAACAAAATATTGTCGTGTATTCCTCAAGTTTTCTTTATTGCACGCGCAATGTGTTTTTTGGTGTAAATTAGGTTGTCCTCCTCACTGCGATTTTACAGTGCTATCAAGTTAAACATCGCGATGTGTCAGTTAGAGAGTCCTAGATGGGATAGCTATCTCTTTTCGCTATAAGAGGAAGCCGAAGAAAGACTCGCTTGAGTAGAAACTAATGCCGTTCAGATTGTTACCGGCGCCTACATCTTGGTTAACGAGCGCTATTCATTTGTAATGCAATAGCACTCGTGAACTTAGATTGAGGTGAAAGTTGGGGAACTACACGATGGTCAAAACTCATTCGAAGCCCTCCTCTTTGAAATACCTTATAATTAGCTGTTTACTTACGGGGCACTAAACTCCGGAATTTGTTATTAAATATTATTTACATTTATTTTAGGTACATGAACTGTAGTAAAGTCTAAATGCCTGAATTACGGTGCCATTGTTTACCATAAAAGACTAGAGGCGGCAGAACAACTATGTGTTCCTCAGCTACACTTGTTAGTAAATTGTGTGTGGAATTAATATCTAACATTGTTAGTGTTGGGAGCTGCTAATAAATACAACTAACTTATGCCCATCCTCGGCATTTTCTCTAAGCTACACACACCTCTCGTGACAGGGACTGTTATTGAGTCAGTCACTACCCTGTATACTTATGAAGCGCAATGTTTTGTTCAGTGTTAGCATATAGCAACAGTAAGCTTTCATATTCATATTGTCCAACTTACTGAAAATGAAGCTACCATGTCTTTTCACATGCTGTGAAAGTGGTATCCACACATAGAAATTAGGGCAAAAATAAAAAATAGATGCTTTACGGTTAAAGACATATTTATTCAAAAATTGTATTTACTATAACTGCTGTAATATAGAAAGAAAGCAATATGACTATTTAACAGCTGTAAAAGGAATATAATAACGACTTCTATAGGAACTTATATGTGCGGGCCACTGTGTTGTATTACGGCGTATACAGGAAAATGCAGTGCAAATGTTTGGTAGCTTACCTCTGCGGGGCTTGTCTCTGGTGGCTGTGTGGAAGTACGACAGTGAGATGAGTCAGTAGAAGGCATCGGAAGGTTTTTCTTCAAAGCTAACTATTTCCCCCCAGCTGTTCAAGCTTGCTTGATTAATCTTTTAGCTCTGGTACTCACAAACTACATCAAAGCATCACTATGCAAGTTCGTAAGCTCAAAGCTCGTGCTTCTAAAGTTTATGGAGCTATTAGGAAAAGCGTCTTGAATTTTGATGCAACACACCTTTACAGGAATATATTATGTCTATATTATCATGGCCTTTATTTGTTATATACAGGTGCATATCTTACGTTGATATTTGCTTATCCTTGTCGAACTACGTTCAATTTTGTTCACTAACGCCTTGCGCCACGTGGAGGGTCTGTGCGGCCGGGTTGGTTCCGGATGATTATTTCCGCCAGCAATGCCAGCGAGCCGGCACCCACGCTGACACCGACGCCGATGTCAGATTTTTTTTTCTACGAGGGGCCCTGAACGCTGTCGCGTTAAAATTTGTGTCGCGATGCGCCGCATACAATGACGGCCGTGCCCTACGCTTGCTGGTGCGCCAGAACGTCACATAATGCTCTCGGATGAGTGAACGCGTGTTTGAATCCCGCCCACAGCGGCTATATTACAATCGACGCAGAATACATAAATAGTCGTGTGTTTTGATTTAGGTTCACCTAAAAACAAACACTCCCAATGCCACGTCTCTCAAAGCCTGCGTGCTGTGCTTTAGGTGTGTTGAACTCTGCAATATAATTTCGAGTGTCGCTATGGAAAGACCCTCAAAAACAGGTCTGCGTTCATTTGCCTGGTTCCTCCCCTCGTATCTACCTGGTCGCATACGTTGCAGTTATCCCACGTATTACCCGGGATTCTATGTGCCTTAAGCCCACTAGACGATAACTGCGCGCGTATAAAGGTTTAAAAATTTGTTCTGTAGTAAAAAAGATCACTATAAAATCTGTGTGGCATTCTCGTTAAAGAGTTGAACAATTTCAGACTGCCTCCGTAGCGATACATAAAGAATGTGTGAAGAGCAAGTGTGCTGTACGAATGAAGATTTGTCTTTTTCCCACCTGTAACCCCCCTGCTATAACGCCTTCGGGCAATGCGGGGTAATTCTTGAATAAAGAAAAAAATAAAACAATATAGAGCAAACTCACTGTGCCTGAAGCAATGGTCGCCGGTGACTGCAACAGAAAGAAAATGTGTTGAAAAGGAATTGTGTCTGATAAAATGTTCACACAACCCGAATTTTAAAGCATGACTTGGCTGAATTGTTTTCGTACAACACTGTTGGAATTGCACTTAGATACTGAAAGGAAGATTACCACTTCGAACTCCACAAAAAAGGCAACTTAATGCTTAATTCTTCGTGAACACTGCGCAACAGAAAAATTATTTTTCAAAGGAACAATATTTTCTCCTAACCATAAGCAATGAATTAAAATGTATGACACGAAAAGTCAATTACGACTCTTGATGCCCGATCCTAATTTTTTCTGATGTCTAATACACAAGACGCACGAAATAACCACATTTCATTTCTTCTACGCAAACACAGTGAGAACAACAGCTTATTGGCAGGTAACCAACTTTGTGCATGGCACAAGCGCTTTAGATGTATATGAAACTGAATATGTATTGCAAAAATCAGACGTAGCACCCGACACTTATCGTCGATGAGCCAAGCTTGTGAACTGTTCAACAAATGTACTGGTAATATACAAAATTCATATTGATTGCTTGAAGAACAGGCATTACTACCAACGGAGAAAGGCGTTGCTTTGATGGTGCTTAGCAAATGGACATATTCAGGCAGTCAGAAAACGCTCACGATGCTCGAGATAGGAAGAACAAGTCAACATGTGCTGTGTTCTATTGTCCGTGCTAACTACAAAGTGCAGTACAAAAATGTTTTTAAAGCGCATATTGAGTGAACGGAACATGAATGCTAACAAAGTAATAAGGAGCTAATTGTTATACGGGAGCCTTGCTATACCAGTAAACTACTTGTTAACGAACTCACTTAAAACACGAAAATGCCTTCGTGATATCCCAGACTTTCCATCAACGCTCACACTGATGTACTGATGAAAAGAAACTCGAACTTTTTATCTACTTAGTTATATCGGACAAACAAATATGGCCGTGTTCGTTATATTGAGGACTTCACTCTGTATATCTTGATAACTATGCGACATTTGTTTTAACCAACAAAACACTGTCGTGCATTCCGCAAGTTTTGTATTGTTTATTGCATGCGGCAATATGTATTTTGGTATAAATTAGGTGGTCGTTCTAGCTGCCATTTTCCAGTGTTATGAAATCAAACAGCGAAGTGTCAGTCAGCTATCTCATCAAGAATTGTTTGTTGTTTTTGCGATAAAAGAAAGTGAAAGAAAGACTCGTTTGAGTAAAACTCAATTCCTTTCACATAGTTTCCGGCACCTACTATCATGGTTAACGAGTGCTATTGCATTACTAACGCAATATCACCCGTGAACTTGGGTTGAGGTGAATGTTGTGGCACTAAACGTGGTCAAAAATCATCCGGATCTGTCCACCATGAAGTCTCTCTGAAACCGCTGTGCAGTTACCCGCCGTGGTTGCTTAGTGGCTGTGATGTTTGACTGCTAAGCACGAGGTCTCGGGATGAAGTCCCGGCCACGCTGGCCGCATTTCGATGTGGGCGAGATGCGAACAAACCCGTGTACTTAGATTTAGGCGCACGTTAAAGAGCCCCAGGTGGTCCAAATTATTCTGGAGTCGCCCACCACGGCCTGCCTCATAATCAGATCGTGGTTATGACACGTAAAACCCCATAATCTAATCTCAACCGTGGTGCACTTGCGGGATGGTAAACTACGCATTTTTTTAAATACGGATGTACGTGTATTGTAAGTACAACAGTTACAGTAAACTATAAATTACCTTAATTACGGTGGCTTTGTTTACCATCAAAGACTACAGGTGGCCGACCAACAGTTAGATAATGCCTTCCGCAGTTATAAATGTTAGTAAATTGTGTATTTAATTAATTTTGAACATTGCTGGTGTTAGGAGCTAACCCAAGAAATTTGTGCCCATCAATGGCATTTTCTCGACGCTACCTGCGCCTCTCGTGACAGGGGCAATTACGGAATCAATCAACAGCTTATATAGTTATGCAGCACAATTTTCTGTGTTAACATATAGCACTATTAGCTTTCAAATGAGTCATATTGCACTTGCTCAAACTGAAGTTACCATGTCATTTTACTTGCTGCGAAAGTGGCATTTCCACATTCAAATGAAAAAACAAAAATACATTCCTCAGAGTCAGACATATTTTTCGAAAATTGGGATTCGTAACTGACGTAAAGAGAGAGAAAACACAATGTGTTGTGCACGGCGTATACAGGAAAAGGCAGCGTGAATATTTTGCAGCTTACCTCTACCGGGCTTGTCTCTGGTGGCTGTAGGGAATATGAAAGTGGCATGAGTCAATCAAGGCCCTCCGACGGTTTTTGAAGAGTTATTTTTGCACCCTGTTGTTATGGCTTGCTGGATTAACCTTGCACGCTTGGTGTTCACAAGATACATGTACACATTACTATGCACAGTTTGTAATATCAAAGCTCGTCTTGGCGGAGTTAATGAAGTTCCCTGGAGAAGCACCTCGGATTTTGATGAAGCATGCCTTTACGGGAAGATAATCTGCCTAGATAATTATCATAAATTTGTATGATACAGCTGCGTTGCTTACGCAGATCTTCGCTTATGCGGGTCGATTGACCTGAAAAAAACTTTAGTGCAACCAGTGGTCAAATAACGAAAGTTTCGGCTCCAACCTTGACAAAATAAGGTGAAATACGGAACAAAAAGCAGTTATGTTTTAGGTTCGCTTATAAGGGCGTTTACTTATGATGACGTCAAATCGGAGGCACTGAAGAAGTGTCACAAACTCCACAAAGCCTAAATACCACTGCACATCAAGGAAAATTACGACTCGTCGTTCACTTTTATGTATGGCTATGTAGAGTACATTCGTTTAATAAACGTTAATAACTGTTCGGTAAGAAACTTGCTATTATAGCAAATAATATTTAGTACCTGGTTTACCCTACTACTCACTACTACTGATTCGCTTCAGCACATCAAAAGCACAAGCCATGGACTTTGCAAGCCGTACGTTCCCATTTTTAATAAGAATTTGGAGGTACTAATATGAGCGTAGCAAGAGTGGTATACGTTTGGCTTATGGGGATCAATGCTGAGAGATTTGTGCATATGCCTACCATGAATGATCATCGGATATCATCAGTGGAACCTTATGTGAAATAGCAGGCTGAGAAAGCACGCGTTAACTCGCTGGAATTGCGTCAGTCTCAAACCATTTATACTTCCAACCTACGTAGCTCAATCGAAGTCATGCACATGTCAAGGTGTAGTGTAATAATAGTCGGCAAACGTCATCACGTAATGAACAATTTACCCAGCGCCGTGCGCCGTGCATCAATTCGTAGGGCCTCGACTATATGCATGTTGATAAAAACTGATTATTTTAAGGTCAATGGTTGAGAAAGCAGAAACCTCTGCGAAACAAGACTCCAAGAAAAGCGGATATCGGAGCGGGACGAAAAAAAAATTGCTATAAAAATGCTGACGACATCCAAGTGTTGCAAAATAGAAATCTGAGCTTGTTAATTTCATAGCATATCTGCTTGATTCATTCAAAACAATTTGACAATTGGCAGCGCTAGAATTGCGGCTAGAAAACAAAGTGATTTTCTGCTAGTAGATAAATTATGAATAAAACCGATGCAATATAAATTAAGCTATGTGTTGTTTTTTGACCTCCTACTCGGAATGAGATGGAAACCTTGGAGGCTTACCGTCCCATAACCCGGCGTTCCTGATGGCTGTAAGGAAAAACGAATAAAGCATTGTAATCCGACAAGAATTATCCCCGGGAGGTGTCTACATATGCGCATGCGCGGCATCATTTTTTTTGAAGCGATAACCTATAGGCAGTCACTACAGTAGAAAAAAAAAACCTATTTGGTTTTCTGCTTAAGATGAAAAATAAAACGTGACAAAATTCACTCACCGTGCCTGAAGCGGTGGTCACAGGTGACTGTAACAGAAAAAAAAAATGTGTCGGAAAAGATGTGTCTTTGGTAAAATGCTGACAACAAGCCGCATTTTAAAGCACTGTTAAAGCACATTTGAAGACGCTGGCGGACTACCACTTAGACTACCACATGGAACGCAATTGCTGGGCACTAAATGCTTCCCCAGCCCCACAGAAGAAACAAAGTAGTTTGCCAGAGCGTCCACAATTACTGCGAAGCGAACGCGAAGGACTAGAAACTGGAACACAGTCAGTCAGCACACTTGTTGCCCGAACCTCTGATTTCTGACGCGTACTGTACATGATAAAAAACATCTACATTCCATTTCTAATGACAAGAGTATTTATACGCCGACAGGTTGAGAGCACCAAACTGGCGCCATTTAAACAAAGCTATTCATTACAGTGAGTTTTTAGATGTATATGAAACTGAACCTGTACAGACGAAATTCCACGTGACACTTACTTAACGTCCGCGAGCCTGCGATTGTGAAGTATTGTAAATGTTGTTTTTGGTTTGTATTTCGTTTTTGAACCGAGCTTGGCTACCGCAGCAGCTGTGGCCGCTGAATACCACAGGAACAGTGTGAGTAGTCACAAATATGATTGTAATTATATGATGCTTAACTTTGCATTTCCCGCTCAAGAAATGTACTTGAGGCCATGTTTCTAGCTTTCTAGAGAAAAAAAACATGACATGCAAGGCCGCCACCAACTACAGCCTTTTATTCTTCATTTCATTTATTTCACATTGGGCGCTCTAAGGCATTGCACCAAGGAGGAGGGGGAGAGGGAGAGGCGGAGAGTACGTTAGCGGTTGAATTGGCTTAAAACGCAAGAAAAAATCATTTAGACCGTTTTACGCCTCGAAGCTCTCACGCGACTGCACGGGCGCCTCACAGAGCTAGTTGGCGAACGCGCCCGTTCGAGTAGAAAAGCCGGCAAAAAATTGCAGCAGATCGAACGAGTTGGAATCTATATACAGCGTAGCTTTGTGTGAGTGCATAAAGAGTCGAAACAATAGTAGCACACGCACACACGCACGCACGTACGAATGACGACTTGAACGCATCATGGTTTCAGAGGCATCATGTGTGTACGTTCTTAGCGCACTTAGAATCCACTTAATGAGAAAGAAGCGTTCACTTCCTCATTACTTCATCATAACCCGAACTAGTCGCTGCCATGCCGCTTTATCAGCGCAGTAGACCTAGCTAAACGCGCAGCTGGTTCTTAAAAGGTACGTTCGAGTGTTGTGATTAGTCACAGAGAACTTCTTTTACAGATCGTGGGATATGACTTCAGATCAGGTAAGCATACTTGTTTTGTCGGCAGGAACTTAAGTGATGCTAGTTTTATTTAGATAGCAATTATACGGACAATCCAAGCGTACTGTTGCCGTCGCGGTCGTCGTCGCCGTGAGGTTCCGTATAAAGTCCGACGGCGACAAAGCCGTCGCCGCGCGCCGTACGCTGTGTGCGCGAGTGAAAGCGTGCGAGCGTGAGCCGGCAACCGCAGCTTAATCTCGCGCATGCGAGGCAGGAAGGCGGCCGGAAACGTGGTGTCTTCGTTCGCTCGCGGGGCACGGGGCGGAGGCGACGGAGGCGGTGGGGGTGCTGGGTGAATTCTGTTCTTGCAGCTGGTGCTCACGGCACGGCCGCGCGGGCGTCGTATCTTGAAAGCGATCTGCTATGTGGCCGGTGTGTGTACCCGCGCTGGCCTCATCTTCAAAGCGATCTGCGATGGGGACAAAGTGCATGCGCCGACGGCCAGGTAGCTTGGTATGCGCTGTGCTTTCGACGTTCGCGGTGAAGCGAGACGAGAGACAGCGCGAAGGTCAATTTGCCCGCCTGCTGCTGGCGCGCTTTCTCACTCCAGCGTTTTCACAGTGTGTTTCCGCGGTCATCGAGCGAGATATGTTCATGTTTACCTGTGCGCGCGTGACAACGTGCTTCTCTATTTAGTTAGTAAGCGAATGTTTACAACTTTACACGGCCCATTAAACTACTGTCCTTACTTTGTATTGCTGTCTACTAGTTTGCTGTCGCAATCGTTGCTTCTCCTTTCGGTCGAAACAGCGATTTTTTTAAATACTTTTTTAACTGTCCTGTCATATTTAACAACACAGATGCATTCCGTAACTGCATCTACGCATTTATGAAGACTTACCTCTTCCGAACTTGGCGTCTTTGAAGTCTGGGGAGAAAGGTGGAAGAAGTTAGACTGGCTCAGGGACAGACGTGCACTTCCGCATCTCTGCTTTTTTTTTCTCGAAACGTCAACACTCTGCGTTTCTTAAAGTGACTGAATAAACATAATTGATAACCTAACGAGATTTTGTTGTGTTTTTCAACCTGTTGTGTTAAAATAACTATACATTTGCGAAGAACTCATCTTTCAACTATACATATGAATCCTTACCTCTTAAGAACTTGGCAACCTTGAAGTCTAGAGAAAAATGTGTTTGAAGCTGGATAGGTTTAGCGACAGGCGAGCACTTTTGCATCTCTGCTTTTTCAAAACATCAACGCTCTATGAAGCTAAACATTTTGACAGAATTTCTGTCTGGTCGGGAAAATTGATTAAGACTTAGAGAGTGACTCCAACCAAATAAGGGATTTTATTAGCCCTAATTAATTCCCTTATTTGGTTCGAGTCCCTCTCTAAGTCTTAATCAACGCTCTGTTTGTGAGACTAAATGAAAGCAAGTGATAAGCCAATGATATGAAATAACCATACAGTTGCCACGAATTCTTATCTTTGAACTGTATACACCTGTATTTATGTATGAAGACTTACCTCTTCCGAACTTGGCGTCCTTGTAATCTGGGGAAAAAGGTGAAAAAAGTCTAGCAGGTTCAGAAACAGCCGGGATCTAGCGTATCTTTGCCGTTTCAAAATGTCAACGTTCTTAGTTGCTTTAAGTGACTGAATAAAAATAAGTGAAACAGCAATGACAGTTTGTTCTGTTTTTAATCTGCATTTCCTCAAATACGTAAACAGCTTCCAGTAGCTCTTATATATAAGAGTTTCCTACAACTGAATATAGGGATCTGATACGTGAAACAATCCACGCGGAAAAACAGACCGAACGTATTCCCGACGTTGGTAGCCCTTGAAATACCGAGGTCGTTCCACCGACCGAAACTGTGCGGCTAATAAACGGAAGATAACCGCGAAGCTGTGGTTGTTGTCATTATGTATATATGCAAATGAAAACAATTTTCACAACGTCGCGCTAATCTTTGCTTTATTGATCAACAGTTTCGGTCGGTGGATCAACCGAAACTTTTGGGCAAAAGGGACACATTACAGCAAAGCTGTGAAAATCGTTTACACATGATAACAATAAAGCACGAAATGTAAATGACGCATGGTAAAACTACATGGATGTAATAAATGGGGCCCTAAAACGTAAAACTATTCCGATCTGTTTTTATTGCAATCCCCTGACGTCAAATTTACGCAACCGCCACCGCTTGCATCGGGCGGTGACCCGCAGTGTTGTCTGAACCAGCGCAATCAAACGCTCTCGTTGTTTATAGGTCACTCTCGTTCGCTTTCAAAACGAATAACGTTGCCAACATTGAGCGGTGTTCATTGGCTGATAAGAAGCGAGGAGCACGCTCAAGTGGAGAGGTTTTCGCTGGGGCCGTGCCAGCGCGCTAAAAATAGATAACCGGATGAAGAGGGTATTGCCGGCGTCTCCGATTGGTCCGCTTCCCCTTACTTATAGCTTGCGGTGGCTGGCCGAAAGTCGCGGTGGCGTGCAACGGCAGGCTAAGAATGCCGCTGACGGATCCGCAGCAAAGAATTCAGAGCGATGTGGCATACGTGCGAAAGGGCTCGATAACGTTATAGCATAACGCAAAAAGCTGCATTATACACAACTAAGTCGACGCTCTCCAGCAGGTGCGAGTAGCGATTGCCTGAGTGGTCGGCGGTCAGCCATCTTCTATTTCTTTCGAAACGGGGCAGTTTCCGGCTATTCAGCAAAATATTCAGCTTTGTTCGGCATAATAATGCATCTATCACGCGTACACGTCACTGTGACGCGTGACAGACAGGCGAAATTGGCACAGCCTGAAAACCTTTGACCAATAGAAGACGGCCATTGGCGAAGAGGCGTTTCTTCTAAAATTCGTGTGTTCTAAGCGTCCATAGTGATAGTCGTTGACTGCATCCTTCCCGGTGACTATATATATATATATATATATATATATATATATATATATATAGAGAGAGAGAGAGAGATAGATAGATAGATAGATAGATAGATAGATAGATAGACATGTGTGTGTGTGTGTGTGTGTGTGTGTGTATCTTTTGAGGATTACCTTTGCTGGTCTCGTACGCCTGGATGGCTGCAAAAAAAATTTCAAAAGCATATTCTCACTCAAGTAATAGTACACATACACACACCGCACACACGCCAACAAATAATGAAGCAATTGAAACGAGAGCAGAAATGTTTGCCGTTTTGTTTTAACTGTAGAAACGATGAGCTAAAGTGCAATAACAGCGAACGAAAAAACAACTTGCCGCTACCCGCCGTGATAGCGTAGACGCTTTGGCACCGAGCTGCTAATCCCGAGGGCTGGGATCAAATCCCGGCCTTGGCAGCCGCATTTAGATGGGTGCGAAGCGCAAAAAGGTTCGTGCACCATGCGTTGGGTGCACGTTGTAGAACCACAGGTGGTCAAAGCTTAGTCCCAGTCTACGGCGTGCATTATGACGAGACCGTGGTTTTGGCTCGTGAAACCTATTGCTGTTGTTTCGATATTGCGATATTATGTGTGATCTTTGGGAATATTCTTTCAAAGAAAGAAAGGGTATCGATGCTTGAGGATTACCTTTGGTGGTCCCGAAGGCTTGGATGGCTGCAAAAAATTTCAAGAAGTTCATGATCACTCAAGTAATTGTGCACATACACACACCGCACAGACACACGTACATCATCATCATCATCATCAGCCTATATTTTATGTCCACTGCAGGACGAAGGCCTCTCGCTGCGATCTCCAATTACCCCTGTCTTGCGCTAGCGTATTCCAACTTGCGCCTGCAAATTTCCTAAGTTCATCATCCCATCTGGTTTTCTGCCGACCTCGACTGCGCTTTTCTTCTCTTGGTATCCATTCTGTAACCCTAATGGTCCACCGGTTATCCATCCTACGCATTACATGGCCTGCCCAGCTCCATTTCTTCCGCCTAATGTCAACTAGAATATCGGCTATCCCCGTTTGTTCTCTGATCCACACCGCTCTCTTCCTGTCTCTTAACGTTAGTCCTAAGATTTTCGTTCCATCGCTCTTTGTGCGGTCCTTAACTTGTTCTCGAGGTTCTTTGTTAACCTCCAAGTTTCTGCCCCATATGTTAGCACCGGTAGAATGCAATGATTGTACACTTTTCTTTTCAACGATAGTGGTAAGCTCCCAGTCAGGATTTGGTAATGCCTGCCGTACGCACTCCAACCCAATTTTATTCTTCTGTAAATTTCTTTCTTGTGATCAGGGTCCCCTGTGAGTAATTGACCTAGATAAAGTACATCAAGCCCGCATATAATGAAGCAAATGAAACGGTAGCGGAAATATTTGCTATTTCATTTAAAGTGTAGAAACGATGAGCTAAAGGCAAATAAAAGGGAACGAAAGAGCAACTGAACTTTCATTAACATGCCGCCGATGGCAGCCGAACCTACACCGGTCGCAAGTTAGTTTTTGTACACTTTCATGTCCTTTTGGCGTATCTGGTCTGTATCAATTAAAACGAAAAATAATTTCCCCTATGCTTTCCTTTGCTTCAATATCTGTATAGGCTTGATATAGGTGTGACTAACAAGTATCCCGCCCCTCGGTTATCCTTGTTCTCTTGCACAGATCATATATACCGGGTGTTTTAGCGAACACTTTCATAAATTTTTAAAGGTTGCCCGTGGAAGATAGCAAAATTCTAGATCATGAGCTGGTCTACTCGAAGAGGAGGACATTACTTGCGCAAGAAATTGAAATGCATAATCGAATAATTACCAAAAATTGACTACTTCAGTTTTTAACTCATTACCTAATGGCCCATATTGCAATTTACAAGTTGTAGCCGTGGAGTTCGCAAGGCGGATCCACTTGGAACGAATTCTCGGGATGACACCAGTTTCGAGATAATAATTCCCGCACTTCTGCGGAGAAATGCATTGACGTTCCAGATAGTTTCTTAACAAAACGTCGCATTATGCATTGAAGCGCAAAATTAACTGGAACGCCAATGCATTTCTCCGCAAAGTTGGGGGATTAGTATCTTGAAACTGGTGTCATCCCGAGAATA
Organism: Dermacentor silvarum; assembly: GCF_013339745.2. NCBI lineage: Eukaryota > Metazoa > Arthropoda > Arachnida > Ixodida > Ixodidae > Dermacentor > Dermacentor silvarum. The sequence goes on along the minus strand of NC_051164.1, from coordinate 47,396,012 downwards.
AATTTGAAGTATATCCGCCTTGCGAACTCCACGAATACAATTTGTAAACTGAAATATGGGCCATCAGGTAATTAGTTAAAAATTTAATTAGTGAATTTTTGTTGATTAGTTGAATATGCATTTGAAATTTGTGTGCAAGTAATGTCCGCCTCTTCGATTAATCCAGCTCATTAACTAGAATTGGGCTATCTGCCACAGGCAACCTTAAATAAGCTTTTAAAGTGTTCGCTGAAACACCCTGCATATATATATATATATATATATATATATCCCATCACCTCTCCCTCTCGGACCCTTTGACACTCGTCCTGGGGAGCGCGGATGAAATACCTGAATACTGCCAATAATAAGGGGAGTTACTCCGGGAATGAGCCGTGAATAAACCCGTTACTTACGAGTATTCTATGTAGCCTTCAGCTCTCTCCCTTCTCCCCCCCCTTTTTTTTATTTTTGCATCATCTTTTCTCTATCTCCTTTTTTTTGCCTGTCTTCTTTATTTTTGCGTTTTTCTTTCTCTACCGAAATATGTCAAGAAACTGTCGCGAGAGCTTACTGTATCCCTTGAAAAGGTCGGTCCACCGACCGAAACTGTTGGGTAAATAAACCAACGATAACCGCGAAGTTGTGCTTCACATCTTTAAAAGTACGCTTGGCCCATTGAATAATCCAGTCCCTATACAGGGTGTCTTACTTTACATATGGCTAAACTTAAAAAATGTGCAAATGCAACGTAGCTGGAGAGAACCAAAATAATGTTGTTTGCCGTCGCTTGGAGATACTCAGATTATTTTCTGCATCCCGCTTATTTAGATAATGTCTTAATAAATTATTCAACTTCTCATTTATTATAATGAGATTATTATAATTAGTTTTACGGCAGTGCGTACAAAAATTGCGTACACAAGTACGCAGTTTTCTACAGCTGATCACGGCCCATGTCGGCTCCCAAAGACGAGGCACGTACCGTGACAACATATTTCACGCTTCGTGAATCTTCCGCGCACACGCATGACTGCAGCAGATACCGTCTACCACACACGCTGGCAATCATAAATTCGGGAAGGTTCGCGAGGTTGTCAGTTTGTGAACCATTCAGAGTGAGGTTGAGCCCTTGGTCCTGTGCGATAGCTGTGTGAGCAAGCCGCGGTGTGAACCCACGCTTTTGCAAGAGTGGTTGTGAGGCCTTCATTGTGCATATCAGGGTGAGCCGTCGAATGTGATAGTCCGGAGTGCATAGTGCGTTGAGAGGAGTGGCTGGTTCGCGTTTCATTTGAAAGTGTCGAAGTGAGTCGGGTTGCTTTTTACCGCGAAGCTGTCTACGGTTAGGATCCGGTATTTTATGGCATCCGCGTCCACGCGGAAGCACTCCCCTAAAACGTGAGTGACAGTGTCAAAAACAAAAGCAAACGCATATCACCGCTCGCGTCGGAGTTCGGTTTAACGGCCACCTGTGTCTAGAACGATGCGCCTCTGTGAATGATGACGGAGTGAGCGACGTAGTGTGCGTCTGATAAGGCCACCTAGGGGAAAGGGTTGGCGCCTCTCGGCGCAACCGCGCGAACGCGCTCGTGCCACTGCTCACGCGTTCGTCGTCGTCGTCGTCTTCTTCCACAGCTGGCTTCGTTGTCGCCCATTAGTCCAGCGTAGAATTTCATTTCTCCGCTTTCGTCGTAATGGGACGGCCGCGTTATGAGCCACTGCTTAAAGGGTTATGTCCGTCTTACGTGACGGACAGATATATTAATGGATGTGATACGCGAATGTGTTATGCGTACTTATATAACGATGACCACCGATGAGGTCAATATATATATTTTTTTACTTTTGTTGAAAATTCTGTGTCACCTCTGTGTCGTGCGCTAAACAGCTTCGCTGGTCGTCCACCTCGACAGAGTGGAATGGCTCATGAATTTTCTAACCTGTTCCTGTGACACATCACTTCATGCAGCGTTGTCTAAATTTGTCTGAAACGCAACAGACTCACCGTTTCTGGTCCCGGACTTTCTGGGGTCTAGGAGAGAGGAGATAAAAATTAATTTTAATTCGGTTTGCGTATCGCATGCTCTAATAAAATGAACGACGCTACCACTGGTTTGAGCCGGAGCCATGACACCATAAATATGTACAAACGGACGTTCGGCGAGCGTCCCACTGATACGTAGCGCTTGTATTCGTGCTTACCGTTTGCGACCCTGGAATTCGCGATTCCTATGGACAAACGAGATAAGGATAAATTAGTGGGGAACAAAGCGTCTCTTCTATTGAGTTACGTACAATTATAGAACGTGATTGCGAAAAGCTCCTGAGATATGTTCAACAGACACGAACGAGTAATTCTTGATAGCTAATGTGGGAATGAATCCCCGTAACGGAGGATGCACACCCGTATTCGAGAACGTTTTCTACACTCTACTCTGCACGCGACATAAGATACTTTATGACAACACCATTTGACAACTTAAGCTGTTACTACTTTCGGATAACACTCCACGGCCATTCGCAAAGCAAAATTTTGACCAGAGGCACTCAGTGTCTTAGAGGAGTAGAGGCCTGTACAAGTTTGTTTAGATTTATAGTTGGGCACAACGCGAGCGACGAAGTCGTCCTCTTTTTCCCCGTTTTCGTTCGTTGCGCCGCCCCCAACCATGACTCAGCCTCTTCGCGGATGAACTGCAGTGGGGACTGGTTTCTGAAGCAACTTAACGTGATGAGCAGCGCAGTTTAACTGCTGTGCCATCATTAGACTAAGAGCAACGCCACGTTCATTAGGTCTACCCCAGGACGAGCTTAGACTGGAAGCGCCATTTTTGAACGCGGGTGGGAGATGGGCTGTCTGCGATGCCTTCGAAATAGCGGTAGAGGATGTCTAAAACCGACTGTTAATTAAGGTGGGTCAAGAAGGCCACAACACTACTGCTGCCGCTGTGACCATACCGACCGACCGACATGGGAAAAGTTGAGATGTGCAAATGGCGCACAGGGGCGTTCCATGCTTTGAGATAATTTCCCATATACGTGCATGCGACCATGACTGAAGCGCATATGGGCCATGGGCAAAAAAGAAATATAATTTCTTCTCCAATCAAATGTTCTTTACTACGCTTAGTTGTCTGCATGTGAATTGAGACGCTACTTGTTGGATTCTTTACGAAGTGTTTAGCTCATGCTCGAGGAATTGTGCGCTTCGCCTTAGCGCATCCTTAACGTCTCCTAGGCTTACGAAACGTTTATTTCTATTTTTCCTCCAGCTTTGCGGCGCTTTGGGCCGTATGTATTGCGCGCGATGGACTACACTCGTTGCAACTGCAGTGTCGTGCTCAGTTTCTGCTACGTATAATTTATTGCTTGTTGTGTATTCCGCATGCCTCTTCCTTTCGCACAGCCCGGTGCAAGTGCTCACTTTTCGGCTCCGCCTTGCGCCTTTTGTCTGTCCATACGTACGTCCATAAGCAAATGCTGTTCTCTAGTGCATCTTTGTTATTACCTCCAGTATTTTCGCCGTAAGCCTAATCGCTGAACCCATTTTCCAGGGGTTGCACTATTGTTGTATTTTACGTATGCGAAAAAAAAAAACTCTATTTAGAAGACTTCTACGGAAAAAGCTGATATTAGCGATTTAATGAAATTTGGTACGCTTACCGTGGTAATGTCTGTGTCATCCGACTCCTATGAAGAAAGCGAATGGCAAATTTTCAATAGAACATTCGGTTCTTTTGCGGCGCAAGTGCACCGAAAAGACCTAAAGTCGAGTGCTTTCGCCACACACGTTGCATCAGCAGAAACTTACCCTGTTTGTTTCTGTAGTCTCAGGCTGCTAAAATGTTGGAAAAGAAACAGTGTCGTTCATTGCATACCAACTGAACTTTATCCATACAAAAATATGACTAGCGACTATACGAACGTGGGGAGCTGTGCGATGTTTGCTACGGGGAGTTCGCATGTAAGGCACTTGCAGGAAATGTTCTCTGAAAATTGAAACCTAGCTCTTACGCGTATTCGGAGTGATGTCAGCCTATCACTACTCAGTGAAGAACCCAGAACAAACTTCAAGGATAATTAAGTCACGTACATGAACACTGTCGTTGTCTTTGGATATCGGAACTGCAAACACAGTTTTCGCTTGCACGGAGCGTAAAACCTAACGTGGTTTACATGATTCACGCGTGCACCAAACATTACTTTTGGGTGATATTTCACTGCATATACGCCCCGACGGGTTCTCCATGACGTGTGTGTGTTTTTTCCCTCCAGAATCCAACTGTAGAACGGTTAACTGTGTCCAAATTTGTGGGCCGTATAGGCTTAAAACATAAAAAAACACTTTATTCAGATAGAGACTGTTGGTATTTTGTTTACAATAACCTCTACAGAAAAAAACTGTGAAATAAATCTCAATTTTATGTAAATATTACAAGACATTTCGAGTATTAGCAATAGTTCTTGTCACTCAGACGTCGACAATCAATTACAAAAGCACAAGTGGATGATGATAATAGAGCAGCGGGAGAACAAGGACATAAGCTGTCCCTATGCAGTGTTGAGAATAAGTTGCTTACTAAGACAACTACAAGGCATAAGGCGCAACTACAAAAAAGTGGTTAGTACATATTTTCTACTATTGACATGAAATTTACTTTATAAAGGGCACTCGATCCGGTTCAGTACTTTTAAGGCCATTTCTCCATCGTGATTATGTGCTCTCAATAGATTACTCTGGAGGAGCGCTGTGAGCTAAGTTTACAAATAGTCTACTTTTTAATTGGGTGTTCTGGCTATTAAGTCAATCCGATTAACTCACGGCACCAGTCTCGCACACTTTCAATTATGGTTGTTTGCTAAGTAATTTTGTAATCCAAAAAAAGTTCTGTCCATGAATTCTGAACCAAAAGGATTATGAGAAATAGACGCTAAAATGGGGAATTTCTTGCGAAATTATGTGTTTCCGACGAAATAACATATTCAACTTAGGAAGGTTCATAAAATAAGCCCGAAGAATGATAGAAGCCAAAATTCCAACTTTACGCTTGGTCGGCTTTCATTCCAGTGCTCGGTAGAGCGCCGTATATACTGGTGGCCTATGCCGACTCTAGCGCCTTGTTTCCTTCTATAAGTTTTAGGTGAGAACATCTGGCTTAAACAATGTGAACAAGTCTCCAAAATGAACTGCTCACGATATGCTCATACCCGTTTAGACATACTACCAATTAATATTGTTGCACCACTCTTGCTCACTTAGACACGCGAGCATTTGCTAGTGTAGCGCATTTTCTTGGAATCTATATATGAACATACTTCCTCGGATTCTAGCAAACGTCTGGCCTGCAGGCTTATCTCTGTCGATGCGGTATGGTATGGTATGGTAAAACTTTATTATTGTCCGTCGGAACGCGCGTCAGCACGTAGCGGGCCGCTCCCACGTCGGCACAGAAAGGCCGAGCCTCTCTGCTGCGTCGCGGTGTCAAAATGAAATTAGTCGCACAGGAAAGCGCAACACAATGGTAACGTGAGCAACTTGTACGGTCATTACTATTTTGGTCTTTTTAACTTTCTGACGTGTGACTGAAAGAGCAGGGAAAAAAAAAAGAAGGCTTACCGTGACAGAAGGTGAAACCTCCGGTGTCTAGAAAAGGAACGTAACATAAATGCGCTACCATGCGAGCACCGCGTGCTGGGCTTTCTGTTATTGCCCAAATTCAATCGCATAGCGCGCGGCAAGTTCACGTAGTACACAGATCGCAGTGCAGATTTCTCAAACGGCTCTAGCTCAAGTAATAAATGGCAGTTCGTGGACAGGTATTCCTACATACTACTACAATAAAACTGAAAATGACTGAGTTCTCTTGCTTAGAACATACCCTCGTCCGCACAAGTCACTACCTGGAGAGCACGAGAGATTCTTCTAAGCTCTACAATTCAAGTACACTCGCCAACCGAGCCAGAAATCACCTCATAGACCCCACACAATTCCCTCCGCAATGCCGCTTCTACGGAGATCCCGGGTCTCTTAGGCGTATAGTGAGTTGTTGCAGACAGGCACCACTAAATACTCCGAATCCTTATCACACCAATGAGCTTTGGGAGAAAGCCTTGGCTATAGTTACGACCTCGAGGATCAGCAACGCCTGATCGCGAAAGCCCAGGGCGCGACACGAGCTCAAGGCATCTGGAATGAGGGCGCCTCCCCAAAGCTACATTCACATAATAACGATAATAGCCTAACGAGGGATCAGTAAATGTCCTGCAGCCCCGCCTGCACATCATAGAAGAGCCCAGGGTTTCTTGTACATCTGTGTGTGTGTTTTTTGGTAAATTCGGGAATGCGTGGGCGTAAACCTATTCTTTGTCGTGTTCAGACAAAGACGCTCAAAGTGGGTGGAGATGCATGATCTGCGTTGCTTGCACGTGTATAGAGGGATATAATGTAACACCATCACTAGTACTAGTTGGTTGTTTAGAACCCGACCTATATATACTGTGCCGAGGAGAGCATATGTCGCCTTGAAGAAGACAAGTCCACTTGTCGAAACGTTGGCTCCTGCTCTCACCTTGTTCTCCTTTTGCTCATTACTTGGTTGTTTGCATGATGATAATTAAGAGAGTCTTTAAGAATAGAGTAACCGATAATTCTAAAATTTGACTCTTTGTAATCGTGTCTCTCCTGGTGCCTATGGAGTCGACCTTGAAACCAAAAAAATAAAACGTTTGGATTGCTCCTGACCTTGTGCGGTTTCATACGGAAATAGCCAATATTTTAGAGGAATCTCCATCATTTCCATCGTGTTAAAAAATAAGGTTTCAAATTGTATATTCATAACTACTCTAAACGTATCGCATGCAATACTACATTTGTGTGTTTACAGAATTTATTACAATTTGTGACCAAGTCATCTACGTCTCTGGACATCCCATTTAGAGTGCTGTGAGGGCTCGTTCAATACATCACAATTTTGGTGGTTTTGTGTACGAGTGCATGATCGCATAAAGTAGAATAACTTGGACAACTTCATCATATATGACAGCACGCGGTGCTCCACTAAACGAAACAGAACTGAGTGCTTCAAAACACTTGCCGTTTCTGAGCCGGTTGTTTTCGGTGCCTGTTTAGAAGCGGCGAAAAAATTAGATTACCCGAAAGTAGTTTGTCATTGCTGTTCACGAGAGGACCAAGATTTTTGCAGCACCGAAGAAACTCTGATTTAAAGTAGTACAATATAGGAAATTGAGAACAATCTCCGTATCCGAACAAATATTACTCTCATGCGTCTGAAAATGAGATATCTTTGTTTGGTACAGTTCTGACGTGGTGCTAGCAAAATATCGTCAGGCACCAAGCCTGGCAAACGTCCCAGAAATGCACGTTCGCTAGGCTTGGTGCCGTGACGACATATAGTTAGGTGACTGTTGTATTGCAGACGCTTTTCAGTGATCGCTGTAAGGGTATTGCGTTTGTTAACAAGAGACTAGCAAGATAAGAAATTATTAAAACATCTACCGCGACTGAATCACTATCCTTCGGTGTCAAAGAAAAGGAGCGCAAAAGACATCATACATCTTCACCTCTGTCGACATAGGATGCTAGTAATTATCTCAACCGGCTAACTAGCCAAAAAATAACTGCTAAATCGCAGCCTATACAGCAATATCGAAGCATACAAGCGCTTACCGTTGCGGAGCCAGACGTTTCCGTTACCTATCAGTGGATGAAACAATACAAATTCACTAAAATAAGGATAATGGGTCTTTTCGTGTTGATATGGACTTGCAGGACTCATTGGCAATAGTTACCCATAGATTTGTCGAATTCGTTATTGACCAGTTAAACAAGCCGAACGTTCAGAAAAAAAAGGACTCACCGTTCCAGAAGCGGTAGTTTGTGGTGTCTAAAGGGTGGGTGGAAAGATAACCACAAGAACTTTTAGTTTTGATTTAGTATGGTTAGCATCTATATTAAGCTGCCGACATTTATTTTAACTTCAACGTGCAGAATACTATATTTTAATGTGTAGCTCCCATATTGAAATACATGGTGCAAAATGGACGCTTCGGCTTCTTGCTGCGTTCGACATTTGCATTTGAAAATAATTTATATAGCAAGATCTCCTGATCCTGGCAGAGACCTATAGCGTTCTTTCTAAACAAATGTGCACCACTGAAACAAACAATTTAAATTCGATACGTCAAAATTGCAATTAGAGAAAATGAAGCAAGGATATAAAAATATAAATAAATATGGAATATAAGGTTTCCAAAAAGTAGCGACGACTCACCGTTCCTGACCCGGGAGTCTCGGGTGTCTGAAACGCAAAACGAGGACACCTTTTTATTTAGTACGTGCACAGTTATTGATACAGGTGGAAAATGAACCACTTCATTCGGCATAATGAGTTCATCAACTGCGACATCTCGTTAAAACGACCCTATGTGGCGCTGCGCAGTCAAACCTCGGTTCTTGCGAACCATGCGCCTGTAGCCGCTGCCACTTTTAGAAAGGTACTACGAAAGCAAAAGTGATGGACTGATTTCTACTTCTTGTGTCTACAAAAAAAAAAAGGCATTAAATGACACGAACGTCGACATCCTATGAATTTGCCCGGACCACGGCGGCATACGATTGTTACTCAGATAAAATCTTCGTATTAAAGCATACTTTCCATGACTGAAGCAGACGGTCTCTGATGGATACACAAAAAGGCATAACGGGAAGCTATTTAGCATTTAGAGTCGCATTGAGCCCTCTAGGCGATGGCACTCAAAGGCATCAAGAATTCAAATTTGTGGGATATTGCTGTAATAGTGTAATTAAAACAGACCTAAATCAGAGGACTATTCATAGAGAAGGACAAAGTTTTAAGTCCAAGTCGCTGCTCCGCTTCTTTTACGTTGGTCGTTTCAGAAGCTCACGCAAATAAAGCTTTGGTAAGTGATGATCTTTGCAAATCCACATAACAAGCATCGCTACTATTTGCATTCAGAATAATACCCACCCGCAAGAAGCTGCTTAGTTTACCGTATTATAGAACATCGCACATATTAGCAAGAACTTGTGCTTCGTGAACTTTAGACGCTTGGCAGCATTGCTCACTTTCTTTCAATTGTGTCATTGAATTGAAGCATTATTATTTTGATGCAATGACTCAGCAACTGGTTGGAAGCGAGCTTCGCAATGGAAGCGGCACAGGAACGCTTGTCTTGCGTTTTGTTGTCGGCCTCTGCGTACGTGCGAACGAAAAAAAAAAAACCTCTGCTCGCTGATAATTAACCAAAAAAAAACTTCGATACTAAAGCTTCGATAGCGCGATTACATCCTGAGGAGCAACTCAGCGTCACCTAGAGTTCCCTGGTGCCAGAAAATACCAAATTACTTAATTCAGGAAGGTGTGGGGAATGAAAGCGAAGATAACTTCATGTAGCAGGTGGTTCACTCCTATTTAGTGGAATTTGCCAATCAGTTGCGAAGAAAGTATGTTGAGATCAAAATAACCGATAAAAAGCGTTTGTTTCATAATGTATACAAACAATTTATTATGACCTCACACAGAGTACAGACAGGTACAGTAAAACTTAGTTGAAATGATAAAAAAATCTAGCTTTACCTGAAACGTTTCAAAATACGTTTACAGGCTTTACTGATAGTTCTCGTATGTCTTATTTCATTTACTCGCATTTCCCTTGTAATTATTTAATTGTAACTGTCCTATATGCTATCCTGTACTGTTACGCCATATTCTCGAACTCAAATATTCTATTCTTTAAGAGGAGGTCCCCTTAACCTTGTGGCATAGGACGTTGTTCTATATAATCATATATCAATGTATTTCTCAACACTATGAATAAAGGATTACTTGACTGAGTGATTCATCCAATGAATAGCACTTACCGTGCCTGGTGGCATCGGCCCTGGTGACTACACATGAATGAAAACACCAGAATCATGTAAGTACTAAATCCACCATCATGAGTATATCCTTAGAAGAAAGATAAAAGCTTGTAGAATTAAACGTCATTATTTGCGAGCAGTGCCGAATACTTAACACTGAAAAGCAATAGAGTCCCGGAAACTTTCAGTCAGGAGCAACTGCGGTGGAAATACACATCTGTGTGAACGCAGCTCCAAATTTTACTCTTGATTGAATAGGTTTTGTTGTAATGACATGCCTCTGTCATCACAACAGCGCGAGTTAGATAACACCAGCGCAGACTACATACAAACAGATGCCAAGAAAACCTACAGTACAAATTTTGTACAAAATACATGCATATAAACTCCAACTGCACACGTAATGTTACAAGTAGCACTTACCGTGCCCGACGCCGTTGAACCTGGCGTCTAGAAATAAACGCACCAGAAGTATTTCTGTACTAAATCCACCATGATAAGTATAGCCTTACAAGAACAGTGATTTAAGCACAAGCATCGAACTTCTAGTAACAAACATGGAAATATATGGGCAGCAAAGATGATTGTATATTGACATATAACAGAGTCATGAAAACGTTTTTACTAAAGAACAACTTCTTGCCTTAGAATAGGTGGACGTCACGCCTGGTTTAACACCGCCCCCAATTTTACTCTAATTGGAACAGCTCTCGCTGTGATGACAAGCCCCTGTCATCGCAACAGCACAAATTAAATAACACCGACACAGGGTACAGGAAGATGCGGAGGAACCTTCAGAGCAAATTTTGTAATAAGTACTGCAGCATAAACTCGGACTGCACAAGTAAAGTTACAAGCAACGCTTGCCATGCCTGATGTCGTCGACTCTGGTTTCCAGAAATAAACATGACAGAGATATTTCATTATTAATCCACCCTGACAAATACAGCCTTAACGGAATGCTCATTTCAGTATAACATGATTTTCTTAGGATTAAAAGCAATGTTAGGTGCAGAGTAACGATGATTGTATAAAGAAGAATGGAGCCTGGAAAACTGTTTAAGCCAGAGTAGTCACTTGTCTCATAATGGATCGATAGATATGCTTGTACGAATACAGCTCCTAATTTTTACTCTTGCAATAGTTCTCGTTGTTCCTCAGGCCTACGTTACTCGTGTCAATCATTATCAAACGTAATGTGTACAGATGAAGGTGGAGGGGTGATACAAGAGCTATCGATGCGGTGAACCCAACAAAGGGCAACACCATCACATATCAAATGAAATAAAACAGCTTGATTGCCTTTATTACTGACCACAAAGATCATATTCGTATTAAAAATTATAATAGTTCTCGCGGAAATAACTACTTAGTAAACAAATGAAATAATTTCTAACGGGATTGAGGAAGTATGCAAAAAATGAAAACTTGCTTTATCGTGCCAAAAAAAAGCTACTATGGGCTTCCTGTAATGCTTCGCGTGCTTACCAGCGCAGGCACTGTATCGAAAACAATACGCCGTGATACGGGAAAGCTGTTACTCCTGCAAGATCGAGTGTCCACCACTAATTTTCCTTTCGGCGTATAGGAGCAAGGCCCACGTGGTATCATCCAAAGTTTTATGTTTTACAGTGGATACTGAGAAAATAAGGAACTTACCATGCTAGATTCCCATGGCTTAGATTGCTAAATGTGAAAAGCAAGAAAACGAGAAAATTGTCGACCAGTCCGCGGGGAAATTGTTTTGGCTGCAACATCCTGAAACATGCAGGGGCTCACCGTGCTTGGACCAGTACTTTGTGGCATCTAGGTACAAGGCAAAAAAATAAAGAGCGCTCGTTTAATTTGACTATTCACAGCTCAGTTCCATCTTTGCCAGAAAAAAACATCGCGCATAACAGACGGCACTGGTATGATGAGCAATGACTGAAAGAAGTGAATTCTACTTGCGGTAACACTAACGTAATTCTACCTTCAAAACTTCATATACGAAGAATGTTAAGGACGACTTTCCGGCTAGTTTTCTTTTATATGCGACATACAAGTGAAAGAGTCTGCCCACAATTCTGGAAGTTCTTGAAAGAGTTCGTGAAACGATTGTCATTCATGTTGTTTAGTGAAGCATCAAACCATACCGAACCGCTTGGACAATGTGAAAGCAAACGACTGGTGTTTGCGCTAGTAAAAATAACCCCTATATAAATTTTAAATGTTCATACAAAGAAAAGTTAGCTGCGCCTATACCAGCCGATCAATGTGATCAGAATGAGAAGCCAGAAAAACTGCAATTTTTTCTTGTGTATACTACTCACCTCGTATTTTGAGAAGTGTGGGAAGGCAACAATTTCGCTGGCAAATTAAAATTTCAGCCAGTTTTTTCGCTACAATAAACGCTTTCGTTAGTCGTTGCCGGCATTAAGTTGATTTTACGTGAATACAACATTATCAAAGTTCAAATAAGGATAGATGGGAGTCGTAAGTGATGGCGTTCATTGAAGTGTGCCATCCCAAAGTAAGTTCCACAAATACATTCTGAAACAGACGTTGTACAAGCCTTTCTTATTGCGGCGAATAACGCTACAGAAGCAGAAGGCATACTATTGTGCGGCTACCCAAACCCAAACCTCGTCCAAAATTGTAGATTGTCAGCGTTCACTTCAGCGGAGCCGTTCGTCGGGGTGCTATACTGCATCAGAATTTAAGATAACTTTATTAAATTTTTGAACAAGAAAGCTTTGAGTTGCTGTTATTTCTAATCGGCCTTGAGCATCAAACTCGTGAAGGAGAAGTGTTGATGTTCGTGTGACTTTTTAGTTAGCGCAGCAGGAGGCACCCACTGCTACACACGTGCAACGATCAATAGTGGTAGAACAACCAAAGCATCCGGCTGGAGTCAGCATTTTGACCGAAATACTTGATGCCGCAAGGGCGACAACTGCTTTCCAACATATCCTGCTGTCATTTGACACTACTTGTTGTTCCACGTTGATTACGTTTGTACTGCGCTCTAGCATTGTTGCGTTGCAATGACAGACAAGTCCCCCTTGTTAATATATTCGCTCCGTCGAAGCCATTTGTCATTGTTAGGTCAACAGTTCACCTGACAAAGGCAAGCTACTTTTGTTGAAACATTGGCTACGCCTATGTTTACTGCTGTTCAACCACCGTTGACAACTACTATACGTCTCCATCTCCCAGGGAAACTCTGTGAAGTACGCAACGACTTTGCAAGGTGCTGAACAATGTCTCCTACACATACTCCTGGAAGAACCTGCATGACGCCTTTGGAAAATCAGTATCCAAGCTAGAGCGTTGGTAGCCATGAGGAGACAGCATAAAGCGATACTTGCCTTGCGATAACCCAATAATTCACTCAGACTGAATGCGATGAAGTTCACTAGCAAGAATGCAGAAATGGGGGTGCCTTAATTTGTATAACGAAGGAGTAATGGAGCATCTTCTGAAGTTTGACAATGGCGAAATGCAAACACAGTTCGGGGAATTTAGAATGCACAGAAATGGAGCATCTTACCAACATTTTGTGCGAAAAGAAAATGAAATTACTGAGGAATTATTTCGAGGAAAGATACACGTTAACTAGGTGAATTTTGTTGTATAAATCGTAATGTTAACCGGATACTTACTGTGCCTGATGGCGCCGATTCCGGTGACTAAAAAAAAAAACGAAATAATACAGGAAAAAGGGCGTATTAATAACCTTCTAAGCAACCCTATTGCAAAACCCAGTATCCAGTGCCCAGTGCCATGCCTGATTATGGGCCCAGTGTCACGCGCTGGATACTGGGACGCTGGCAAGGCGCGGCATACTGGGAGGCGCTGGGCGCGGGGTACTGGGGCTAAATGCAGCTCTAGAGCGAGAAATACGTGGTGCCTGGCTATCTTATATATTTTTGCTAATACAAAAAGGAACAGAGAGCGCTGTAATGCAATAAAAAAGAAGGAAAAAAAAAGTAAAAGCAAAATTAGCCCGTAGGATTCGAACCTCCGACCTACAGATCCCAATCCCAGTATCTTACCACTAGGCCACAGCGTTTTTTTTTCTTTATTCCATTGGTATAACAGTCAACCACGTAGTGACAAATTCATAATTTTAGAACTGTTTCATGTGTAACAAGCCTTCCATACGGGGCACCCAATCGGGTACACACTTTTTCACTTTTTCCATTGCGAGAAATGAAATGAGAGACTCGCGAAAGTGCTCTATGGCAGGGCGAGCATCAACGTCTGCATGGCGAACAGCCATGCGTGACGTCCAAATACTATGCAGAGCCATTAACATAGTAATATCATATGGAAAACCATCCTCGTTATCAACCATTAGGTACCTTATTCCCTGTGCATCCAAAGGGAAATCCTTCTTTAAGGTCCTTTGCAGGACATCCCAGAAGAACACGCCATACCAGCATTCCAGGAACACGTGTTCAATCGTTTCAGGTTTCCGGACAAGAAACAGTGGTCACCCCACGGAACGAAGAACCCCTTATCAGAAAGCCAAGTCATAACTGGCAAAACGCCTGCATGTAATTTAAAGAAGAAGGTTTTCACCCCAGGACGCACAGGCATGCTTTTTACACGTTTCAGCACCTTGCGCCACTTTCCGCCCGAGAAATGAGTCCGGTACAATGGAATTGGGAGAACAATATCACATAAATCATTATACAATTTTTTACGAGACACTGCGCTTAAATATTCAATCGAGAAACGGGCCTCCAGGATGCGGCACGACTCAACAACCTCTTTAAGGTAACCCTGTAGTCCACTAGGCCACGGCGACTCGAGGTTACTGATTCATATTTTGCCATGTCAACGCGCAGACACAGTAGCAGCTTTGCACCGACGTCTCGCACAGACATGGTAGATGCGATATTGCCTTCAACTAAAACTTACGCCTCTATCAAAACGAAAAAGTTGTTGTCCGTATTGCATAGTATGCCTGGAAGTGCTGCAACACTGATTTGCTTTTGCGATTGGTATATTAACTACGAAAAAAGCCTTAAATGAACCGCCGACCCGGGATGTTGTACGGGCTGTTACTGCCGATTTTGACAGCCATTTCTTGTTCTTCGCGCAAATGAAATACAACATTTCCATAGCTCGACAATGCTTTTCAATCGACAGGTATGTTTAGCCTCATATCTCCGTCAGAGAAGCGGTCGGTTAATGCGGCTGGCAGCCTTCAGCAACAGCACACATAGGTAGCTTCATATCGGCGCTCATCGCTTGTTGTTCTGACACCGTAGACACGAAAGAATGGTCTGTTTAAAAACACCGATGGGAAAGCGGAACTACAGAGTGATTTATCCTCGTTAGACTTGTTGATTCCTCAGCCTAGACGGGCCGATAGAGTGTAGACGGACTCGGCGGGTACGGTAGGCCTAGCCTTCGGGGGAAGCAGACGATGTCGGTTTGGTTACCTGGCGAATGAGGAAATGTTTGTATTTGAGCTTCAGAATCTTTTAACTATTCTTTTTACTACACTAGGGAAAGTGGAAGCGTACGAATCGCCGCAGCTTTGGTGTCGGTGCGATAATATCAATCAGCGGCAGGCTTCCTGAGGTCCGTTCGAACGCGTCTGAACGGCTGCTGGGTTTCGTGTCGACTGTACAACACTGCGACAATTCGCAGTCATCGCTTGCGTACAAACTACTAGTAAACGAGGCGCAATCTGCGTTTGCGTAATTTCGTTCACGAATACAGCTATCCGCACAGTCAAAAGGAAAATGTACAAAGCGAAAGGGATCTGAAGTGTCGCATATGCATGGGCTAGCTCACGCACCTCTAGCTGCAACACCGCCGACACGAAACAGACATTTATGATCCCAAATTATAGCGCTACTTAGGACAGGAGTCTGTTTTTTAGACAGGAGATGCCCACGAAATTGTATCAAGCATTTAATATTCCACAGTGGCTATACTCCAGCAGTGCGGCACAAACGAAACCAGCGCAGTCTCCAGTACGATCCAGCGAACTCCAGCGACCATCAGTGTGTGTACCGCTCACACCAGTGCGCTCCAGCGTCATAGCAGTGAAACCAGCGTCTCGTCCAGCGTGACCCAGCATTTATCCAGCGATCTCACCAGTGTCGCAGTGACTCGCAGTGACTCCTAGCGTGCGCCAACGTCCCCAGTGCCAAAAAATGCGCTGGTTTCACACTGGAAGGCACTGGAAGACGCTGGTTTTTGCAATAGGAAACTGTGCAGTTTATGACGTTAGCGCTTCAACTTGCTCCTCTTGAGTTCTAAATACGTTATAGAATTCTACAAAGCATCTAGAGGAAGTTGCCAACGCGCAATGTTTTCAGATTTTTTTCTCTCTATAAATACAAATATTAGTTTTTAGCTTTCAGGCATCTCAGCCAGTTGCAAATTTGACGGATTTTGGAACGGTTCCCTCAGGAGACTACTAAATTGATAATTTTTCCACGTTGCACTCGTATTACGCGGCTGTTCTTCGCATATTTTAAGAATCCCTGTCATGTGCGCTTGAGCGAAATGTAAAGCAAAACGTAATCGACCAAGAATGTTCCCGGAATATATCTAGCAATTTCAAAGTAACGTACTGCGTAAAATAACACAAGAGAGGACAGAAAGCCAACACCAATAAGAAACTGCCAACTTTTATTGTAAGAAATGCTAGAAAACCAACTTAAAGGCATACTCGTCTCACCTGACATCCAGAAAATCCAGAATCCAGAACCTGACATCCAGACGTATCTTTCTATCTGCTCTTCTTGTATTTAGCTTTTTTTTTTCTTTAGTATCAATCAACTAGTCCGCAAATATCAATTTTTTCATTTATGGTAAAATATTTATTTTGTAAGTAAGATTATGCTGGCAAAGCGAAGAAACTTATTGTGCTGTAGACTTGGAAATTCTAGATGCTTACCGTTTCTGATCCCGTAGTTTCTGGAGTCTATCAGAAAGAATAAACATGGACGGAATTGGTTGCGCAACTATGACCTTTCGGTATTTATTCATAGAACGAGCAATGAACAGAAATTCAAGAGTGCAAAAAAGGTCTTTGGCGAGTATATGACATACGCGTTATAATATCAATAATTGCTGCTGTGATGGCATGGAAGCCGTTCAAAAATTGCCAGTCGGTATACTAGAGTGACGGGTGCAAACGGAAAAGAAGAGCCGTAAGTAAGACGGGAATAGACGCACAAATGAGTTTGGAAAATCTGCGGATTTGTAATACGTTCACGTGATGCATGGGGAGGATAATTATAGTTTAGTTTAATAAACCTTTCTGCTGCTGCGATGGATTTGTCACGACGGGAATGCCAGAGAGCAGCAAAACTGCAGCCCAAAAATATTGAGACTTTAGCATACGCTAAAGAGGATGAAGGCGAAAGCCTGCGCGGTTACGAGGCATTTCCTTAAGTTACTTTACACTCTTATTCGAATGGGCTGTTACTTCCTAATGTTTTGTCCCACCAAATTTCGAAGCGTTCGAGTGCCTTAATTCACTTAGCCTTAACACTAAAGGTCGTGGGTTGGAGTGCTAACACACCTAGGGTTAGATCTAGTAAACATAAATCCGCACGTTAGTGGCCGAATACATCGCCGTCACCGTAGCACAATTCGTTAGTGCAATGCACGCGTAATGCGGAGGTTGCGGGTTCGGCTCCCGCTGGCGACAAGTTATCTTTTCGTCAACTTTCATTTCCCTTTTCTTCATTATTTTCTACATTCTAATTTCGACTACACTTAATTTCCCCGATGTTTTCCTTGGCTTGAGTGTCTGTTGGCTTTATGTGGTAATGATTAACAAAATCGAGTCTCCCGGTTTCCCTTCTTCCTGTGGTAGATAGGTTACTTAAAACAAACCAACAATATTGTGCCACATCGCATTGTGGTGTACACCACATTACGATATGTGTGTTTTTGTGGTAAAAATTTAGGTAATAACCAATATTACTGCTTTTTAAAATTATTTTGTCCCAGGTAATAAATGCGGAGGGCAGCACGAGAGCCTTTGCAAATTGATTTATGACACTAGGTCGCCGGCATTGTGGGAGAGCCACTATTTCTGAAAAAAAAAAAATGTTGTCGCAGTTTCACCTGAAAGGCGAAGCATCAATTGCGATAGCAAATTTGTAGAAAGGCATACGGAGTGAGGATAGTAGTTTTATCAGCTGTATAAATTTCGACATGCAGCAGCACCAGCAACACGCAGAACTGTTGTCGACGCCGTCGCCGTTTTGCCCGCGTTCGCACAAAATGCGTGCGGCGTTGGTGACTGTTGCCGGAGCCTCTGATATAATAGGCACTTGGTGCCGCCGCTAAACGTCGCCTCCCTTCCCTCCCCCCCCCCCCCCCCGGCCTTTCGCGCGTCGGAAGAAGGCGCGTTTGCTCTATATATATGGTGATTGTAAAGGAGGAAACAAACGCCTACTTCTGCAGCCCTTAAGGGAGCACGGCGCAGAGAACGCGCGTTTGTTCTCCGCCGTGGGTTCACTCCCTGTGCAAGCGCGCGTCCCTCGCGCCCTTTCACGCGCACATACAGCGTTCGGCGCGCGGCGACCATTTCATCGCTATTGACGTCATACGGAACCTCACGGCGACGGCGACGCCGACGGCAGAAATCTGCTTTGGAGTGTCCACATAATTGCTATCGCAATAAAAAAAAATGATGGCGAATCTGTTTTAAAGCGCAAGTAAGAGTTCGAAATCTTGCGGCAGATTGTAAATATTCGCGGTAAAAGCAGCGCAAAAAATAACGGCAACACCGCAATACACAGGACAGACGCTGATCCTGTGTATTTCTCTGTTCTATGCTGCCGTTATTTTTTTAGCTGCTTTTACCTTGAAATCTTGAAACGTGTTGCTAGCAGACTTCAATATCGCAAGAATTGACGCTCTTGAGTTCGTAATAGAAGAGATCAAGATAGAAAATGGCTGACTTCCTAAAAAACCACTGTGTGTGCTCATGTAAGCACTTTCTGCCTGTTCAAGCAATCTACTCACGGAATTGGGATCGTATAGTCAACAACAATGGTTACCAATCCTGCTCCGCAAAAAACAACGCACTATATATCGCATAAACGTGGAAGCGTAGGCGATTTAGCGTTAAAAAATGACGTAGCGATTGAAATTTCAAAAAATGAAAGCTGACTTGCAACAGTTGAAAGACATCGCTCTTTTGTACTCTGCCTGCCTGTCATTTTTAAGTGTACATCTACACTGTGGATACCGTCAAAGGAAGCACGAATCTAGCAGCAGCGGTGAGAACATAAAAAGACTCACTGTCCGCGAGTAGAACGAGACTGGCCACTAGAAAATGGAAAGAGGGTAGAGGTTAACGATCGCCAGTCAACACTAAGTTTATGTGGTGTCGCAACAGGATAGGGTCTTGAATTTAAATCACATGGCAAAGCGAAGAAAATTAAAAGAACATTGTAAACGGTTTCACAGAAGGCGCTCATGTAAGCTAGGCGAATTTTTCTATTGTTTCTTGTAAAGCATAAGGCCGTGATAGAGACAAGGAAAACTGCTGGAGGAGTGTGTGCTAATAACAATATGTTGAAAGGAGAGTCATATGATCAAAACCTTTTTTAGTTGGTCTTTAATAATCACGAAGGAGTGTAAAAAAAAAAGAGACTTACCCTTTCCGGAGAAGTCATTCGTGACGGCTACAGGGTAGAAAGAAGGGAGAAAAAAAAATCAAACACACCTTAGTCTGGCGCATTCTATATATTCGGGAGGTCTCAATTAAATTGGGATAGGCGGCGAAAAAAAAATCACGCACCACTCCACTCCTGTGAAGGTGGATTATCAGTGAAGCAGTTTAGCGCACGACATGGAGGTGGCACAGAATTTAGATTAAAGCTATGAGTAAATTTTATTTCTCTTGAGCGGCGGCGGCTGTCATCCCGAAGAAAGACACATGCGGACACACTTTTATTTTGATCGGCGGTCATGATCGGCGGCACACATTCGCGTGGAACACTACCGCCACCTCGGGGAGCCGGAGGAAACTAGACACGCGCGACGGGACCGCCACGCCCGGAGAGCGGAAGGAAACTAGGCACGCAAGCGCTTGGAACGACGACGAAGGGAGGGCGGTGCGAGCGTGCGCATTCCCGATGCGGGTCGCATAGCGGCAAATCTTTGCGAAACCTGAGAGTCTGCTATTTGTAAAATGGTGCCTATTGACAACTAATCTACTGAAAATGCACATCCAAGTGCTGACACGTATTAGCTTTTGGATAGAAAGAAGAGATTTTGCATTAAATTGAGGAGGTGAGTTTTTGCACACGCGGATCTGTTGACGGACACGAAAAATGCATAGGATACTAGCCAGAGACAGCTTCGCTATAAAAACTGGAGCTATCGTCACTGATATTGTATTTTAGAAACATGACATACAATGTACGAAGGCAGATATGCCTCATTCCAACAGAACCCGACTGAGGAGTCGGCTGCGTGTGTTTTTTCGTACTATTTTATGTGAAAGTCTCCATATTTTATTATTTATTTTACCTGCTGCGAAATCAGCATTACTGAATATGAACGCTCGCTTATTCTACCCCTGTCTTCGACGACTTTTACGAGGAAAGAAATGAATGAACACGATTGCGATGACTAAGCCACCTCTTATAATAAGATGCACTTATTAGCCTATAACACACGATTTATTTGTGAACCAACAGAATGAAAAAAAAGGGAAAGTGTGCGTCTGAAGCCATTGCCGCTGTGCAAAGCACAAAAAATAAAAAAGCACAAGTGGAGATATTGTTTGTAATATTGACGCTCTGCCTGGGGAAGGAGGCACAAATTATTCTCCTGGCCGCTACACTTATATGTGACGCACACCAAAGAGGTCTAAAACAAATAGCCATACAGGAATGCAGTGGCA
Organism: Dermacentor silvarum; assembly: GCF_013339745.2. Classification (NCBI taxonomy): domain Eukaryota; kingdom Metazoa; phylum Arthropoda; class Arachnida; order Ixodida; family Ixodidae; genus Dermacentor; species Dermacentor silvarum. The sequence continues at coordinate 47,375,250 of NC_051164.1, read as the reverse complement.
TGCGATGAAAAAAAAAATGAAGTGACAGGCACTCCTCAAGGCAGTCTTCATTAACGTGCCTGCGGAACGTTGCCTCTAATTCGTCTACTCTTAGCGTGTGGGTCTGAATCGTTGGTTTTATTGCGATAGCATTATATGGATCATTCGAGGACGCTCGATGTTGCGCGTTCTCACGGACAGCATCGGGGCGAGAACGCGCGTGTGATGGCGAGGACAACAATAGGCCAATGGCCGTGCAAGAATGGGTCAAGCTGTGAGGAGAAACTGGGCACAGGCGATTGCATCAGCTTCGGGGGAGAGCATGGCATAAGCATTCTCAACATCATCACCAGCAGCAGCAGCATCATCATCATCGTGACTTGTTGGGTTAGCCGGTCGTGTCGTCGAACGCACTACCCTCGGAGAAGGCGGTAATGTCTGAAGAGTAGTACGAACGTTGATGCAGTGGAGAGGGCGTCGCACGGCAGAAGCAGTACTTAAATGTTGAGTCCCGGAAATGTGCGAACAACGCACTGCTCACTTGGCAGTTGTTCGGCCGGGCGTCGACGATGCGTTGTTTGGAAGAGGGAGCAGAAGAATTATACAAAGCTATTCGATGAGCTAGAGCAGAAATTGTCTGTGTGAGAGGGAGAGAGAGAGAGAGGATCATCAATATGAGATTAGGGATCTGTTTAGAGACATCAAAATCAATCAACGAGCAAAGCATATTCATGTTTCGCGTATGCCACAAATGTACGCAATGAGGGGTTCGTGAAAGCGACAGCAGCCACGCCTGCAACGCGCGATACATTGTGGTTTCGCACAAAAGCAAACGGTAGTTAACGTGTTACTCTGTATACTGCACGCAGGAAAACATTGTCATTCGAATGATGGAGGGTCTATCACAATTGAGTGTACCACAGTGTTTTTCACGGTAAATTTCAGGGTCATTCAATGGCAATCTATGGTTGGAGATAATCAGTTGATAGAATTTTCGCCGACCAGGCGTCCGCTGTTGCAGGCTTCCGCAGCGTTCGGTTAAGCGATAACAATGCCACTTTCAAGATGGTAACCTGCACTGTGTAGATATATGTGTTGGCCACTGTGGCGCGCGCATCGTCACTACGGAATGCGTAGGCATGCATCTTTTTGCGAGATTTAGTCGCCGCTGTAACGGCTGTCCACGTTTAGTGCCTGTGTTTGTGCTGCCCTAATGTCCGCGCCGTCTTTTGCATCTGATCTTGGCAGTGCGAGCTGGATGGTGGAGAGTGTGCTGCTTGCTCAGCTCCGTCTTACAGGTAAGTAAACTTTCTTTTTTTTTAATTGCGAGAGACTAATGGGAAAGCACCGCGCCCCTTTGTCGGGCAAGCCTGTCGACGCATCGTCGGCTTGCGCCGCTGTTTACGTACGCTTACAGTTCTTAGGCTGTTGCCAGTCGCACCACGGGCAATCAAACGGTGGCAGCAACATTTTTTTTTTTTTGAAATCAATGGTGGGTGCTGTTATATCCCCAGTTTCGGTTTCGTAATGGTTGTGACCGCTGCCGTCACGCCGTGCCCAACGTTGTAAGTGTAGCTTGCCATGACCTCTTTCCCCTCTAGAATTAAGCGGCAGTCTTTGTTTGGTCTCCAACCGAAGAAGTCGCACTTGTCTTTTGTGGCGCTTTGCGCCACGGCCGTTAGGCCTCTTACGCCGTAGCCCCCTCGTCCGGCCGTCCCGTCGAGACACTACAACATGTGCTACGGCTGTATTCGTGTGCAAAATAATGATGACACCGTAGAAAGAGCGGTTAACTACTATCTGTCATGCGGGTACGTCTGCTATGACACACAATAGAAGAGATGCTCAAAGAAATAAAAACGTAAATGAACTAAGAATGCTTCTTGATGGCAGGAGAAATTCTTGGGCAGGAGAAGGCTTGCGCGAGAACTACTTGCGGAAGCACGATACCTCTAGTGGCGCGGCCTGATCATCTACAATTTCGAACTAAGTACCAGTGTGCTTCAGTTAAGTGTACAACCGGTACAGTTGAAAGACAAGAAACACGACACTGACAACCTTTACGTTTCCTTACATTTTCGTTATTCATATACCGGGTGTTTCAGCGAACACTTTCAAAATTTTTGCAAGGTTGCCTGTGGCAGATATCACAATTAGTTCATGAGCTGGTCTACTCGAAGAGGCTTGCATTACTTGCACAAAAATTGAAATGTATAATCGACTCATTACCAAAAGTTCACTAATTAAGTTTTTACTAATTATCTCACGGATATTTCCATTAACAAATTCTAGCCGTGGTGTTCGCAATGCAGATGCACTTGGAACGAATTCTCAGGATTCGCCTTGCCTTCTCAGGATCGCCGTGCGAACTCCACGGCAAGAATTTGTAACTTGCAATATGGGCCATAAGGTAATTATGTTAAAATGTAATTAGTGATTTTTTGGTAATTATTCGAATATACATTTCAATTTTTTGTGCCATTTATGTCGGCCTCTTCAAGTAGACCAGCTCATGAACTATAATTGTGCAATCTGCCACAGGCAAGCTTCAAACATTTTTGAAAGTGTTCGCTAAAACACCCTGTATAACTTTTGTTATAGTTTCAGCAGTGACGCTTTTACATTATAGTGCACAAACAGGTGAATTGCACCTAAAGAAGAGATAATATATAGACCCTTTTGGAGGAGCAGTTTCCTCTAGAGAAACGGGATGGCGCTTTCGGGGAGCACCGCGAAAAAAAAAAGATAAAGAAAAAGAGATTATGGAGATGTATTACGAAAATGCTAGAATGAAAAACATGTACAGTACACCTGTATAAATAAAGCAGGCTAGGTGACGATTTGTCACCGCCCGGTTTCAAAGGGGGTGCCATTAAATAACCATCATCCATTATCGCACGTTGCCTCAGCGAAAGTGCAGGAATACGAAACCATTACCACTTCGGCCCTGCTTCTCTGCGATCAGCTGTGGGAAATGCAGGTGGGTGTTCGCTAACACACTTTGCTCCAGTCATGCTTAAAAAATGTGAAACAGCACAGGGAAGACGCGTGCAGTAGTTGGCTGCAAAAATAGTAACCCGCATATTAAGGAAGGGAATGAATCTTTATGTCTAAGTTCAGGGTCCACTGCTACGTTAGGACTGCCTGTGATGCGGCCCTTCGCGATGCACGGCTTTCCCCGAAGAATAAAAAAAGGAAAAACTCACTCATCAGCCAGCATTATATAGTTAACCTTCAAGGAGATGACTTCGCCGGGAACGTCGACAACAGTGAGTGCCGCTCGTTACACAGCTACAAAGGGAGTGGCGCCGATTCCTGGCACAGTAAGCTTCTGGCATCAGTATTTACACACATCCACCCGAGTGAAACACAACCTTACGCCCAATTTTAATGCGCCGAAGCATGAGTCACGGCGACTACGCCAACAACACACGAATGTTCGAAGCTGAAACTTCCGTGACGGTCCACAGCGTAAGCGAGTGACTAGTGGTAATACATCCCTGCTAAAAGCTCTTACAAGGTAGCGAATATCTACATTACAAGCCTGAACAGCAAGAACAAATCTATCGCAACTGAGCACACCCGCGAACGATCAGGCAGAAAATAAGCAATCATTTAATGACCGCAAAGGGAACCTTTACGGAGTGAGAAACGTGACAAGGCGCTGTTTCAAAGTATTTTCCAAATAAGGAACCACAAGCAAAACACACTGATCAATAGATTTTTAGCCCCGCTGTTAGTAGAAACATCGTATACGCTGTTAGCGCCATTCGGACAAGGCGTAATGAGCTCCGAAACCTCTTACATGTCCTCCGAAGCTGTGGCCAAAGCTTGGTGCCATCCCCTCATTTACCGTCTACGATAATTTCCGAACCAGATGTTTGCTGAGCCTCACATTGCGTCACGCACGTTCATTGTGAACACGAACTCAATGGAGGCAGCTGAGGCAAGCAATGGGCGCGTCACCACCGATATCAGAAATGGCAGCGCCTACGGGATCGCCGTGACAAGTGTCCTATAGACGAAATACATTGTTGAAATATATGTAACTGTGGGAATATATATGACATAGCAACAATCTCAAGCGAACCGTTCAAGCGCGTGAGATATGCTAGCTAAATTGCGGCGGGCCAGTACCTGTTACTTTTTCTCTGATCACAAAGCCCGCTTTGATGTTCAGATGGACTCGTACAATGAGAAACACCGTGACTGTGTGAAAGGTCTGCGAGGTTATTATTGCGATATCAATTGTATGGGGGAGGGGGTGGGGCGGGGGCAATCTAAGCGCATTTCTGCCGTCGCCGGCGTCGTCGCGGTGAGGTGCCGCATGGAGTCCAAGGGCGATAACGCCGCGCGCCCGAAGCTTTATGGGCGAGTCGAAGCGTGCGCAGGCAGCCGCCGATCGCGTCGCAATCTCGCCCGCGCGACCGAGAGGAAAACGGGCAGTCGACGCGCCGTCTTCCGTTGCGCGCGAGGCACGCAGTGTTGCGAGGCATCGGGGGAAGGGGAGAGAGGGGTTGGGGGCGGCATTCTACTCCGGCTGCAACTGCGTATGTGGTGGCTGCGCGCGGTCACGCGGCCGTATCCTGAAAGCGATCTGCCTCGGGGGCAGAGTCTATATAGGTGCGTCGGCGACTCGTAGCTTTGTGCGTGCTGTGTGTTCTCGGCGCTAGGTTTGCGTTGAAGCGACAGATAACAGCACGGAGGTCACTTCGCACGCTGCTGCTTCCGCGTTTTCTCGCGCCAGTATTATGGCAGCGAGTGTCCACGCTGCGAATGGCCACTGAAAACAACAAAACGATAGAGAAGCTACATCCCTCCTATATATATGATAGCACTGCTGTTCATGCAAGAGGAAAAGAGTGACTTATTATTGGTTAGCGATACCCATGACATGAATAGAGAGAGTAGAATTGAGTTGAACTTACAGCACCAGAGCGTGTTGGTTTGGCTTGCTTAATACAACGGAGGGAAAAGTGGTGGACAATATACCTTGCGTTTTGCTCTATGGAATAAAGCATGGCTTCGAATTCACTTTTGAACCTCATTACAAATTACGAGAACTTCAACTGGGACAACTGCGGGAACAGAAACAGCAGGACAGCAAGAACTTACTGTGACTGGTTCAGTAGTTTCTCGCCACTACAGTCAAGAATACAATAGAGCTAGCATCCTTACTCCGGTTTATACTATCGTCTATCAGTTCGCATTAGTGGAACAGCTGACTAAAATATTCATTCGTGGTAACCGAGCATATAACGGTGATAATGGAATGGGATAAAACTTACTGCTTCATGAGCGGTTGGTTTTGGTTTATGAATTCACCAAAAACCAGTATGTTGAAAGCTAAGAATTGGAATTTTTACACAAAGGAAACATATTTTTCTATTCTAATGACTTCCCCCTCTTATAACAAATGCTGGTGGTGGTCGTGGTGGTGATGTCGAAGCAGGCGGGGTTAGCCTGGCATACATAGCCGGCAATTGTTCCGCCTGATCCTCCTTCGAGTTAAGATCAGGGGTGTGTCACCAAGTGTCTATGAGCCCCGTGTCTCGCAGGAAGGCCAGCAGCAGTCGTTGCGCGCTCTTCCTGGTTGTCGCAGGTCCTCCGGGAAAAACGACGTCTTCATAGGTCCTGTGCGTAAGACCGCTCTTTTGTAGGCTGTCGATCATCGCTTTTCTTTCTTTGTCAAACTGCGGGGATATCCAAATGTAATGTTCGATGCCACCAATGTCACCACAGAAAGCACAGAATGGGGAAGCGCGAAGCCCAGTCTTGAATAACCAAGCTGTGGTGTACGGGGAGTCGGTCCTGATGCGGTATAAAAGCGTCGCTTCTTCGCGTTGCTTATAACAAACTTCGAGATTGTCCAATGCGCTATGATGGTGAGAAAAAGCTGCATTTCATAGTCAGCAACTGACCGCGCTTGGTCTTCATCTTCATCTTCATGGTATAGGAACAGCCTGATTTATTACTCATTAGTGATATCCAAGACATAGAATACAGCGAGTGGAATTGAGTAAAACTTACAGCGTCAGAGCCTGTTAGTTTGGTTTACTGAATACAATGGAATGTCCTCGCTTTGAATTCACTTCTGAACCTCATTACAAATTACTAGAACTTCAACTGGGACAGTTGCAGGAATAAACTCTATGTGTTCGAGGAACTTACCGCGACTGGCTCAGTAGTTTCTGACCACTAGAAACAAAGAAACCAATGCAGCCAGCATTATGCCTCCGATTTACATTAGTGTCTGTCATCTCGTATTACTGGACCAGTCTATCTCAAAATTCATTAGCCGAAACTCAGGTACCCATTAGTAATAGTGGAATGGGATGAAACTTACTGCACCAGGAGCGGTTGGTTTCCATCCCTGAATCCACCGAAAGACAAATTGATGGAAGACAAAGGATTGTGGATTTTACGCAAAGGAAACCTATTTCCGTATTCAGTTTTTAGAAAGTTCGAGATTGTCCATTGCGGTACGATGTGGAAAAACATGGGCTGTGGCTTAACTGAGTTATGCCGGGGTGTGCGTAGCGAGAGGTAAGATTAATCTTATTGTTTAGCTTGGTTCTCTCTATGGCTAAGTCTTTATCGTTTAGCTCCGTACGTCTGAGTGTTTATTTTGGTTGTTACCTCTCGTTAAGTTATGGTTAGATTAAAGACTAGACATCTTTAAAGTGTAACGCATTTATTTTGAAAGTCTTCATCTTGTTTCTCAATTGCCACAAAGACGGCGCGATGGTCGGTGAGGCGGGAGGATAAAGGGTTGTCGTCCAGTGACTTGAACACGTTTCGGGATCTATCCTCATCTGAAGCGCCCAGGCGAGCTATCCCCTCGCCTGGGCGCTTCGTACTTACGACACTTCTCGAGGTGTGCGGCTCGTTCCTCCTCCGTCTCCTCGTCTCGCTGCCTCCTCTTGGTATCGTTCCGACGACGAAGCCTGGCTTCTTTCAGTCTCTCCGACTCGCTTTCCATATCTGCCGACGAATCCCACCGAGCCGCCCCTTCTATATATACGATGCAACGCCGGCTGTTGTTGCAACGCGGTTTCACCGGCTCCTCCTCTGACGTCATGCCAGATGGTGCGGCTAGCCGCGCTGTCAGCTGCGGTGGTGGCTAGACAACGGCTCAGCTCGCGGTGCGGCCACCGGGCACAGCGAAACGGCGAGAATACGGTAAACGTAGCTCTTGCTACAAAAAGCTCCATTTCATGGTCAGCCACTCTCCGCGCTTGGTTTGGTAGATTGTGGTCACTGTAAACAACAAACCGATAGAGGCAGCTTTAATTCTTCCTATATATATTGTCACGAGCAATGTCAAATACAAAGACGATGTAGCGGGGCTGGATTACGCAGTCATCGCAGCCCGCGCCCACGGCTCCGGCAACCATGGTCCTTTCGCATCCCCTCGACCCCGGCACGTTTTGCGGCACGGACAAAAATGACGTCGACGATTGGCTCCTATTGTACGATCGCGTCAGCAAGCACCACTGGTGGGATGAGACCCTAATGCTCGCCAACGACACAGGTCGCGCGTGGTTTAACACGCACGAAGAACTCACAAGTTGGGACGTATGCAAAGAGTAGATGCTGGAATTGTTTGGCTGATCGGTCGCACGACAAATGACAGCCCGGCACGAGCTGGCGGCCAGAGCTCAGACGTCCACGAAATTGTACGTCGCCTACATTCAAGACGTGCTAGCCTTGTACCGCACAATTGAAAAAGACAAGCCAGAGGCGGACAAGGTTGGCCACGTGTTGAAAGGCATAGCTGACGATGTCTTCAACATACACGTGTGTAAGCACTGTAGCCGGCCGGTTGACTCCATCATAACAGCGGTTGAGCAAGAAAAAAGCAGGCGGATTACTCAACGCTTTGTCAGACTCCCGAACACAGCTGCGACCTTCTCGTGCGAATATCCCGTTACGCCCCCTCCGTTCTTGACGCCTAACAACTTGGCCAGGATTGTTCGCCACGAGCTCGAAGCCATGGCTCCAGCCGCTTATCAGGCACCTGCTCACGACCAATTGGCGACAATATCCCTCATTCAGGCCATCGTCCGTCAAGAGGTTGCAAATATGGGCGTCCTATTTCCGCAAACCACCCGTCACGCACCTCTGCCCATGTGCGCTTCCGGTCCTCACACTAAACACCACACCGCCTCAATTGTTGCTGCTGCCGCTTCCACTCCCCGGTTCACACCCCGCTACCGTAACCCATTTGAGTGGAGGGCACCAGACGATCGACCAATGTGTCGCGAAGATGTATACCTCTCGTTGATCGGAAAATTCCGTGGCGTAAACACAAAACGTCATACCTCATACCAGCTGTTTGATAGCTTCGCCGAGCTGGGGGAGAGAGAGCTGAGAGAGAGTGAAATCAGAGTACAAAATAGCATCGCGCAGCATAGCGGATACGAGGTGGAGAGGAGGTGTGAGGCATGTGGTAGTGGGACGCGTAGAGCTGCTGCCGACGCCGATCGCGTTTCCCCGCGTATACGCCGAACGCGCTTGGTATCCGTAACTGCAGCCGATGCCTCTGGAGGCGACTCGGCCGGTTTTGACCAGAGAACTGGACACTAGTTGCTTCCGAAAGACTGAAGCAAGAACTAGGGAAGCTGAAACCAAGCGTCGTAGAGGAGAACATCCCGACTTTAGATTGAGGGAAGCCGAGAGTTCGCATAAGCGAAGAAATGAAGATCCGGAAGCTTGTGAACGTGGCCGGTAGAATTAATCGCGATACTACGCAAAACGTCGCGAAGTAACCCTGAGCGCCAGGAAATGAAATGGGTGGTTTGCCGCTACTTTACTAGGCTTTCCCCAGCGCCGCTGGTCTGCGGTGTTTGCGGTAGCAGAGCCACGCATAATTTTATGCAACGCAGCGTTGGTCGGAAAACGCCTGGTTCACAATTGACGGCAAACGGCATATCTTACTTTGCTATCAGGTGTAGAGCATATATATATATATATATATATATATATATATATATATATATTATACTTAGTGACGTCCCAGGCTATCATATCTACAAGGAAGACCCGCCTGGCAACTCATTCAGTTCATTCTAAGACTGCAATGGGTAGACCACGGGAATGAAAAACACCGGGAGAACAGCGTGAATACAATGCTCGACCATGTGTGGCGTTTGACCAAGCTTCGCTGGGAATTCACGGTCGCAGGGTGGGGGTGGCGGCCAATTTTTTCTTGCTCTCACGTCGGGTGCATTTCACGCCACTGCCACAATCGTCGGTATTACCGACCACGCTTCCCTGGTGACCGCCACCAAGATCGTGGCCCGTATTCTAGCACATCTCTTCTCGACGATCACCTTCCGGCCCGTGCACCTCACCGTATATCTTCGCGCTCAGAATCGATCCGCGCCGATATTGCCGCACAAGGACACTGGTCTAGCCGATCGCCGTCACCTCACGGTCGCCAGTCGTGCTCCCCTCAACGCCGTCGACCTCCCTCGCCGGCTTACTCTGACACTACCTGTGAAACTAGCTAGTGCAGCTCTGGGAGGTGAGGCTGCACTGACGACAAGGACCGCAAAACCTCTATTGACCCCTACTTGAAGACGTAATTTGCTTGGTGCTCTCGTCGACAGTGTGACCGTTACTGCTCTCATTGATCCTGGGGCCCAGATACCTGTTATGAGTTCTACGCTCCGATGCCGTCTACGAAAAGTGCTGACACCTGGCGTCTCTCGTACTGTGCGAGTAGCTGACGGCACCCGCACACCGGTTCTTATGTGCACTGCCCGCGTTACTGTTGCCGGTCACAAAACTTCAGTTCTCTTTGCTGTTCTCGACGCTTGCCCACATGTCATTCTTGGTAATGACTTCTTGGCCGCCGACTCTGCCCTCATCGATTGTTGTACTGTCATTTTGCGGCTCGAACTGCCATTGTGTCCTGATGACGCCGCATCAAGTAACACTCGCCCACGTTCTGTGAAGTTTCTACGACTACCCGTTCAAGCTGCTACCTATGTCCTGTGGGAAAAACGCCTCGGTCTCGCGGTCCACGGCCACAGCTCCAGTCGCGGCCGGCCACGCTCAAGAGCGCCCAGTCGTAGCTCGCGCGTTCTTCGTACCACTGCTCGCGCGTCCGTCCTCATATTTGTCCACTATTCACGTCAGCGTTCCCACACTGCCCCTCCCTCTGCGAGGGCGTTGACGGCACTGGCCCACGGTGGTAGAACCCGGCGGCACGGACGTCGAGAGATGCCGAGACGCCATGGGCGACGACGCTACGCGCTCGCTGAGCACGGCCACGATCACAACAAAAAGTTGTCGCAGTTTCACCTGAAAGGCGAAGCATCAATTGCGATAGCAAATTTGTAGAGAGCTATACGGAGTAATCTTACACGCCTGCCACAACGAGCCGACCGCTGGGCACTTGGGCTACACTCGCACATTGGCACGGACCCAACATACGAACCGCCGGAGGTCAGTTGATGACACCTGTTGGGAAATGTACAGCCCGACTCTTAATCGCCGGTTCAACCTTTGTCGCCACCCTCGTCATTCTTTCTGAGTGTTGCAAGGAACTTATATTGGGGATGGATTTCCTGCGTGAGTATGGTGCCGTGATTAACATCCGCGACAGAAGCGTCACCTTTGCAACGAACTCGGATAATGTCACGCATGAGGAGCATCCACAACGTCGCTTACGTATAGCTGCAGACGACGTGATACTTTTGCCGCGGAGTTGCTCTCTCGTACCCGTGCACTGTGACAGCTTGCAGAATGGGACTGGAGTCGCTGAACACATCAATGCGCTAGCACTGAATTGCGGCGTATCCATTGCCAGAGCACTTATTAATGTAATCGACGGCAGCGCGGAACTCTTGCTGACGAATTTTAGTAAGGAGCGTCGACACATCGTGAGAGGCACTGCTGTCGCTTATTTCGAAGAAGTAATACCGACAGAAGACTGCCACTTAGCGCAGGAGACGACATCTACGATCCCCACAGCTGCGCCTATTGTAGACGTTAGTTCGACGTTAACGGCCGTTGAGCGAGACCGTCTTCTTGAGCTCATCAACCAGTACCAAGGCTGTTTCTCATCTGCGTCCAAAGTTGGTCAAACGCCACTTACCAAACATCGCATCATTACTGATGTCGATGCCCGACCTATTCGACAAAACCCTTATCGCGTGTCCCCAAAGGAACGCGAGGCAATCCAAAGACAAGTGAAGACGATGCTGGAAGATGGCGTTATTCGACCATCTAATAGTCCTTGGGCGTCACCTGTAGTTTTAGTGAAAAAGAAGGACGGTAGCCTGCGCTTCTGCGTAGACTATCGGAATCTCAATCAGGTCACAAAGAAGGACGTTTACCCACTGCCACGTATTGATGATTCCTTGGACAGGTTGCGAAACGCGTGCTACTTTTCCTCAATGGACTTGAAAAGCGGTTATTGGCAGATCGAAGTGGATGAGAGAGACCGTGAGAAAACCGCCTTTGTGACGCCTGACGGACTTTATGAATTTCAGGTACTCCCCTTCGGTTTGTGTTCAGCGCCAGCCACATTTCAGCGTCTAATGGACACTGTGCTCTCTGGACTTAAATGGCAAACATGCCTGGTGTACCTGGATGACGTGATTGTCTTTTCGGCAACGTTCGACGAACACCTACGAAGGCTGAAAACTGTTTTTGAAGCAATACGATCTGCCGGTCTCACGTTAAAGCCTGAAAAGTGCCATTTTGCTTTTCAAGAGCTCCAGTTCCTCGGTCACGTCGTCAGTAACCAAGGAGTCCGACCTGATCCGGATAAAATTGCTGCCGTCGCTAATTTCCCGACCCCATCCGACAAAAAGGCCGTGCGACGTTTTCTGGGACTATGTGCATATTACCGGCGATTTATTGCGAATTTCTCACGCATCGCGTGGCCATTAACACAGCTCACCAGAGAAGATATACCTTTCACTTGGGGCGAAGACCAGCAGCGGGCATTTCACGAGCTCCGGCAACGTATGCAAGCGCCTCCCGTGCTTGCACACTTCGATGAAGACGCCCCGACGATATTGCACACAGACGCTAGTAATGTCGGTCTAGGGGCGGTGCTCGTACAATGGCAGGACGACAGCGAAAAGGTGATTGCTTACGCCAGCAGGACACTGTCCCGAGCGGAGGCTAACTACTCCACCACTGAAAAAGAATGCCTCGCAATGGTATGGGCAGTTCTGAAATTTCGTCCGTATTTGTACGGTCGGTCTTTCACCGTTATTAGCGATCACCATTCGCTCTGCTGGCTCATTAATTTGAAAGATCCTTCCGGCCGGCTCGCACGTTGGAGTCTTCGACTCCAAGAGTTCGACTTTACTGTCGCATACAAGTCAGGAAAACGGCACGCAGACGCCGACTGCCTTTCTCGGTCTCCTGTTGAGACGGCAGCACAAGACGATGACGACACAATCTTTCTGGGACTCGTGGACACTGCCGATCTTTCACGCCAGCAACGGGATGACATTGAATTGCTGCCGCTGATTGATTACCTGGCAGGACGAACCAACAGCGTGCCGAGGCTATTTACAAGAGGGCTGGCGTCATACTGCTTGCGCCGCAGCGTACTCTACAAGAAGAACTTCTCTCCTAGCGGCAGCAACTACTTACTCGTTGTTCCCTCATCGCTTCGACGTGAAATCTTACACGCCTGCGACAACGAGCCGACCGCTGGGCACTTGGGCTACACTCGCACATTGGCACGGATTCGGCAGAATTACTACTGGCCGAGACTTGCTGCAGTCGTTAAGCATTATGTTCAGACATGTCTGGATTGCCAGCGCCGCAAACCGCCTTCCGTCAAGCCAGCCGGCCTTCTGCACCCTGTTCAAGTACCTGCCACACCATTTGCACAAGTAGGCATGGATTTTCTGGGCCCCTTCCCAATGTCTACTACCGGCAACAGGTGGATAATCGTCGCCACGGATTATCTCACTAGATATGCCGAGACAAGTGCTCTGCGACGGGGAACAGCAGATGAAGCGGCGCATTTTTTTCTTCAATCCATCGTTTTAAGACATGGCGCTCCGGCAGTAGTCATCACGGACAGAGGTACTGCGTTCATGGCCAAGTTTTTGGACATCGTTCTACGTTTAAGTGGTACCGCCCACCGGAAGACCACGGCCTATCACCCTCAAACAAACGGGCTGACAGAACGACTCAACAGGACACTGGCTGACATGATAAGCATGTACGTCGATGTAGAGCACAAGAACTGGGACGAGGTTTTACCCTATGTCACCTTCGCGTACAATACGGCTCGTCAAGAGACCACTCACCAGACACCCTTCAGCCTCGTGTACGGCCGTGAGGTTACGACAACATTAGACGCAATGCTCCCTCATGAATTTGATGACAACGAGACGGGTGCTGAAGAGATCACACAGCGAGCAGAAGCAGCTAGGCAGCTTGCGCGTTGGCGAATCCACGAACAACAGGAATGTGACGCCAGACGCTACAATCTTCGGCACAGACCCGTAACATACAACATCGGCGACAAAGTGTGGGTCTGGACACCTATTCGTCGGCGTGGGCTCTCTGAAAAGCTCCTGCGCAGATACTTCGGGCCCTACATAGTTCTTCGACGCATCAGTGACGTCACCTACGAAGTCGTTCCGGATGGCTCTCACTGTTAAAAGCGCCGACGGCATTAACCCGAAGTCGTTCACGTGCTTCGTATGAAGCCGTACTATGAAGACTGACAAGACTGCGCAGTTTCTTTTTCTTTATCGCAGTTTGCCAAGCCTCTGTCATCGGGACGATGATTTCTTTTCTATGGGGGGAGCCAATGGAACAACTATACTGCCGCGGGTATGTGCCAGTGGGGACAAGGTTGAAGCAGCGCGGGCTTTTAGGTTAAGCGTGGAGACGAAGAAGACGTTGTTGGTTTTTCTTTGCGACTGATAAAGTGTCTTTGTTGGTGCTGCTCCGCGTCCTCGTCGATCCCACGTCGTTACAATATTAGCTTTATCAGTTGTATAAACTTGGACATGCAGCAGCACCGGCAACACGCAGAACGGTTGTCGACGCCGTCGGCGTTTTGCCCGCGTTCGCTCAAAATGCGTGCGGCGTTGGTGACTGTTGCCGGAGCCTCTGATAAGGCACTTGGTGCCGCAGCTAAACGTCGCCTCCCTTCCCTTCCCTCCCCCCCCTCCCCCACGGCCTCTCGCGCGTCGAAAGAAGGCGCGTTTGCTCCACATATATGGTGATTGTAAAGGAGGAAAGAGACGCCTACTTCTGCAGCCCTTAAGGGAGCATGGCGCAGAACGCGCGTTTGTTCTCCACTGTGCGTTCACTCCCCGTGAAAGCGCGCGCCCCTCTCGCCCTTTCACTCGCACATACAGCATTCGGCGCACGGCGACGATTTCATCTCCAATGACGTCATACGGAACTTCACGGCGACGGCGACGACGACGGCGACGCCGACGGCAGAAATCTGCTTTTGAGTGTCCATATAATTGCTATCGCAATAAAAACACAACAGCCCTAGGTGGTCGAACCCGGCGGCATGGACGACGAGAGATGCCGAGTCGCCATGGGCGACGACGCTACGCAGTCGCTGAGCATGGTCACGATCACAACAAAGACAAACACACACACATCGCAGCTCCGCGTTGCAAAATCACTCGCTCACTCCGCCACGTCGTCACAGCGAGCACACCGCAAGGCACAAAATGAGGAGAAGCGACGAGTCAGCGGCAGGTGGTGTAGTTGGTCGTGAGCACAACGGGTGCAAGCATTCGCTAGCGCCATTCGTTCCTCCATGGATAGCGCTTTTCCCCGCAGCGGCGTTGCGAGGGCGTTGACGGCACTGGCCCACGGTGACTGGCAGAGACGGCATAGCACTCCTATCGGCGGGCGAACCTTGGAGACTGGTAATGCACCGAACGAGGATCGGCGGAGCCGTCGAAGGCGAGTCACCGAGGTCTTCGAGAAACCCGCAGGCCCTAAACCTGACTGGCTTCCATGAAGGACTCCTCGGGAAGATTGAGCTGACCAGGTGGTGGAGCTTCGGAGTTGCGGTCTTGCAGGAACTTAAGGCCCTAAACCATGTTAAGGTCTTTCAGGATCCGAAAGGCCCTTAACCGTCCCCTGGGCACACCTGGTCTAGTTTTCTTCTCCTACCTCGTTCTGACGAGTGCACACAGCAGATCGTCGGAAGGAGCCGCCGGCCGTTCAATGCCTTGCCACCGGAGACCACACCGCGCCGCAGCAGAGAACCACAGAACCACGCACCGAGGGACGGGGCCGCTCTTGAGGTGGTGTTAGCGCGATTGCGCGCATAATGTCACCTGCACTGGCGATGTCCTTCTCGAACGGCGGCGCAGGGAGCTGCAGCAGCGCGTAGAAGACCACGCCACCACCAGTACCCACGCCAGGCGCGACGATGGCGACGGAGAAGGAACCGGCGGAATCGCACGTCATCGAACGCCAGAGGTGCAGCTCGCACCACGGAAATGGTCACGCGCCATGGCCTGGTAGGAGTCGCTCTAGCCGAGGAACGGGTACTTCCAGTCTTCTCCACGGCCATGGTTCGTCCCGGAACGCAGCCGGGGCCCTACGTTACGGGCGCCAATGTGGAAAAAACACCTCGGTCCCGCAGTCCACGGCCACAGCTCCAGTCCCGGTCGGCCGCGCCCAAGGGCGCCCAGCCGCAGCTTGCGCGTTCCTCGCACCACTGCTCGCACGTCCGTCCCCTTCTTTGTCCACAGTTGGCTCCTATCCACTATTCACGTCAGCGTTCCCACAGTCCTTATGTCACCGTTTCTCCCAGTCCCTGCAGGTGACTATGTGGTCGTTCTCTTCACAAATCTGATCCTCTGGCACAACGTCGCACTTTCTTATACCGTAGCGGTTTTTGCCAATTACAGAACGTTGCTTTCAGTCCTCAAATTTTCTACTTCGACCCATAGTCTTCCTCAAGGAATTTCACTAGCCGAACAGTCACCTCGGGAATAATGTACTGCTTCAGTATTCGCTGCTGACGCCGAGACCGTGACCCAACCTGTCATACCGGCGCCAACCAAGGCACTTCTGGACAAAATGATATCCTCCGACCTCTTACATTCGCAAAGTTAAGCACTCCGTGGTATCCTATTTTCTTACCTTGACGTTCTTGATGTTGACAACAGTCCACTAGGCCATACACATGTCGTGCCCCACCGCATCGACACTAGAGACGCCAGCCCCCTTCACAAGCACCCTTACCGAGTGTCTCGCTCTGAGCGCCAAGTCATCCAAAGGGAGGTAGAGAAAATGCTAGATAAGATGTGATAGAGCCTTTTTCTGGCCCTTGGGCATCATCTGTAGTGCTTGTGAAGAAGAACAACAGCTGGCGGTTTTGCATCGATTATCGCCATCTCAATCGGGTAATGAAGAAGGATGTGTATCCTCTCCAACGAATTGATGATGCGCTCGACTGCCTCCATGGTGCCAAATATTTCTCGTTGCTAGATCTCCGCTCGGGATACTGGCAAATTGCCGTCGATGACCGCGACCGCGAGAAGACCGCCTTCATCACACCCGACGTCCTCTACCAATTTAGGGTCATGCATTTGGATTGTATAATGCCCCTGCAACTTTTGAACGCATGATGGATGCTCTCCTACGCGGTCATAAATGGTCGACCTGTCTTTGTTATCTGGACGATGTCATCGTTTTCTCGCCCAGCTTTGACATCCGCCTCCCTCGTCTGTCGGCCATTCTCGACATTCTCGGTCGGGCTGGCCTCCAGCTCAATTCATCTAAGTGCACCTTTGGGCACCGCCAGATCAAATTACTTGGACACCTAGTCGACGCTACTGGTGTCCAACCGGTCCCTTACAAAGTGCGTGCTGTCCGCGAGTTCCCGGTTCCACGGTCTACGCAGGAAATACGCAGCTGTCTTGGTCTCTGCTCCTACTTTCGCCACTTTGTTCTCAACTTCGTGGACATTGTTTGATCCCTCGTGAACCTACTCAAAAAGGGTGCGACCTTTTTTTCGGGTGCGGAACAAGTGACTTCCTGCCCTCACTTCACCGCCTGTGCTGGCTTATTTTGACCCAGCTGCTAGAACAGAGCCTCGCACCAACGCAAGCGGCCATGACATTGGCGCTATCCTGGTCAAAACACCGAACGGAAGCAACCGTGTGATAGCGTATGCTAGTCGTCTCATGTCGCAGTCGGAAAAGAATTACACCATTACTGAGCGGCAGTGCCTAGCTCTCGTCCGTGCTGTCGTGAAATTCCGTCCGTACCTATATGGACGGTCGTTCGTGGTCCTAACAGACCATAATGCGCTCTGCTGGCTCACAACACTTAAAGGCCCCACAGGGAGGCTCTGCCGTTGGGCATTACGATTACAGGATTACGCGCTCGCGGTAGTGCACAAATCTGTCAAGTTACACAATGACGCCGACTGCCTATTCCGCCACCCCGTTGAACCATGCAACTCCACTGAAACAGACCCTGACACCTACGTCTTAGCAATAACAAACTTCATCCACGTGGCCGATGAACGACGTAAGAGATCCATCGTTGCTCTCTCTTATTGACCGTCTGCAATCCGGCACCCTCGACCCTTCACTCAACATTGTCTTGCTGCAGGATAGCGTTCTTTATCGCCGCAACGTGCACCCCGACGGCGCAGAACTCCTGCTCGTTGTCCCGCATCATCTGCCCAGGGATGTCTTCGTCCAGTTTCATGACGCCCTCCCTTCCGGGCGCTTAGGCGTCTCCAAAACTTATGATCGCATACGACTACCTATTTTTCTTGAAGGGTATTTTATCATTCCGTTCACCGCTACGTAACATCTTGTGACCTGTGTCAGCGTCGCAAGAAACCTGCGACTCAACCTGCTCGTCTGCTTCGGCTAATTGACGTTCCAACCGAGCCGTTTTATCGAGTGGGCCTGGACTTGCTCGGTTCCTTTCCAATTTCCACGAAAAGCAACAAATGAATTGCAGTCGCTACAGATTATACTACTCGATATGCAATTACTCGAGCGTTGCCAACCAGCTGCGTCACAGACGTAGCCGACATCCTACTGTACGACGACATCCTCCAACATGGTGCTCCCCGTCACCTGCTCACAGACCGCGGTAGCTGCTTCCTGTCTCCTGTGGTTGATAATCTACTTCGATCATGTGCTACTCATCACAACTTCGTCACCTCATATCATCCTCAAACCAATGGAATCTCCGAACGCCTAAACCGTACACTGACTGACATGCATTCCAGGTACGTTTCCGGTGACCACCATGATTGGAACGTCGCCCCAGTTCGTCACAATTGCATGCAATTCATCGCGTCATGAAACTGCCGGCTACTAACCCTTCTGTCTTCTATTTGGACGCCATCCCTTATTACCCTTTGACACCTTGCTCACTTCTGATCCGGCCTCCACGTCCACGACTTCCTATGCGCAAGATACCATCACGCATGCGCTCGCGCTCGTGCGCTCGCGTGGACTCCTGTGCGCTCGTCGCGTGCACAGTAGTCCGCGCTCAGCTCTCGTCATCGCAGACCGCACTTAAGTCCATTTACGATCGTCGATACCGGGATACTGATTTTCAACCGGGTTCCCATTTTTACCACAACAAGCACTGGGACGGCGCTTCACCGGCCGGGGTTAATGTCACGAGCAATGGCAAAGACAAAGACCTTGTAGTAGGGTTGGGTCAGAGCTTCGTCCTGTCGGACTGAAAACCAGCTGAAACCTGTGTGCTCTGTGCAGTCTTGACTAGACAAGTGCTAGCCGTTTAATGTTAAGTAAATACTCCTCGTAACAATAACATAGCATTTCTGTTCATGTAATAGGAAAATGCTGATTTATTATTGGTTAGCGATATCCATGGCATAGAATCAGAAGAGTGGCATTGAGTTAAACTTACAACGTCAGAGCCTCTTGGTTTGGTTTCCTGAATACAACGGAAGAAAAAGTGGTACATAATATACCTTAGGCTTGTACATAGGCTTGTACATAGTACAAGCCTATGCCCCAACCTCTAGTCACGATGATGAAGAAATAGAACAGTTTTATGAAGATGTTGAACTAGCAATGAGAAAGGTGCAAACTCGGTATACTTTAGTCATGGGCGACTTCAATGCAAAAGTGGGGAAAAAGCAAGTTGGTGAGCAAGCCATTGGCAACTACGGCATCGAATCTAGGAATGCAAGAGGAGAGATGTTAGTAGAATTCGCGGAAAGGAATAGGCTCCGAATAATGAATACCTTCTTCAGGAAGCGCAGCAACAGGAAGTGGACCTGGAAAAGCCCTAATGGAGAAACAAGGAATGAAATAGATTTCATACTCTCTGCCGATACAAGCATAGTGCAAGATGTAGAAGTGTTAGGTAAGGTTAAGTGCAGTGACCATAGGTTAGTGAGGTCTAGGATTTCTCTCAATTTGAAGAGAGAGAGAGTGAAATTAGTCAAGAGGAAACAGGCCAACGTAGAGGCAGTAAGGATAAAAGCAGACCAATTCAGGCTGGTGCTCGCAAACAAATATGCAGCTTTAGAACAGGAAGATGAAGATAACATAGAGCTAATGAATGAAACCGTAACTAGGCTGATCTCAGAAGCAGCAATTGAAGTGGGTGGTAAGGCACCAAACCAACCTGTAGGGAAGCTCTCCCAAGAAACAAAGGACCTAATAAAGAAACGACAAAACATGAAAGTGTCCAACTCAAGAGATGAGATAGAATTCGCTGAACTGTCAAAACTGATCAACAAGAAGAAAGTAAGGGATATTCGAAATTATAACGTGGGAAAATTGAGGAAGCCGTAAAATATGGACGCAGCATGAAATCAGTAAGAAGAAAACTAGGCATAGGACAAGGCAAGATGTATGCACTGAAAGATAAGCATGGTAATATAATCAGCAATTTCGATGACATAGTAAAAGCAGCAGAAGAATTCTATACTGATCTGTACAGTAGCCAAAACAGCCAAGCTACTTCCATTCGAAATAGTGATGAACCGGATACAGAAGCTCCTTCTATAACTAGCGATGAAGTTAGAAGGGCCTTGAAAGACATGACCAGGGGAAAAGCACCTGGAGAAGATGGAATAACAGTAGATTTAATCAAAGATGGAGGAGATATCATGCTTGAAAAGCTTGCGGCCCTTTATACGCAATGCCTCACAACTTCAAGTGTACCAGAGAGCTGGAAGAACGCCAACATTATACTAATACATAAGAAGGGAGACGTTAAAGAATTGAAGAATTACAGACCCATTAGCTTGCTTTCAGTATTGTATAAAATATTCACCAAGATAATTTCGAATAGAATCAGGACAACACTTGACTTCAGTCAACCAAGAGAACAGGCTGGCTTCAGGAAAGGATATTCTACGATGGACCATATCCATGCCATCAATCAGGTAATCGAGAAATCTGCGGAGTACAATCAACCTCTCTATATGGCTTTCATAGATTATGAAAAGGCATTCGATTCAGTAGAGATATCAGCAGTCATAGAGGCATTGCGTAATCAAGGAGTGGAGGAGGCATACGTGAATATCTTGGCAAATATCTACAAGGATTCCACAGCTACCTTGGTTCTCCACAAGAAAAGTAGAAAGATACCTATCAAGAAAGGGGTCAGGCAAGGAGACACAATCTCCCCAATGCTATTCACTGCATGCTTAGAAGAAGTATTCAAGCTCTTAGACTGGGAAGGATTAGGAGTGAGGATCGATGGCGAATATCTCAGCAACCTTCGGTTTGCAGATGACATTGTCCTATTGAGCAACAATGGAGAGGAATTACAACAAATGATTGACGACCTTCATTGAGAAAGTGCAACAATTGGGTTGAAGATGAATATGCAGAAGACAAAGATAATGTTCAATAGCCTGGCAAGGGAACAAGAATTCAGGATCGCCAGTCAGCCTCTAGAGTCTGTAAAAGAATATGTTTATCTAGGTCAATTACTCACAGGGGACCCTGATCATGAGAAAGAAATTTACAGAAGAATAAAATTGGGTTGGAGTGCATACGGCAGGCATTGCCAAATCCTGACTGGGAGCTTACCACTGTCGTTGGAAAGAAAAGTGTACAATCATTGCATTCTACCGGTGCTAACATACGTGGCAGAAACTTGGAGGTTAACAAAGAAGCTCGAGAACAAGTTAAAGACCGCACAAAGAGCAATGGAACGAAAAATCTTAGGAGTAACGTTAAGAGACAGGAAGAGAGCTGTGTGGATCAGAGAGCAAACGTGGATAGCCGATATTCTAGTTGGCATTAAGAGGCAAAAATGGAGCTGGGCAGGCCATGTAATGCGTAGGATGGATAACCGGTGGAGCATTAGGGTTACAGAATGGATACCAAGAGAAGGGAAGCGCAGTCGAGGACGGCAGAAAGTCAGGTGGGATGATGAGGTTAGGAAATTCGCAGGCGCAAGTTGGAATACGCAAGCGCAAGACAGGGGTAATTGGAGATCGCAGGGAGAGGCCTTCGTCCTGCAGTGGACATAAATATAGGCTGATGATGATGATGATGATGAATATACCTTGGGTTTTGCTCCATGGAATGAAACCAGGCCTTGAATTCACTTTTGAACCACATTACAAATTACGAGAACTTCAACTGGGACAACTCAAGGAACGGAAACTCTAGGACACGAAGAACTTATTGCGACTGGTTGAGTAGTTGCTCGCAACTAGAAACAAGGCACCAGCATTCTTACTCAGGTTTATATTATGATCTTCCAGTTCGCATTAGTGGAACAGTTGACTAAAGTATTTATTCGTGGTAACCGAGCATATATTGGTGAGAGTGGATTACGGTAAAGCTTACTGAGCCAGGAGCGGTTGGTTTAGATCCCTGAAATCAACGAAAGGCAAAATCGTGGAAGCTAACGATTGTGGTTTGTACGCAAAGGAAACACATTTCCCTGTTTTAATGATTTCACCACCTTATTACGAATTTCGACACTGTACAATGCGGTATGATGGCGAAAAAAGCTGCATTTCTTAGTCAGCAACTCACCGCGCTTGGTGTGGTTGATTTTGGCCACTGGAAACAACAAAGCGATAGAGGCAGCTGTATTCCTCAGATATACATCATCGCATTGCTGTTCACGTAATAGGAACAGCCTGATTTATTGCTCATTAGTGATATCCAAGACATAGAATGCAGGGAGTGGAATTCACAAAAATTTACAGCGCCAGAACCTGTTGGTTTGGTTTCCTGAATAAGATGGACGGAAAAGTGGTGGTCAATGTACATTGGGGATTTACTCCAGGAACTAAAGTCCTCACTTTGAATTCACTTTTGAACCCCATTACACATTACGAGAAATTAACTAGGAGAACTGCAGGAATAAACTCTGTCTTTTCGAGGAACTTACCGCCACTGGTTCAGAATGTTCTGGCCACTAGAAACAATGAGACCAATACAGACAGCATCATGCCTCGATATACATTAGTGTGTGTCATTTCGTATTAATGAAACAGTCGATCACAAAATTCATTAGCCGTAACTGATCCACACATTAGTGATTGTGGAATGCGATCCAACTTACTGCGCCAGGAGCGGTTGGTTTCGATCCCTGAATGCAACGAAAGACAAAATGGTGGAAGACAAACGATTGTGGATTTTACACAAAGGAAACCTATTTGCGCTTTTTAATGATTTCACCAGTTTATACCAGACTTCAAGCTTGCCCATTATCTGACGATGGTGAAAAAAAAAACTATTTTGTGGCCAGCCACTCACCGCGCTTGGTTTGGTAGATTCTGGCCACTGGAAACAACAAACCGATTGAGGCAGCTATATATATATGATTGCTTTTCTGTTCATCTAGTAGGAACAACTGACCTATTATTTCTTAGCGATAGCCAGATATGCAGGCATATATTGATAGAGTGGAATTGAGTCAAACTTACAGCGCCAGAGCCTGTCGGTTGGTTTCCTGAATGCAATGGAAGAAAAAGTGTTGGACAATTACCTTCGGTTTTGCTCAATAGAATTAGAATTCACTTTTGAACCACATTACAAATTATGATTACTTCAACTGGGACGACTGCAGGAATAAACTCTGTCCTTTCGAGGAACTTACCATGCCTGGTTCAGTAGTTTCTGGCCACTCAATGCAGCCAGCCTTATGCCTCCGATTTACGTTAGCGTATGTCATTTCGTTTTACTGGAACAGTCGATCTCAAAATTTCTTAGCCGTAACTCAGGCAAACATTAGTGATAGTGGAATGGGATGCAACTTACTGCGCCAGGAGCCGTTGGTTTCGATCCCTGAATGCAACGAAAGACAAAATGGTGGAAGCTAAGTATTGTGGATTTAAGCAAAGGAAACCTATTTCCGCTTTGAAGTGATTTCACCAGTTTAAAACAAACTTCGAGGTTGCCCATTATAACATTATGGTGAAAAAAGCACTATTCATTGTCAGCACTCACCGCGCTTGGTTTGGTAGATTCTGGCCACTGGAAACACCAAACCGATAGAGGCAGCTATATTATTTCTATATATATAAATGATCGCTTTTCTGTTCATCTAGTAGGAACAAACTGACCTATAATTCTTAGCGATAGCCAGATATCCAAGGAATATATTGATAGAGTGGAATTGAGTCAAACTTACAGCGCCAGAGCCTGTCGGTTTGGTTTCCTGAATACAATGGAAGAAAATATGATGGACAATTACCTTCGGTTTTGCTCAATAGAATTAGGCCTGGCTTCGAATTCACTTTTGAACCTCATTTCAAATTATTACTTCAACTGGGTCAACTGCAGGAATAAACTCTGTCCGTTCGAGGAACTTACCATGCCTGGTTCAGTAGTTTCTGGCCACTAGAAACAAAGAAACCAATGCAGCCAGCCTTATGCCTCCGATTTACAACAGTGTTTCTCATTTCGTATTACTGGAACAGTCGATCTCAAAATTAATTAGTCATTAGTTATATTGGAATGGGATGTAACGGTTGGTTTCAGGCAAACAAAATGGTGGAAGCTAAGTATTGTGGATTTTAAACAAAGGAAACCTATTTCCGGAAGATTTCACCACTTTAAAACAAACTGGCCCATTATACCATGATGGTGAAAAAACACTATTTCATGGTCGGCAACTCACCGCGCTTGGTTTGGTCGACTGGCGAAACAACCAGGAGCGGTAATGGTTTCGATCCCTGAATGTTTCCAACGAAAAGTGGTGGTCAATGTACATTTGGTCCAGAACTAAAGTCCTGACTTTGACCGATTTTGAATGATTGCACTAGTTTATAACAATCCGAGGTTGCCCGTTATCTCATGATAGTGAAAAAAAACTATTTTATGGTCAGCAACTCACAGCGCTTGGTGTGGTAGATTCTGGCCACTGGAAACAACAAAGCAATAGAGGCCGCTATATATATATATATATATATATATATTGTAGCGAAGAGAGACGCTAGTGGGTCCAGCGCTTTTGCTTGCAACGGCGCTCGTGCTTGAAAGCCGTCTCGTTTGACTGTCGACGCTGCGCTGCTCCGGTCGCTAATAAACCCTTTACAATTGGTGGAGCGTGCTGCGCCCTCAAAACCTGCAACCTGGAACTTCGATCCCGCACCGTACCGTCGACCATGCCTGAAGAAGCCTCCCATCAAGTACCTCCACCTGCACTGGCACCGTGCTCTGGTGTGCCGCGCCACAGGGACCCTGCTATCTTCGCAGGCGCGGACGACACCGACGTTGAGGATTGGCTTACGACCTACGAGCGGGTAAGCGCCCACAATAAATGGGACGAAGTAGCTAAGCTCAGCAACGTGCTATTCTACCTCGCGGGTGTGGCCAGCTTATGGTACAACAACCATGAAACGGATTTTCCGACGTGGTCAGACTTCAAGACATCTTTTGTCGAGGTTTTTGGTCGCCCTGCTGTTCGTAAGCTACGCGCCGAACAGCGTTTGCGGGAACGAGCTCAGCAAGCAGGCGAATCCTTCACAAGTTATATCGAAGACATCCTGAACTTATGCAAGAAAGTCAACGTGACCATTTCGGAGTCTGATAAGATCAGGAGTGTTATGAAAGGCATAGAAGACGATGCCTTCAACATGCTCCTTGCCAAAAATCCTAGCACTGTGGCCGAGATAACTACACTGTGCCAAAGTTACGAGGAGCTACGCAGGCAGCGGTCATTGACCCGTCGCCCTACATCACGCGACGAACACCTAGCTGGCTTGACGGCCATTTCTGATCAGTCAGCGTTGATGGCAGAAATGAAGGCTTTCGTGCGCGAGGAAATTGCACGCCAGCTCTCCTTGATGGCCTTTGCACAACCACCACCAGTACAAGAGCCAACGTCAAGTTTTGAGCCCCCGCTCCGCAACACCATCGCGCACAAACTCAACCAGCTTTTTCCTGAGTGCCATCACCTTGTTCCTGCGGTCGCACCTCTCTGCTACGCTGAAGTCGCCGCCAGGCCCCAACAGATCCCTCCGGCTGCACCACTCAGCTACGCGGAAGTCGTCGCCAGGCCCCACCCCTTCCTTCAAGGTGGGCCACTCACATACGCCGACGTCTTGACTGTGCCCCGACCACAGCCCGCGATGCAACCATATCACCAGCCGCCCCGCACAACGCGTCCGCCTACATGGACGGGGCCCACCACAGCGAATCGGTGGCGTACATCTGACAACCGACCTATCTGTTTTGCGTGCGGCTACGCCGGTCACGTCGCACGCTACTGTAATCGCGTGCAGTCACCTAGCGCTCCAACATTTGCGCCAAGTCGTATGGTCGGCTCTCCCCGCCCTTATTACGACGACGCTTCGGCATCGTCACCGACGTTCCGCCCAACACCCAAAACCTGCCGCTCACCTTCTCCACGCCGACGCTCGCTATCACCGATGCGGCCCCGTCCCACAGGTCGGGAAGAGGAAAACTAATCGTCGCAGCCCACGAGGCAAGGGCTGCGACGCCGGCGAAACGCGAAAGCCCTCAGGGTAGCCCGACGAATGTGATAGACGTGTTTGTTGATGGTGTTCACACATCTGCACTCGCGGACACCGGAGCCGCCGTATCAGTTATGGCCACAAAACTTTGTCGCTTGATTCGGAAAGTCACGATGCCCCTTACTGGACTGTCCCTCCGCACAGCCGGCGCACAGCGTATTCACCCGTTAGCGGCGTGCACAGCTCGTGTTGTGATTGAGGACGTTGTATACGCCATCGAATTTGTTGTAATTTCGTCGTGCTCCCATGACGTTATCCTCGGCTGGGATTTTCTCTCCCGCCACAATGCCGTCATTCATTGCGCACGGGCCGAACTAGAACTTTCGCCGCTCTCAGATTTGACGCTCGCCGACGATGCTTCGCTTCCGAACAAACTCCTCGTCACAAACGACACCACCGTTCCTCCTAACTCGTCAGTGGTTGTCTCTATGTACTGCAGCAGCCTCTCCGACGCCGTCGCACTACTTTCTCCGTCTGGCCGCTTTTCCACTCGAAAAGGTCTCCTGCTACCTTTTGCGACGGTGAACATTACACGGGGCTCTAGTGCTATATTTATTTGTAACCCGTTCTCGTACCCTGTGTTGCTACTCCACGGAGAATGTCTGGGCAATGTCGAAGCTATCGCAGACGTACAAATTACGGACGTTCCCGAAGACCCATACTGTGCTCCTTACAGTACGCTCGGCTCGATTTCTACGTCTGGCCCATTGCCTATAGATGTGTTCGATTCTTCTGTTGCCGATGACCTTACGCCGGGCCAGCGATCACAGCTTCTGTGCCTCCTACAAGAATTTCGTGCTTCTTTTGACGTCGGGCAACCTTGCCTGGGCCGCACGTCAACTGTTACGCACCACATCGATACTGGCTCCCAATCGCCATTGCGGCAACGACCATATCGTGTATCGGCTACAGAACGTCGCGTGATTAATGAACAAGTGGCCGATATGCTCCGCCGTGAAGTGATCCGACCTTCCCACAGTCCATGGGCATCTCCCGTCGTTCTTGTTACGAAGAAAGACGGTTCTGTACGGTTCTGTGTGGACTATCGGCGCCTCAACAAGATCACTCGTAAGGACGTTTACCCGCTTCCGCGAATCGACGACGCTATTGACAGCCTACAAGGAGCAGAATTTTTTTCAACTCTCGATCTGCGCTCAGGGTATTGGCATGTACCTATGGCAGAGGACGATCGACCGAAGACAGCCTTTGTCACGCCCGACGGCTTGTACGAATTTAACGTCATGCCGTTTGGAATTTGTAATGCGCCAGCAACTTTTGAGCGCATGATGGATACCGTTCTGCGCGGCTTGAAATGGCACACGTGTTTGTGCTACCTTGATGACGTCGTTGTTTTTGCTCCGGACTTCTCCACGCACCTTCAACGTCTCCGGCGTGTTTTGACGTGTTTGAGAAACGCCGGCCTACAACTGAATTTAAAGAAGTGCCGATTTGCAGCGCGGCAGCTGACCATACTGGGTTGCGTTGTTTCCAAGGATGGAATTCTCCCCGATCCAGCCAAGCTTCGTGCCGTTGCCGAATTCCCTAAACCTACGTCCATCAAAGAACTGCGAAGTTTCGTCGGTTTGTGTTCTTACTTCCGACGCTTCATTCGAAATTTCGCCGCCATCATATCACCTCTGACGAAACTCCTTGGATGCAACGGACCCCTTCATTCGTGGTCTTCAGCCTGCGAGGAAGCGTTCGCAAATCTCCGTCGTTTGCTGACGACTCCCCCAATCTTGCGCCACTACGACCCGACGGCCCCTACAGAAGTACACACAGATGCCAGCGGTGTTGGCCTCGGCGCTGTCCTTGCGCAGCGCAAGCCTGGCTTTCCTGAATATGTCATGGCCTATGCCAGTCGCACCCTTACGAAAGCCGAGACCAATTACACTGTCACGGAAAAAGAATGTCTGGCGATCATCTGGGCTCTTACTAAGTTCCGGCCTTACTTGTATGGCCGCCCATTTGATGTCGTCACCGACCACCATGCACTATGTTGGCTGTCATCGTTGAAGGATCCTTCCGGTCGTCTTGCCCGCTGGGCACTTCGCCTGCAGGACTACGATATCCGCGTGCTGTACCGCAACGGACACCAACATTCTTATGCCTATGCCCTATCACGCTCTCCCTTGCCTGACGACAATACCTGCTGCTCACTATCCCAGCTAGCTGTTTCTACAATCGACCTTGAGACTATCGCTTCCGAGCAGCGCAAGGACCCGTGGATTGCTTCGATTATAGACTTGCTTGCTGACCCATCACCACAGTCAACCACTCGTACGTTGCGTCGTCAGGCTCGCCATTTCGCGGTTCGCGACAACCTACTTCACCGACGCAGTTATGCCACAGAGGGCCGCCAGTGGTTGTTAGTAGTTCCTCGCAGTCTGTGCTCCGAAATCTGCGCATCCTTTCACACCGATCCACAGTGCGCACACTCAGGAGTTTTCAAAACCTACCAGCGCCTTCGACAGCGCTACTACTGGCGAGGAATGTACAAGTACGTTCAACAGTTCGTTCGCTCCTGCCCCGACTGCCAGCGCCGGAAATCTTCACCCAAGCTCTCGCCGGCTGGTCTGCAGCCTCTACCCTGCCCTACCCGGCCGTTCGGGCGCGTTGGAATTGATTTGTATGGGCCACTTCCCTTGACATCGGCTGGTAACCGCTGGGCTATTGTGGCAGTAGATCACCTCACACGATACGCCGAAACCGCCGCTCTCCCAGCAGCTACAGCGCGCGATGTTGCCTCATTCCTGCTTCGCCGATTCATCCTGCGGCATGGTCCACCCCAGGAATTGCTCAGTGATCGCGGACGTGTCTTCCTGTCGGAAGTGGTTGAAGCCATTCTTAACGAGGGCCACGTGATTCATCGCACAACTACGGCGTACCACCCCCAAACCAATGGCCTCACAGAACGCATCAACCGCACGCTCGGCGACATGCTTTCAATGTACGTCGCCTCCGACCACACGAACTGGGTCGCCATTCTGCCCTTCGTCACCTACGCGTACAACACCGCTACTCAGACCACCACTGGCTTTTCGCCCTTTTTCTTACTATACGGTCGGCACCCGTCGCATACCATCGACACAATATTACCTTACCGGCCGGATGCATCCGAGGGCTCACCTATTTCTGCCACAGCACGGCATGCTGAAGAATGCCGTGACCTCGCACGTGCCTTTACTTCCAACGACCAAGAGCGCCAGAAGAACACTCGCGGCGACTCCACCTCCGAGGTCGCCTTGCTTCCTGGCGCGCTTGTGTCGCTCTCTGTCCCGTTCACCACCCCTGGCCTCTCATCGAAATTACTACCGAAATATGAAGGTCCTTACCGCGTCGTCGAACGCGCATCTCCCGTGAATTTTGTTATCGAGCCAGTTCAACCGTCTTCGGACCAGCGCCGTCGTGGACGAGACATTGTCCACGTCGACCGCCTCAAGCCATACTGCGATCCTGTCATCCTGAAAAGCTGTTAGGTCGCCGGACGGCTCCCTTATCACTCCCGGGGTAATTGTAGCGAAGAGAGACGCTAGTGGGTCCAGCTCTAGTCTGCCAGACGCTAGTGGGTCCAGCGCTTTTGCTCGCAACGGCGCTCGTGCTTGAAAGCCGTCTCGTTTGACTGTCGACGCTGCGCTGCTCCGATCTCTAATAAACCCTTTACAATATATATATATATATATATATATATATATATATATAATGATCGCTTTTCTGTTCATCAATTAGGAACAGATTGTCCTATTATTTTTTAGAGATATCCAGATATACAAGACATAGAATAGAGTGGAATTGAGTCAAACTTACAGCCCCAGAGCCGGTCCATTTGGTTTCCTGAATGCAACGGAAGAAAAAGTGGTGGACAATATACCTTGAGTTTTGCTCTATGCAAATAACCCTAGCTTTGAATTGACTTTTGAACCTCATTACAAATTACGCGAACTTCAACTGGGACAACATCGGGAACAGATACTGTAGTACATGAGGAACTTACTGCGACTGGTTCAGTAGTTGCTCGCCACTAGAAACAAGAAACCAATGGAGCCAACATTATTACTCGGATTTATAATATGATCTTTCAGTTGGCATTACTGGAACAGCTGACTAAATATTAATTCTTGGTAACCGAGCATATACTACTGATAATGGAATACGATAAAACTTACTGCGCCAGGAGCGGTTGGTTTAGATCCCTGAAATCAACGAAAGGCAAAATCGTGGATCTGAGGATTGTAGTTTGTACAGAAAGGAAATATATTTCCCTGTTTTAATGATTTCACCACCTTATTACGAATTTTCTGATTGTACAATGCGCTATGATGGCAAAAAGAGCTGTATTTCTTTGTCAGCAACTCACCGCGCTTGGTTTGGTTGATTCTGGCCACTGGAAACAACAAAGCGATAGAAGCAGCTATATTCCTCATATATACATGATCACATTTCTGTTCTAGTAATAAGAACAGCGTCATTTTTTTCTCATTAGAGGTAACCAAGACTTTATTTCAAGGGAGTGGAATTGAATAAAACTTACAGCGCCAGAACCTGTTGGTTTGGTTTCCTGAATAAGATGGACGGAAAAGTGGTGGTCAATATACATTGGGAATTTGGTCCAGGAACTAAAGTCCTCACTTTGAATTCACTATTGAACTTCATTTCAAATTACGAGAATTTCAATTGGGACAACTGCAGGAATAAACTCTGTCCGTTCGAGGAACTTACCGCGCCTGGTTCAGTAGTTTCTGGCCACTAGAAACAAAGAAACCAATGCAGCCAGCCTTATGCCTCCGATTTACAACAGTGTTCTCATTTCGTATTACTGGAACAGTCGATCTCAAAATTAATTAGCCGTTACTCAGGCAAACATTAGTTATAGTGGAATGGGATGCAACTTACTGCGCCAGGAGCCGTTGGTTTCGATCCCTGAATGCAACGAAAGACAAAATGGTGGAAGCTAAGGATTGTGGATTTTAAACAAAGGAAACCTATTTCCGCTTTGAATGATTTCACCAGTTTAAAACAAACTTCGAGGTTGCCCATTATAAGATTATGGTGAAAAAACACTATTTCATGGTCAGCAACTCACCGCGCTTGGTTTGGTAGATTCTGGCCACTGGAAACACCAAACCGATAGAGGCAGCTATATTATTTCTATATATATAAATGATCGCTTTTCTGTTCATCTAGTAGGAACAGACTGTCCTATTATTTCTTAGCGATAACCAGATATCCAAGGCATATAATTGATAGAGTGGAATTCAGTCAAACTTACAGCGCCAGAGCCTGTCGGTTTGGTTTCCTGAATACAATGGAAGAAAATGTGATGGACAATTACCTTCGGTTTTGCTCAATAGAATTAGGCCTAGCTTCGATTTCACTTTTGAACCTCATTTCAAATTATGATTACTTCAACTTGGGACGACTGCAGGAATAAACTCTGTCCTTTCGAGGAACTTACCAGGCCTGGTTCAGTAGTTTCTGGCCACTAGAAACAAAGAAACCAATGCAGCCAGCCTTATGCCTCCGATTTACGTTAGCGTATGTCATTTCGTTTACTGGAACAGTCGATCTCAAAATTCCTTAGCCGTAACTCAGGCAAACATTAGTGATAGTGGAATGGGATGCAACTTACTGCGCCAGGAGCCGTTGGTTTCGATCCCTGAATGCAACGAAAGACAAAATGGTGGAAGCTAAGGATTGTGGATTTTAAACAAAGGAAACCTATTTCCGCTTTGAATGATTTCACCAGTTTAAAACAAACTTCCAGGTTGCCCATTATAACATTATGGTGAAAAACACTATTTCATTGTCAGCAACTCACCGCGCTTGGTTTGGTAGATTCTGGCCACTGGAAACACCAAACCGATAGAGGCAGCTATATTATTTCTATATATATAAATGATCGCTTTTCTGTTCATCTAGTAGGAACAGACTGACCTATTATTTCTAGCGATTGCCAGATATCCAAAGTCAGCTAACTCGAGGTCGCGGATCGAATCCCCGCCCCGACGGCCGCATTTCGATGAGGCGAAATGCGAAAACGCCCGTGTGCTTGCGTTGTAGTGCACGTTAAAGATCCGTAGCCCTCCACTACGGCGTGCCTCATAATCAGAATGGCACGTAGCCCAGAAAGAATAGCCAGATATCCAAGGCATATATTGATAGAGTGGAATTGAGTCAAACTTACAGCGCCAGAGCCTGTCGGTTTGGTTTCCTGAATACAATGGAAGAAAATATGATGGACAATTACCTTCGGTTTGCTCAATAGAATTAGGCCTGGCTTTCAATTCACTTTTGAACCTCATTTCAAATTATGATTACTTCAACTGGGACGACTGCAGGAATAAACTCTGTCCTTTCGAGGAACTTACCATGCCTGGTTCAGTAGTTTCTGGCCACTAGAAACAAAGAAACCAATGCAGCCAGCCTTATGCCTCCGATTTACAGTTAGCGTATGTCATTTCGTTTTACTGGAACAGTCGATCTCAAAATTCATTAGCCGTAACTCAGGCAAACATTAGTGATAGTGGAATGGGATGCAACTTACTGCGCCAGGAGCCGTTGGTTTCGATCCCTGAATGCAACGAAAGACAAAATGGTGGAAGCTAAGGATTGTGGATTTTAAACAAAGGAAACCTATTTCCGCTTTGAATGATTTCACCAGTTTAAAACAAACTTCGAGGTTGCCCATTATAACATTATGGTGAAAAAACACTATTTCATGGTCAGCAACTCACCGCGCTTGGTTTGGTAGATTCTGGCCACTGGAAACACCAAACCGATAGAGGCAGCTATATTATTTCTATATATATAAATGATCGCTTTTCTGTTCATCTAGTAGGAACAGACTGACCTATTATTTCTTAGCGATAGCCAGATATCCAAGGCATATAATTGATAGAGTGGAATTGAGTCAAACTTACAGCGCCAGAGCCTGTCGGTTTGGTTTCCTGAATACAATGGAAGAAAAGTGATAGACAATTACCTTCGGATTTTGCTCAATAGAATTAGGCCTGGCTTCGAATTCACTTTTGAACCTCATTTCAAATTATGATTACTTCAACTGGGACAACTGCAGGAATAAACTCTGTCCTTTCGAGGAACTTACCATGCCTGGTTCAGTAGTTTCTGGCCACTAGAAACAAAGAAACCAATGCAGCCAGCCTTATGCTTCCGATTTACGTTAGCGTATGTCATTTCGTTTTAGTGGAACAGTCGATCTGAAAATTCCTTAGCCGTAACTCAGGCAAACATTAGTGATAGTGGAATGGGATGCAACTTACTGCGCCAGGAGCCGTTGGTTTCGATCCCTGAATGCAACGAAAGACAAAATGGTGGAAGCTAAGGATTGTGGATTTTAAACAAAGGAAACTTATTTCCGCTTTGAATGATTTCACCAGTTTAAAACAAACTTCCAGGTTGCCCATTATAACATTATGGTGAAAAACACTATTTCATTGTCAGCAACTCACCGCGCTTGGTTTGGTAGATTCTGGCCACTGGAAACACCAAACCGATAGAGGCAGCTATATTATTTCTATATATATAAATGATCGCTTTTCTGTTCATCCAGTAGGAACAGACGGACCTATTATTTCTTAGCGATAGCCAGATATCCAAGGCATATAATTGATAGAGTGGAATCGAGTCAAACTTACAGCGCCAGAGCCTGTCGGTTTGGTTTCCTGAATGCAATGGAAGAAAAAGTGTTGGACAATATACCTTGAGTTTTGCTGTATGAAATTAAGCCTGCATTGAATTGACTTTTGAACCTCATTACAAATTACGCGAACTTCAACTGGGACAGCATCGGGAACAGATACTGTAGTACATGAGGAACTTACTGCCACTGGTTCAGTAGTTGCTCGCCACTAGAAACAAGAAACCAATGGAGCCAACATTATTACTCGGATTTATAATATGATCTTTCAGTTGGCATTACTGGAACAGCTGACTAAATATTAATTCTTGGTAACCGAGCATATACTACTGATAATGGAATACGATAAAACTTACTGCGCCAGGAGCGGTTGGTTTAGATCCCTGAAATCAACGAAAGGCAAAATCGTGGATCTGAGGATTGTAGTTTGTACAGAAAGGAAATATATTTCCCTGTTTTAATGATTTCACCACCTTATTACGAATTTTGTGATTGTACAATGCGCTATGATGGCAAAAAGAGCTGTATTTCTTTGTCAGCAACTCACCGCGCTTGGTTTGGTTGATTCTGGCCACTGGAAACAACAAAGCGATAGAAGCAGCTATATTCCTCATATATACATGATCGCATTTCTGTCTAATGTAATAGGAACAGCCTCATTTTTTCTCATTAGAGGTAACCAAGACTTTATTTCAGGGAGTGGAATTGAATAAAACTTACAGCGCCAGAACCTGTTGGTTTGGTTTCCTGAATAAGATGGACGGAAAAGTGGTGGTCAATGTACATTGGGAATTTGGTCCAGGAACTAAAGTCCTCACTTTGAATTCACTATTGAACTTCATTTCAAATTACGAGAATTTCAATTGGGACAACTGCAGGAATAAACTCTGTCCGTTCGAGGAACTTACCGCGCCTGGTTCTGTAGTTTCTGGCCACTAGAAACAAAGAAACCAATGCAGCCAGCCTTATGCCTCCGATTTACGTTAGCGTATGTCATTTCGTTTTACTGGAACAGTCGATCTCAAAATTCCTTAGCCGTAACTCAGGCAAACATTAGTGATAGTGGAATGGGATGCAACTTACTGCGCCAGGAGCCGTTGGTTTCGATCCCTGAATGCAACGAAAGACAAAATGGTGGAAGCTAAGGATTGTGGTTTTTACACAAAGGAAACCTATTTCCGCTTTTGAATGATTTCACCAGTTTAAAACAAACTCGAGGTTGCCCATTATACCATGATGGTGAAAAAACACTATTTCATGGTCAGCAACTCACCGCGCTTGGTTTGGTAGATTCTGGCCACTGGAAACACCAAACCGATAGAGGCAGCTATATTATTTCTATATATATAAATGATCGCTTTTCTGTTCATCTAGTAGGAACAGACTGACCTATTATTTCTTAGCGATAGCCAGATATCCAAGGGATATAATTGATAGAGTGGAATTGAGTCAAACTTACAGCGCCAGAGCCTGTCGGTTTGGTTTCCTGAATACAATGGAAGAAAATGTGATGGACAATTACCTTCGGTTTTGCTCAATAGAATTAGGCCTAGCTTCGATTTCACTTTTGAACCTCATTTCAAATTATGATTACTTCAATTGGGACGACTGCAGGAATAAACTCTGTCCTTTCGAGGAACTTACCATGCCTGGTTCAGTAGTTTCTGGCCACTAGAAACAAAGAAACCAATGCAGCCAGCCTTATGCTTCCGATTTACGTTAGCGTATGTCATTTCGTTTCACTGGAATAGTCGATCTCAAAATTCCTTAGCCGTAACTCAGGCAAACATTAGTGATAGTGGAATGGGATGCAACTTACTGCGCCAGGAGCCGTTGGTTTCGATCCCTGAATGCAACGAAAGACAAAATAGTGGAAGCTAAGGATTGTGGATTTTAAACAAAGGAAACCTATTTCCGCTTTGAATGATTTCACCAGTTTAAAAGAAACTTCCAGGTTGCCCATTATAACATTATCGTGAAAAACACTATTTCATTGTCAGCAACTCACCGCGCTTGGTTTGGTAGATTCCGGCCACTGGAAACACCAAACCGATAGAGGCAGCTATATTATTTCTCTATATATAAATGATCGCTTTTCTGTTCATGTAGTAGGAACAGACTGTCCTGTTATTTCTTAGCTATAACCAGATATCCAAGGCATATAATTGATAGAGTGGAATTCAGTCAAACTTACAGCGCCAGAGCCTGCCGGTTTGGTTTCCTGAATGCAATGGAAGAAAATGTGACAGACAATTACCTTCAGTTTTGCTCAATAGAATTAGGCCTGGCTTCGAATTCACTTTTGAACCTCATTTCAAATTATGAGAATTTCAATTGGGACAACTGCAGGAATAAACTCTGTCCGTTCGAGGAACTTACCGCGCCTGGTTCTGTAGTTTCTGGCCACTAGAAACAAAGAAACCAATGCAGCCAGCCTTATGCCTCCGATTTACGTTAGTGTTTGTCATTTCGTATTACTGGAACAGTCGATCTCAAAATTCCTTAGCCGTAACTCAGGCAAACATTAGTGATAGTGGAATGGGATGCAACTTACTGCGCCAGGAGCCGTTGGTTTCGATCCCTGAATGCAACGAAAGACAAAATGGTGGAAGCTAAGGATTGTGGTTTTTACACAAAGGAAACCTATTTCCGCTTTGAATGATTTCACCAGTTTAAAACAAACTTCGAGGTTGCCCATTATAACATTATGGTGAAAAACACTATTTCATTGTCAGCAACTCACCGCGCTTGGTTTGGTAGATTCTGGCCACTGGAAACACCAAAGCGATAGAAGCAGCTATATTATTTCTATATATATAAATGATCGCATTTCTGCTAATGTAATAGGAACAGCCTCATTTTTTTCTCATTAGAGGTAACCAAGACTTTATTTCAGGGAGTGGAATTGAATAAAACTTACAGCGCCAGAACCTGTTGGTTTGGTTTCCTGAATAAGATGGACGGAAAAGTGGTGGTCAATGTACATTGGGAATTTGGTCCAGGAACTAAAGTCCTCACTTTGAATTCACTATTGAACTTCATTTCAAATTACGAGAATTTCAATTGGGACAACTGCAGGAATAAACTCTGTCCGTTCGAGGAACTTACCGCGCCTGGTTCAGTAGTTTCTGGCCACTAGAAACAAAGAAACCAATGCAGCCAGCCTTATGCCTCCGATTTACGTTAGCGTATGTCATTTCGTTTTACTGGAACAGTCGATCTCAAAATTCCTTAGCCGTAACTCAGGCAAACATTAGTGATAGTGGAATGGGATGCAACTTACTGCGCCAGGAGCCGTTGGTTTCGATCCCTGAATGCAACGAAAGACAAAATGGTGGAAGCTAAGGATTGTGGTTTTTACACAAAGGAAACCTATTTCCGCTTTTGAGTGCTTTCACCAGTTTAAAACAAACTTCGAGGTTGCCCATTATAACATTATGGTGAAAAACACTATTTCATTGTCAGCAACTCACCGCGCTTGGTTTGGTAGATTCTGGCCACTGGAAACACCAAACCGATAGAGGCAGCTATATTATTTCTATATATATAAATGATCGCTTTTCTGTTAATCTAGTAGGAACACACTGACCTATTATTTGTTAGCGATAGCCAGATATCCAAGGTATATAATTGATAGAGTGGAATTGAGTCAAACTTACAGCGCCAGAGCCTGTCGGTTTGGTTTCCTGAATACAATGGAAGAAAATGTGATGGACAATTACCTTCAGTTTTGCTCAATAGAAATAGGCCTGGCTTCGAATTCACTTTTGAACCTCATTTCAAATTATGATTACTTCAATTGGGACGACTGCAGGAATAAACTCTGTCCTTTCGAGGAACTTACCATGCCTGGTTCAGTAGTTTCTGGCCACTAGAAACAAAGAAACCAATGCAGCCAGCCTTATGCCTCCGATTTACGTTAGCGTATGTCATTTCGTTTTACTGGAACAGTCGATCTCAAAATTCCTTAGCCGTAACTCAGGCAAACATTAGTGATAGTGGAATGGGATGCAACTTACTGCGCCAGGAGCCGTTGGTTTCGATCCCTGAATGCAACGAAAGACAAAATGGTGGAAGCTAAGGATTGTGGTTTTTACACAAAGGAAACCTATTTCCGCTTTGAATGATTTCACCAGTTTAAAACAAACTTCGAGGTTGCCCATTATAACATTATGGTGAAAAAACACTATTTCATGGTCAGCAACTCACCGCGCTTGGTTTGGTAGATTCTGGCCACTGGAAACACCAAACCGATAGAGGCAGCTATATTATTTCTATATATATAAATGATCGCTTTTCTGTTCATCTAGTAGGAACAGACGGACCTATTATTTCTTAGCGATAGCCAGATATCCAAGGCATATAATTGATAGAGTGGAATCGAGTCAAACTTACAGCGCCAGAGCCTGTCGGTTTGGTTTCCTGAATGCAATGGAAGAAAAGTGTTGGACAATTACCTTGAGTTTTGCTGTAGAATTAAGCCTGCTTTGAATTCACTTTTGAACCTCATTTCAAATTATGCGAACTTCAACTGGGACAACATCAGGAACAGATACTGTAGTACATGAGGAACTTACCGCGCCTGGTTCAGTAGTTTCTGGCCACTAGAAACAAAGAAACCAATGCAGCCAGCCTTATGCCTCCGATTTACGTTAGCGTATGTCATTTCGTTTTACTGGAACAGTCGATCTCAAAATTCCTTAGCCGTAACTCAGGCAAACATTAGTGATAGTGGAATGGGATGCAACTTACTGCGCCAGGACCGGTTGGTTTCGATCCCTGAATGCAACGAAAGACAAAATGGTTGAAGCTAAGCATTCTGGTTTTTACACAAAGGAAACCTATTTCCGCTTTTGAATGATTTCACCAGTTTAAAACAAACTCGAGGTTGCCCATTATACCATGATGGCGAAAAAACACTATTTCATGGTCGGCAACTCACCGCGCTTGGTTTGGTCGATTCTGGCCACTGGAAACAACAAAGCGATAGAAGCAGCTATATTCCTCATATATACATGATCGCATTTCTGCTAATGTAATAGGAACAGCCTCATTTTTTTCTCATTAGAGGTAACCAAGACTTTATTTCAGGGAGTGGAATTGAATAAAACTTACAGCTCCAGAACCTGTTGGTTTGGTTTCCTGAATAAGATGGACGGAAAAGTGGTGGTCAATGTACATTGGGAATTTGGTCCAGGAACTAAAGTCCTCACTTTGAATTCACTATTGAACTTCATTTCAAATTACGAGAATTTCAATTGGGACAACTGCAGGAATAAACTCTGTCCGTTCGAGGAACTTACCGCGCCTGGTTCTGTAGTTTCTGGCCACTAGAAACAAAGAAACCAATGCAGCCAGCCTTATGCCTCCGATTTACGTTAGCGTATGTCATTTCGTTTTACTGGAACAGTC
Organism: Dermacentor silvarum; assembly: GCF_013339745.2. Taxonomy (NCBI): domain Eukaryota; kingdom Metazoa; phylum Arthropoda; class Arachnida; order Ixodida; family Ixodidae; genus Dermacentor; species Dermacentor silvarum. Next base: position 47,336,260 of record NC_051164.1, on the reverse strand, counting down.
GATCTCAAAATTCCTTAGCCGTAACTCAGGCAAACATTAGTGATAGTGGAATGGGATGCAACTTACTGCGCCAGGACCGGTTGGTTTCGATCCCTGAATGCAACGAAAGACAAAATGGTGGAAGCTAAGGATTGTGGTTTTTACACAAAGGAAACCTATTTCCGCTTTTGAATGATTTCACCAGTTTAAAACAAACTTCGAGGTTGCCCATTATAACATGATGGTGAAAAAACACTATTTCATGGTCAGCAACTCACCGCGCTTGGTTTGGTAGATTCCGGCCACTGGAAACACCAAACCGATAGAGGCAGCTATCTATTTCTCTAATATAAATGATCGCTTTTCGTTCATGTAGTAGGAACAGACTGTCCTGTTATTCTTAGCTATAACCAGATATTCCAAGGCATATAATGATAGAGTGGAATTCAGTCAAACTTACAGCGCCAGAGCCTGTCGGTTTGGTTTCCTGAATACAATGGAAGAAATGTGATGGACAATTACCTTCGGTTTTGCTCAATAGAATTAGGCCTAGCTTCGATTTCACTTTGAACCTCATTTCAAATTATGATTACTTCAATTGGGACGACTGCAGGAAAACACTCTGTCCTTTCGAGGAACTTACCGCGCCTGGTTCAGTAGTTCTGGCCACTAGAAACAAAGAAACCAATGCAGCCAGCCTTATGCCTCCGATTTACGTTAGCGTATGTCATTTCGTTTTACTGGAACAGTCGATCTCAAAATTCCTTAGCCGTAACTCAGGCAAACTTTAGTGATAGTGGAATGGGATGCAACTTACTGCGCCAGGACCGGTTGGTTTCGATCCCTGAATGCAACGAAAGACAAAATGGTTGAAGCTAAGCATTCTGGTTTTTACACAAAGGAAACCTATTTCCGCTTTTGAATGATTTCACCAGTTTAAAACAAACTCGAGGTTGCCCATTATACCATGATGGCGAAAAAACACTATTTCATGGTCGGCAACTCACCGCGCTTGGTTTGGTCGATTCTGGCCACTGGAAACAACAAAGCGATAGAAGCAGCTATATTCCTCATATATACATGATCGCATTTCTGCTAATGTAATAGGAACAGCCTCATTTTTTTCTCATTAGAGGTAACCAAGACTTTATTTCAGGGAGTGGAATTGAATAAAACTTACAGCTCCAGAACCTGTTGGTTTGGTTTCCTGAATAAGATGGACGGAAAAGTGGTGGTCAATGTACATTGGGAATTTGGTCCAGGAACTAAAGTCCTCACTTTGAATTCACTATTGAACTTCATTTCAAATTACGAGAATTTCAATTGGGACAACTGCAGGAATAAACTCTGTCCGTTCGAGGAACTTACCATGCCTGGTTCAGTAGTTTCTGGCCACTAGAAACAAAGAAACCAATGCAGCCAGCCTTATGCCTCCGATTTACGTTAGCGTATGTCATTTCGTTTTACTGGAACAGTCGATCTCAAAATTCCTTAGCCGTAACTCAGGCAAACATTAGTGATAGTGGAATGGGATGCAACTTACTGCGCCAGGAGCCGTTGGTTTCGATCCCTGAATGCAACGAAAGACAAAATGGTGGAAGCTAAGGATTGTGGATTTTAAACAA